>NW_024424452.1:80073163-80396322 GCF_017311325.1 Ursus maritimus
CCTTATTTGTGTCTTAGTTTTATCCTCTAAGATGAGGAGAAGCAAAAAGGAACAGTGGTTTTGAGTATAAGAAATAATTATATTCTCTATAACTTAGGGCAGTAGGAAGGAAAAGATTATTGGCATTACAGAAAAAAAGGTTTCTTGTGTAAATCTGACCTACCTGCAAGGTCTATGAAGAATTAAACTAACAGTGCAATCTTACAAGATTTCCTTTCCATACACAATCACTAATTTTAAGCTATCACAAATAGCTTTTGAATATCAGTGTGTTGTCTGTGGATTGAATGGACACTAGTCTGTCTGAAACTTTGTCTAAGTCTTTCCTGTCTTCTGGGTGCCCATGGGTCTCAGGAGCAGAACAACATGGAAACAAAGTGTGAGCAGCCTAGGGGCAAATCAGAGCTCCTTGTGTGGAGGTGTTTGTCTCCCTTACCTGGCAATGCCTGGATTCACTCTGGAAAGTCTGTCCTGTTTGTGGTCAGACCCTAGCCTTCCCATTTTCTTGATGAATGAAGATGGTTAGGAGGAAACCAACAAGAGATGGGGGCAAATGAGCCCGTGTGGCCAGGCTACATTATATAATTATAGTAATATTGACAAATGGTCTAATATACGTTTGGGATTACTTTGTTCCAGAAAATATGCTAAATGCTTATTTGTCTACATCACTATTTCAATCTCCATAACAACCCTTTGAGGTAGGAACTCTCATATTACCATGAAACAGATCGGGAAATAGCCTTGAGAGCTTTTAAGGAACATTCCCAAAGAGAAGGATCAATACATTTCCAGTGAGTGTCCACAGCCAAGGAAGGAGCCCATGTGTGAGAGGCTTCTGTGAAGTGTTCTAAGGACCCTCCTTGTAACCACTCAGAGCCTGACCCATGCTGGTAATGGAAATGGAGGAAAGTGTGGGACATAGGTATCAGCCAGAAGGTGTTGCTGCTTTTTTAAAAAAATATTAACATAGAAAGGGAACTGGAAAGTAGCATTTTGTACTGTCTTTTTATTATTCCTATTAAGTTGCTCCTGGAAAAGAGCTGCGTATTTCCATCAGCAGGTGGGAATTCACAGCTCGCCAGACCCTCCTTGGTCAGACCCAAATAATAGAGAGGGCAAGAGGGTGGGGGTGCCGTTTTTATTCGCTATTTATCAGGACTTGTTCCTTCTTAATGAAAAGAAATTCTCACATTCTTCTTTTTAGATTTTTGGCAGCAAGTCTTTACGCTTCACTCTGGCTTCAGTGTAAATAGGTTTGTGTGTGTGTGTGTGTGTGTGTGTGTGTGTGTGTGTGTGTGTGGTTTTTATCAAAACATGAAAGAACTTTTATAAACTAAACCATGAAATAAATTAATGTTTCTCCTCTCCTACCCACATGGATGTATGAGTATGTGTGTGATTAAAACCCACTCCTTTAATAATTTCACAAGTTTATTTTAGTGGGAGTAAAGGGTGATTCGAGGAACTATGTGGGACCCCATGCATAAGGGAGAGGAAGGGGAAGGCGTGAGGACCAGGAGGGAGTGAATCTGGATCACTTGAAAATCTAGCAGATCTGAGGGTGCAATGTATGCGGCTGCTCCTGCCAGCTTTTCCCTTCCCCTCAGGCTCCTGAGAGGGTGGGAGTCTTGGAATACAAGTTACAAGGTGACGATCCAAGATAATACAAGTTTTTCTTCACTTGGTATTTATGATTGTGTCACATAGTCCCGACTGTAAGCTCTTAAGGGCACAGATGAGAATAGGAGGGGATCTTAGTGATAAGCCTGGCTAGCCCCCTCATTTTGCAGATAACCTAGGGAAAGGTGAAAGAGCAGAGCCAAAGTCTTACAGCTTGTTAGGGTCAGGACCACATTCCAAGTTCCTTAAGTTCAGATCCAGTGTGATTTCATAATCACTGGGCTCTAGCGAGCAGAATTACTATAAGAGGACCTTGGGCTTTTTCCTCACCATGTATTGGTGTGCAGAGGACTTATCTAAAGTAAAGTATACAGTATTCTATCTAATGCACACATAGCAATGAAGCTCAGTACTCTGTAGCCGCTGCTATGTGGTTAAATCTATGTTCTCCTGTTTGGGGAATGTGCATTAAGAGTGCTGTGGAGGAAAATCCTGGCCAACTGTCACTGGTGTGGAGAAGATTTGCTGGGTGTATTGAGGATTTGCATTTTTATGCTTCTTCCTCTCCTTATAAATAAGCTGGTTTATTGAAAGGAGAATATTCTAGATTTGGAAATATCTCATTTGGGGTTGAGACAAAAACTTCTGCAGGTTGATGAGACACCCACTCTTATAATGACCACCCTCATATCCTCCTTCAGTGTCCCCAGGACCACACTCCCAGTCATCCCTCCTTCCTATTTTTGCCATCCCTTCTTCCCGGAATCTTATTTCTGTTCAGCTATAACCCCTTTCTTCTTCTTCTTTTTTTTAATTAAGAATTTTTATTTATTTGAGAGAGAGAGAGAGAGAGCGCAAGCAGGGGGAGCAGCAGAAGGAGAGGGAAAAGCAGGCTCCCCGCTGAGCAGGGAACCCAACTGAGGAAGGTCTCTATCCCAGGACCCTGAGATCATGACCCAGAACCAAAGGCAGATGCTTAACTGACTCAGCCATCCAGACACCCCAGCCCTTTCTTCTCCCACTGGAGAGGACTTAAACGTGTGAGTAGAAAATAACTACTGATTGGGAGTTTTCTTTGTCTTTGGTAGTGTTCCAAGAATTGTGCTCTAAGGAAGCTAGTATTCTGTACGTCAAAAGGTGTCCTACCCCAAACGCATTCTGTGTGCAAATGAGTTTGGGAAGGAAAGGGTTAAACAAAATTGCTGCGGGCTTTTAGGGCCTTTAGCAGAACAATTCTCAGGCTAGGAGCAAATCTGCAAGAGGTGGGTGTGGCCTGCTGCATTTTTCTCAAGCCTACTTAACCATGGGCTACCACACGGTTTAGGAAGAACTAACTACTGCATGTGGATACTTAACTTTATAGCTGAATTGTAGCCTAACGGTTTAGGAAGAACTAACTACTGCATGTGGATACTTAACTTTATAGCTGAATTGTAGCCTATCGAAGCCCTGTTTCTGTCAGATTGGTTTTTTTGAATCCAAGCCTTGCTTAGAGGTGGGGGAAGGGAAAGGAAGAAGGAAAGAGTTTAAGTGTCTGTAGGGGGGAAGGATGTGGTGGAGAAAGCTGTAAGGGAGTGAAGGCACTTACAAACAGCACTGCTCTTTGAGCACCTCCGTTGATGTGAATGAAGAAGAGATGAGAGCATAAAGGTGTATGAACTTTGATGATGAATAGTACTGCAATTGATGTAAAGAAGGGGTCGGCATCTTGAAAAATGGAATTACTGTATTTTGCTGGCTTTATTCAAATATGTGGCATTCTGGTTATTACCAAAATAGATCTGTTTTCAAATTACTTTATGTTGACGTAATGATGCACAAATGAGAGAAATATACAGAAAATAATTTTATAAAAGGAAACTGGAAGTGATAGAAATAATACATGAGGGGGATAAGGTCTGGCTCTTAGATGTGAAAGTAGACAGTATATTTCGGGACGGGTCTTGGCATGCCTTGGTTAATGTCAGCATGCCTGAGTAGAAGGTAAGAAGCTAAAACTTGAGTTTAGAAACTGCCATTTGAAGTAAGGTAGTCACTAAATGGGCAGAGTGAGTCACTTATTGCAGAAACCAGTGGGTGTGGCACCAGATACCCTGTGATTCTGTTCTGCCCATAAAACCATTTATGTAGTTGTCTGTAGGGCATCGCACAGAATTCAGGAATGAGACATAGTCCCTGGAATATGATCTTGCGAAAGAGAGGCAGGGCTATTCTTTTGGGGGGACTGCTATACTCACTAGACTATTGACATAGGAAGGGCTCAGGTAGGATGAATGAAGCAAGTCTTGGGAACTGGGATCAGATCTGGGACAGAGGGGCAGGTGCAGCCTGGAGACACAACCAGAGGGTTGGTCCAGAGCTATTGACATGACCTGTTTCAGGACTTAGAGATGAGGATGATGCCTGATCCTGACAATTTTTGGAGATGAAGAAGGACGGTCAAGTGGTTTCAAACATGGGGAGAGGAAGGAAGCAGGGATTAGGAATCTGGGATTGGAAAGCTGGGATTGGGAAGCTAGACACATAGAAGTCAGGGCACTTAGAAGTCTTTAGCCTTTCTTTTTGCAAAGTTACAATGATACCACTACTTTCATCCAGGCCCAGATTGGATCCAATGAACTCTTCTCTGAAACACCTCCCCTGGTGTTCTCAGGGAGATTTGGGGGAGGTGACAGTGGGGCATATTCCTGCAATGCCTCTGACATTCTGAATTGCATGGTCATTTAGTTGGATTTGTCTTTTGTCTCAATGCTTGTTGGCTCCTTGTGAGTAGGGATCATGAAATCAGAAGTAGCGCACATAGCTGTCATTTACTAAACTCTTACGGTGTGCCAAATGCTTTAGAATACCCAAACCCACAAAAATCAAGAAGTAGGTGTCATCATCTTCACTTTACAGACAACAAAACTGAGGTTCTGGAAGGTCAAATAGCTGTTCAAGAACTCAGAGCTGGTATGTGGAGGGTCAGGATTCAGACCCAGACTTCCCTGGCTCTAAACCACATATGCTTTCACCCAGACCAATGGCTCTCAACTGGAGAAGTTTTACAGAATACTGAGGCAGAGCGCCTGGGTGCCTCAGCTGGTTAAGCACCTGCCTTTGGCTCAAGTCTGATTGGGATCGAGCCCTGCGTTGGGCTTTCTGCTCAGTGGGAGCCTGCTTCTCCCTCTGCCTGCCGCTCCCCCTGCTTGTACTCTCTCTCTCTCTCTCTCTCTCTGTCAAATAAATAAATAAAATCTTGTACAAAAATACTGAGGCATATATCCTCGTCCTTGAATATTTGGATTCATTTCATCTGGGCTAGAATGAACATCTGTGGGGGTTTTTTGTTTGCTTGTTTTTGCTTCTACATATAAGTTTATTTTTTAATAAATTAATTATAATTAAAAAAACATATATTGGGGAACATCTATTCTCTTTTCCATAGTTGTACCTATTTACATTTTTATCAACAGTGTAATGGATTTTTAATTTTTTTTTCTTTTAATTCCAGTTTAGTTAACATACAGTGTTATGTTAGTTCCAGGTGTACAATATAGTGATTCAACACTTCCATACATCACCTAGTGCTCATCCCAAGTGCACTCCTTAATCCCCATTGCATATTTTGCCCATTCCCCACCCCCACCTCTCCTCTGGTAACCATCAACTTGTTCTCTGTAGTTAAGAGTCTGTTTCTTGGGGCGCCTGGGTGGCTCAGTCGTTAAGCGGCTGCCTTCGGCTCAGGGCGTGATCCCAGGGTCCTGGCCCACATCAGGCTCCCTGTTGATGGCCTGCTTCTCCCTCTCCCACTCCCCCTGCTTGTGTTCCCTCTCTCACTGGCTGTCTCTATCTCTGTCAAATAAATAAATAAAATCTTAAAAAAAAAAAAAAAAGAGTCTGTTTCTTGGCTTCTCTCTTTCTCTTTTTTGCCCTTTGCTCATTTGTTTTGTTTCTTAAGTTCCAAATATGAGTGAAATCATATGGTATTTGCCTTTCTCTGACTAACCCATTTCACTTAGCATTATACTCTCTAACTCCATTCATGTTGTTGCAAATGGCAAGATTTCATTCTTTTTAATGGCTAAATAATATTCCTCTGTGTGTGTGTGTGTGTGTGTGTGTGTGTGTACACACACACACACACACACACTCTTCCATTGTGTATATATATTCCATTCTTCTTTATCCACTCATCTATCAGTGGACACTTGGGCTGCTTTCATAATTTGGCTATGGTAGATAATGCTACTATAGACATCAGGGTGTATGTATCCCTTTGAATTAGTACTTTTGTAGGTTGGGGGTAAATACCCAGTGGTGTGATTACTGGATAGTAGTGTAGTTCTATTTTTAACTTTTTGAGGAAGCTCCATAACTGTTCTGCAGAGTGGCTGTACCAGTTTGCATTCCCACCAGCAGTGCAAGAGGGTTCCCATTTCTCCATGTCCTCCTCAATACTTACTGTTTCTTGTGTTTTGGATTTTGGCCATTCTGACAGGTGCGAGATGACATCCCATTGTAGTTTTGATCTGCATGTCCCTGATGTTGAGTGGTGTTGAGCATCTTTTCATATGTCTGTTGGCCATCTGGATGTCTTCTTTGATAAATGTCTGCTCGTTTCTTCTGGCCATTTTTAAATAGGATTATTTATTTTAAGTTGTATGAGTTCTTCATATATTTTGGATATATTAGCCCTTTATCAGATATGTCATTTGCAAATATGATCCCATTCAGTGGGTTGCCTTTTAGTTTTATTGATTGTTTCCTTAACTGTACAGAAGCTTTTTATTTTGATGTAGTCTCAATTTTTTATTTTTGCTTTTATTTCCCTTGCCTCAGAGACCTATCTAGAAAAATGTTGCTACAGCCAATGTCAGAGATATTACTGCCTGTGATCTCCTCTAGGATTTTTATAGTTTCAGGTCTCACATTTAGGTCTTGAGGACATCTGTGGTTTTTAACTCCACTAGGTGATGTTAATGTGCAGTCAGCCCTGAGAATCCTGGCCCTCTCTCATGTCATGTTGTCTTTATTGCTATCCCTGGCTTCTAGTACAGGACTCATCTCTGTTAGGGGTTAAAGACGTCTTTATTGATTAGTTTAGAGGGTGTTTGTGACTAAAGGGAAGAGCAGGGACTGAAAGCCACTAGAAGTTATAAAGTGTTCCCTTAGAGGCTGAAATTGACCACGATGTTTACCAGAAGCCATAATTAAGGATCAGAGGGCTGCTATTCATTACATGCTTAGAGATGTTTTCCAAACCTTCCATTGCAGGTGGCGTTGTCCTCAACCCAGCCTATTATGGCATGCCTGGCCATACCAACATTATGATCCATGAGGTGGGTCATGTCCTGGGACTCTACCATGTCTTCAAAGGGGTCAGTGAGAGGGAATCCTGTGATGACCCCTGTAGGGAGACCGTGCCATCCATGGATACGGGAGACCTCTGTGCCGACACTGCCCCTACTCCCAAGAGTAAGCTGTGCCAGGACCCAGAGCCTACCAATGACACCTGTGGCTTCACCCACTTCCCAGGGGCTCCATTCAGCAACTACATGAGCTATACAGGTACCACAACAGTCTCAATGTGAATATTTTCTATTAAGATTACATGGGAGCCCTTTGTGGCTGGGGTGGGGTGTGGAGGTGTGGGAGGTGGAGAGGTCTGTGAAGCAGTCATTCCTGCCAGAGAGCTGAAGTGTATTTATCATGGCATAGTCTTTTCTCTTGTGTCGTTGAAGAACTTAAAGAAATATGAAGATATTAAGGGGTCTTTTGGACTGGATTCTCCACTGCTAGAGGTCAAAAGAAGAAGACACTTTTATCTTGGAGAGTTTAAAAAGGGGACAAAACCAAAAGCTCTCTTGAGATTCCTTTGACCTTTAGAACTTGGTTATTCTTGTTCTTGCCCATGTTCTCAGGCATTCACTCCGAAGTAGACTCAAACAGTGATGGGGAAAGAGGTCTCTGGGTCAAGGTGGCTCTGTGCTGTTTTTGAAGTTGATGGTCAAGAAGATGGACCTGGTTAATTTTAAGCTCAAGATCAGGATTCCTTTTTATTTTGTTATTTGTATATTCCTTTTATTTTGTTATTTTTAAAGGTATCAGATTCACTTCTTCCAACACTAGCCAAGGGCTGAGTCTTAGTTTGTCTAAAAAAAAGACAAAATATGCTGTCTCATTTAAAAAAATGGTACTACTCTCCTGGCCATGGGAACAACCCTATTATCTGGTCTTATTATCCTGGATTATGTCTCTTCCCCTCCTCTTTCACTTCCTCATTTCTGACAAACAGTAGTACTAATAATATTCTTTTGATGATGGACTCAAATTTATCCCTAGAAGTAAGGACTGATTTGATTTGATGATTTATTCCAGGGGAGAAGGAAGGAGATGATTTTTCTGTAAGGTCCAGGGGCTTGTTTGGTGATAAATTCTAGGACTATCCAAAAAAAAGGTAAACCACAGGAACTTGGTCATGCCTTTGAAGGGAAGAAAAGAGTGGTGAGCTGATCTTGCTTGTGACTTATCAATATATTTCCATCCAAGTCTCATTTTTGTATATAATTCAGGTGCATTGAATTCATAAGGACCAGCATCCCTGCTTCCCAACAAGGACACAGTTGCCCTTGCCAGGGGAAACCAAACAATGGGGTGCAGAAGGCAGAGCTGTTTAGTTACCACCTTTGAAGTGGGCAGAGAAAACATCTAAGAAACGGGACAGTGTTTGACTGATGTGCTTTCATTAAAAGGCTCTGAGACTAAGATAACCCCTTTTCCAGCCCTATGAAAATTGAGTCTAACAGGGAGATGTTGCAAGCTCCAGAACGAAGGTTGGGACCTCCATTCCCAGTCCTACTGTGTCCTTGATGTTTTGGTCCTCTCTTTCCTTAAGCATCTCCAGTGAATCCTCCCTAACCTTGGCAGAGTCACTGGGCATGAAGCAGGTGTCTGCAACTCCAGAAACGTTCTTGAATAAAAAGCCCGTATGCCGAAACACTGCCATCTTGTGGTTTCCTGAATACGTAACCATCAGCTAGGAGCAATCTTACACCCCAGGGCACGTGTCTCACCCTGGCTCAGCCCAACAGCAGGGTAATTGTCCTGCTTTAGGGATAAACAAGCACTGTTCTCTGCCTTCTCTTTCTCACTTGCAGCTTAGATACTCTCTGGAAAAGAATACATTTAGTCATTTGACAAGTCTTGATGGAACGCAGTAAGTGTGAGGCATTGTGCTGGGTGCTCGTGACTTAGGGCATGAGCGAGGCAGACTTCACCCCGGCCTTGGTGCTCTTTGCAGGTTAAGATCTTTACCTCTCCTGTTCCTTTTTTTGTCCCCACAGATGATGACTGCACCGACAGCTTCACCCCTAACCAGGTGGCCCGGATGCATTGCTATTTGGATCTTGTGTATCAGCAGTGGAGTCAGAGCCGGAAGCCCGCCCCTATTCCCATCCCACCTGTGGTCGTCGGGCAGACCCACACGTCCCTCACCATCCACTGGCTTCCTCCAATTAGTGGGGTTGTGTATGACAGGTGAGAGAGGTGCTTGCCACGGGCGAGCTGCTCTGTGTTCTCTGTGGCATTTCTCGTGCATGAGGGGAAGAATGCGAGGTGAGGCGAGCCCCGGTTTGGAATGATAAACGTGTGCACCGCTGCTCGGGGCTGCCCCTCCGTCCTGCTCCGTCCTCGTCTCCTTAGCGAAGCTCACAGGTGCTCTCAGGTAGCCAGTGGCTCCTCATGTGTGCTCACTCCTTGGCGAGGGGCCTGGCATGTGTTTCCTTCAGAATGTGATAGCTGGCAGGCTCCCAGGAGCCATGAAGAGGTTGACAGATGTGATAAAGATGAACTGACAAAGCGGAGGTGGCCTTTGCTACCCGTCCAGGAGCAGAGGGAAAGGAGGTGAGGTACATCCTTTCAGGCAGTTCTGGGGGTGGGGTGGTGGCAGGCTGCCCTCTGCTATAAGCTCTGCACAGGGCCTTCACCGGCTTGTGTGGTGTTTCTAATGCCCTCTCTGCTTCCGGTTGTACCTGGTGCTTGTCCCACTTATGGCTGCGGCCTTGTGGCATCATTATCTGTGTATTTTCCTGTTTGCCCCGGTCAACCACAACTCCTTGGGGAAGGACTACTCTTTGCATCTTTGTCTCTTGGCTTGCCACAACGGACACCTGATACATGTTTTTCAAAGAGAGTCATTATATCTAAAATTAGCTTTTATTTATCCTTTGCATATTGGTATACATGAATACCAGGGAAAGTTTTGTAAAATGGGGAGAAGGTAGGAAAAGCAGCCCATCGGACAGTTGGTGGGAGGAGGGGGGAATGGTTTCCCTGAGCAGGGCCAGCACTCCATGTAGGTGGCCTGTGCAGGCTCTGCACTTTCAAGCCCTGCCACTGTGTGTTAAATAGCAAGAGTAGCTCTCGTCTCTTTGGTCCATCTTTGTGTGAAGCGTTGTGCTGGGTATTTTACCTGCAGGGGTCTTATTCAGTCCTTGAGGTAAGCACAACTGCCACATGAGTGAGAAATCCAAGGCACAGAGAAGCCCATGGTGGCTATAGCCCAAGACCCCACAACTGAATAGAGGTGAATGTGGGGCAGCCACTGGAATTTCAGAAACAGGGAACCTGGAATAGATTATTTCTTTGAACTTAGAGCTTTCCTATTTAGCAGGCAGATAGCCCCTCTTTTAGGTGTCACACTTCCCTACTGGGTATGAGGCCCCGGCCATGGAGCCGGATGCCCCTGGAGCATGTTTCCATGTACCCCATCTTTCCTGAAAGCCTGGGAGAGAAGACAGGCAGAGACAGGGATGGAAGGAATCAGGTGAATCCTTTTTCAAAGTGGTATTCCCAGCCTTCTGGATCTTGGTACTTGTCCTCAATACCTTGCTGTACGCTTAATGCATGACATCACTTAGAACTTAATGATCCTACAAAGCGGTTCTCACTGTCACCAGCACCTAAGCTTTCAGGGCTCCATCTGTGAGTCCACAAATGTGATGTGTTTAAGAATCTTCTTCCTGCAAGGGTGACCCTGTGCAGCTTTGGTCGGACTGGCTGAACAGTGAGTCCTCTGTGGGCATGTGCAGACTGGGGTTTTTTATCAGTTTATGTAACACGTGTAAACAATTTAATCTTTCAGTTCTCCCTCTGGTACAAACGTTACGATAAAGCAGACATCAGTACTGGCATGCTGCGAGTCTGTTGGCAGAAAAGGCTGTAATTTGCTTCCTTTTCTCAGCTAGGTGGGCCACAGTGTGGAGGCCTCCCAACATGTGTGTTGGGGAGACTCACGTCACATACCCAGCGATTTGTGTCACGCTTGGAGTTATGTTTACTCCTCCCCAGTAGGTATTTGGAATTCTTATGTCAGAGAGGAGCCCAACCACGCACTCAGCAGCGGCCCCGGAGAGGCCAAGTACATCAAGGAAATGTGGTTTGGAGTTGTGTCCACACTAGAAGTGGGTGCTGACCGGAGTCAGAGGTTGGAGTTAACTGCACCTTTTCATTGCCAAAGTACCGGACACTTGATGGTTTGGGGGAACTTGCTCAAGGGAATTAAGGAACTTGCTGTGACCTTAAGCAGTTGACTTAATCTCTCTGAGCTTGAGTGTCCTCATTTGTAAACACAGAGTTCTTGTAGGGATTAGAAATGATTTATGAAAAGCACCTAGTGGCACAATGCCAGGCATATAAGGTGCTTAGAAACGGGAGCTGGGGAAAAAAGGGAGCTGGTAACATAATTATTACCTCTATTTAACAATTATATTCTTTTTCTTTCTTTTTTTTTCTTTTTAAGATTTTATTTATTTATTTGACAGAGAGAGACAGCCAGTGAGAGAGGGAACACAAGCAGGGGAAGTGGGAGAGGAAGAAGCAGGCTCCCAGCGGAGGAGCCCGAAGCGGGGCTTGATCCCAGGACTCTGGGATCACGCTCTGAGCCGAAGGCAGACGCTTAATGGCTGAGCCACCCAGGCGCCCCTGTTTTTCTAGTATATTACAAGATATTCGTTTTCTTCCTTTACCTGTGGGAGACCTTGACTTGATGTGTTCATTTTCAGATGCATCATTCACAGCTGGGCTTCTAAAAAGATTCTAAGTATCAGAGAGGAGCCTTCATCTCCCCTCGTTATTTAGTGGTTAAAGGGCTCTTTGTAAACTGTACTAACAGTCTCAGGGATGCCCATAAAACAGGCTCTTACAGAGGAACTGCCGAGGTCAGTCCCTGTGCTAAGTGCTGGGCTCAGAAAGACAGAGCTTGGTCTGGACCTGCTCACAGGCAAAGGAGAGAATTGGAGTGGCATTTTCAACACCACAGAGCAATGCCCAAAGACAGGAGCCAGATGCTGTGGTGGGTGCATAGAGGAGAGAGTGCTCCTCTCACAGAGGAGTAAAGCTAAGTGCCACTGCAATGGTTACACTTGAATGGGCTTTGAAGGGTGAGTAGGAGTTTGCTAAGCAGAGAGGCTTGAAAAGGCTATTTGTCAGGAGAGAAAAGAGCATGTTTCGCAGAGCTGTGAGAAGGGTATGATGTATTTGAGGAATGGTGATTAGTTCATTGCACTGGGAACATAAGTTCGTAGAGGAACTCAGGTGAGTAAGGCTGGAGTTAGCTAGTGAAGAACCTTGGATCATGGTAAGAAATTTGGATGTATTCCTCATAGGCGATGCAGAGCCAAGGGGCATCACATTTCTTTCAACTTTTATGTTGTATATGTGATTTAAAGTAGGGAGTTTAAAACATAAGACCACATATAGCTATTAAGTTTACTCTGAAAATTGCTGTCTGTTTTAGCTGGGGGAATGTAAGGGGCCTTTGGATGACTTATTGAAAGTCAGCCTAGTAAGGAGTTTTGTGTTGAAAGATTCAGATTATAATTATTTTGTGTTGAATGTTCCTAGGATAGAAGCTGCCCACTTTCATCTCCACAGGCCTCCTTTATGACTTAGTTAAATTCTTCTGCTTCATAACCTTGAGATTTTCATGTCACTGTGAATTTTTAAAAGATGAGGTCTACACAAGAAGGAAATGAGTTGAGAAATAGTTGTGTTCCCAGGTACCCCCCACGGCCTCACTACCCATCACCACTCCCCACTTCCAGAGGCCTTCCGAATTTCATGATTCCGGCTCATCCTACCACTTCTCCTCACCTCCCTTCCCCCTTCATCTTTCCAGGGTCCCGGGCAGTGTGTGTGGTGCCTGCACTGAAGATGGGACATTCCGTCAGTACGTGCACACAGCTTCCTCCCGGCGTGTGTGTGACTCCTCAGGTTACTGGACTCCAGAGGAGGCTGTGGGTAAAGGACCATAGTTTCTTTGTTTATACGTGGTGGCTGCTGAGAATGGGGGTGGGGGTAAAGAGTGGAATGGTGGCATGGTGAGAAAAAGGCAGCGTGTGTGTGTGTGTGTGTGCGTGCGCGCTCCTGTGTGATTTGCTGGATATCTCTGCGGGCCTGGGAAAGACTCCGCCTGGTACCTTTGTGTGTCCCACATGAGCTTAGCGTGTAGGCCCAATGGCTGTGGTGAAGTAGAGGTCAGCATAGAGGACAGGGGGATGGAGAAGACAGCTGAGCTCAGGGGGTGACTTCAGGGTGAGAGCTCAGGCATTCCGTGTTACAAACACCTACCGGCCCAAGGAGCAGCTTTGCCACATAACAGTGTAAGCTGATCTCTCTCAGGAGAGTAATAGAGAACACATTGCAGGGAACACTGATGCACGGCTCAAGCTGGTCTGGGTGGGGGTGGGGTGGACTAGGTGTTCCAAACTGATCGTTCTCATCTATGTTATTTCATGAGTCTATTAATCACTGGTACTGGTTGTGCTTTGGATGTGATCTTAGTTAGGCTCTAGGAGGGGGAAATTGTTTTTAGCTGGGCCTTTTCCTGTTCCTCACCCTACTTCTCCATTAGTATTCACTCACGTATGTATATCAAGGCCTCTAGGACAAATTAAAGCACGAATGTTATCCCAGTTCAAGTCCAGAAAATGCTGTTGATGAGTTTCAGTACCTTCTGTTGAATGGCTTGGCCTTCTATGACCGTCATCTTCAGTGTCTACCTAGTTATCATCTCTTTCCTTCTCTTGTGTTTATTTAAGATCCTAAAAGCTACCTGGACACAGTCCTATTTGAGTTAGCTTGCAGTCAACTCTGACCAAAAAAAAAAAAAAAAAAAAGGAGGACATTGGTTTTGGAGTCAACAGTGTCTGTAAAATGTCCTCTTGAGCTCCCAGTTACTCAAATGACAGGAGCCTCCAGGAGAAATTGGGAGAGAGACAACGTACTTGCTTTTAATTGACCGTATGGAACTTTTTTCAAATGACAGTTTTCAAGGAAGAACGGAAAGTAACTATAAAATTCACATTGGTATTGTGTTGGACTCATGTAGAGATTGGCTTTTCATAAAAGGCCATCTCTATGGCAAACAAATTGTCCAGTGCTAGTGTTCTAATGCCCATTCAACTCCCTGGCCCTGCATTTCTTTCATTTTAATTCTTGGCAAAATTTAAAAGTTATGTGGTAGAAGTGAAAGGACTTAGAAGTTCTGGGTTCTAATTGTGTCTTGAGGCAAACCAGGTCAACTTTGAAGGCCTCCACTTCACGTCTTAATGTGAGATTGTAATAAAACCTTTCTGAGACAACACTGCTGTTGGGGTGGCTTCCAAGGGCTTTTACTCTGCTAGTATTTGGGGATGCTACTGGAAAATACTGCTAAGAAATACTGGTCTTCCTTTGCTTTGAAAAGATGGAGAACCAAGTCGTATTTAAAATATACACAGTGAAGGTGATTGAATCCCCAGCATAGTGTACACAAACACCTGTATGTACAGATACGATCTAAATATCCTTAATGACACTTCATGAACACCAACCACTTTCTAAAATGCTATGGGGAATAGGAAATTGAACCAGACATACTCCCTGCTTAAATATCATCTTTCTGGAGAGAACGTCCCTGGGTCTATAATCTAAAAGAGACCCTAGTCTTACCCCTTCATTCTCTAGTCTTTTATCTTTCTTCATTTTTCTTCAAAGATGCCATTACCACTTTATCAACTTAGTTTTGTACTTATCACCCTACGGTAAGGATTATGAGGGCAAGAACTTTATCTTTCTTGTTTGCTACTCTGTGTCCAATACCTACATCAGTGCTAGCTGTGAAAGAGGTACACGGTCAATTTTTGTTGAATGGGTGAATAAATGAATGAATGGATTCACAATATAGGCAAAAGATGATAAGGCCTGTGAGATATAATACACGCGCACACACACACACACACACACACACACACACACTTGAACTTGTTTCCTCTGGCCTTTGAAATATTTTTCATTTTCCAAATTCGGAAGGGCTAAATAATCCTATTTATGTTTCTAGAGAATACTGTATAGCTCTTCTACCTATCCTAGTAAGCCACGGGTTGAATAGAGCTTATTTCATAAATGAGGAAACTGAGGCTTTGTAAAGACTTGCCACGGTCGCACAACTAATGGCATAGCACCAATTAGAGTGTAACTCTGCTGATGCCTAATTTAGCACTTTTTTCTTAATTTCCCCTTATGTGATACGAAAGAAAAACCATTTGATAGATGATTTTCGCAGAAACAACCTTAATATAGTTGCAATATTTGACTTTTTTACCATCCCATCTTTACTTAGCTACTGGATCTCCTTTTTTTTTTTTTCCACTCAAGAATACATGTTTCTGGGGGAGCCTGGGTGGCTCAGTCATTAAGCATCTGTCTTCGGCCCAGGTCATGATCCCAGAGTCCTGGGATCGAGCCCTGCATTGGGCTCCGGCTCAGCGGGAACCCTGCTTCTTCCTCTCCCACTCCCCCTGCTTGTGTTCCCTCTCTCGCTATGTCTCTCTGTCAAATAAATAAAATCTTAAAAAAAAAAAAAAAAGAATACATGTTTCTATTTCCTGCCTGCAGTTTCCTCCATGCAGTGACCTAACTGCTCACACATACCTAAACTAAAAGGGAAATTTCAATGCGTGGTTTTAAAATTTGGATAGCAATCGGTTGGAAAGACTGCTAAGGTGTGATCTTAGGGAATGAAAAAAGTTTTGCAAAGAGCCTAGTTAAACAGAATGTAATGACACACTAAAACAAACATTGGCCTTATTCATAAGTAAAACAGGGTTTCAGAAGCAGTGGTTTATCATAAATTATTAATAAACTAAGTAGAAATAATTCTCCTCTGCTCAAGGACTCTTGAAGGACATGATTCGCCTTCTCTGCATCAGCTTCATGTTTCCAGCTGGGATCTGGGCCGCTCCATTCCTGATGCCTTGCTAGACTTCTCTTGTTAAAGGCATCATGTGGAGGGGCTATGGAGCAAGACAGAATACTTTTACATTGTTAAACCTTTGTCCTCAGTAGTACTTAAGATCTAACCCATTCAGTTGACCAATTTCTGTAGACATTAGCTCAAAGCTCTCTTCCTCATTCTTCTTTCTTGGCTGGTCATATGAGCTACTCATTTTCAAACTTAATGGCAGTTCCTAATGCATCTGTCTTTCTCTTCATCTCCCTCAGGGCCTCCAGACGTGGACCAGCCCTGTGAGCCGAGCTTGCAGGCCTGGAGTCCTGAGCTCCACCTGTACCATATGAACATGACGGTCCCCTGCCCTGCGGAAGGCTGTAGTCTGGAGCTGCTCTTCCAGCACCCAGTCCAAGCTGACACCCTTACCCTATGGGTCACCTACCTCTCCATGGACTCCTCCCAGGCATTCTTTGACACAGAGATCTTGCTGGAACACCAGGATTCTGTGCACCTGGGCCCCTTAGACACTTTCTGTGACACCCCACTCACTATCAAACTGCATGTTGATGGGAAGGTCTCAGGGGTGAAGGTCTACACCTTTGATGAGCGGATGGAAATCGATGCAGCTCTGCTGACTTCCCAGCCCCATAGTCCCTTGTGCTCTGGCTGCAGGCCTGTGAGGTACCAGGTTCTCCGTGAGCCCCCATTTGCCAATGGCTTGCCCATGGTGGTGACAAATCCTCACAGGAAGTTCACGGACGTGTGAGTTGGGCGGTAGGGCTTTTTAAACCACGGGGCTTCCTGGGGCTTTGGGAGTGGGTTTTGCTTCCCTTTTTCCCCACTTTTTTCCATTGTGACATGCCTTTAGTTGGAGAAATGTTCAGAATCTCAGAGAAGATTTTATTCTAGAGTGGCATATCTGAGATGAAGAAAAATATTTACCAGAAAGGGGCAAGCAGATGTTCTGACCAATGTTGCCATCATTAGGATCATGGAAAAAGGAGGTTCTTATGTGAGGTGCTTCTGCTGGACTGAAAGTATTTGCCACAAATAAGTTGATCAGAGTCAACTTCTATCTGGTGACATTCCTTGCTGTAACTTTTAATCTGCCACAGCTCCTCTAACATTTGAGGATTGTAGTCAATCCTTCTGTAGCTAAGCAAGGAAGCCAAGGGTCCTGCAGACACTCCTTCATTTCAAGACTCATTCCTGATGTGTGTTTCATGCATCCCTCTTTTTCTCCTCCGTCTTTCCCTCTCTCTCTTCCAACTCTCCTCTTTCTCTTTTTTCTGTTCCTTCTACGCTTGGTGAGTTCTGCTGTGTTCCTGGCACAGTGTGCTCAGTGGTGGGGACACAGACTAAGGTAAGATCATTGACTCAGAAGAGTTCAAGGTCTAAAGTAGGAGGTTAGTATCTCTAAAGGCAAAGTACCCCCATCTCATCATTTTCCTCAGAGATTCAGGGGTAAAACAGAAGTTTTATTGGAAGTGCTGTATTAATTAGTTTTTGCTGCATTGGAAATCATCACAAAATGAAGTGGGTTAAACCAACAAACACTATTTTTCATGATTCTGTGGGTTGGCTGGGTGCTCTCATCCGGACTGGCATGGCCAGGGTAGATGGCCAGGACAAGCTCATGTACAGATTGGGGACTCAGCTCAAATGGCTGGGGTGGCTGGGAGGATGAAGGCCTCTTTCCATATGACCTCTCATTCCCTGGTAGGTTTCGTGTCGGCTTGTTCTGTGGTGGTGGGAGGGCTCCAGCAGCAGGAAAGGCAAGCCCTCTCACGCTCATACGTTTAACGTTCCTCTGGCCCTCACACAGCCAATTCCAGATTCAAGGGGTGGCAAAATGGACTCTGTCTCTTGATGGGAGGAACAGCAAAGCCACACTGTAGAGGGGCATGAACCTGGGAAGGAGGAACTGTGGCCATTTTGCAGTCTGCCACAGCTACGCAAAAGTAGAGGGCATTGTTCACTTTGAGCCTTGGTACATTTTTCTTCTCATACTTGCTCTCTGAACCAGAACTAGAAAACAATGAAATGGACACAAAGCTAATGCAAATGAAAGGAGAGATCATGGGACAGATTTTAAGGCAAACATTAGTTTTCGAGCTCCTCTGATAAGGCAGTTAAAATGACATTTGGTATCTAACATGATAATCCACACAAGCCCTCATACACAGACACACACGTGTACACACACTCAACCTTTAAAGTCAATAACATCCCATTTTATGGATGAGAAAACTAAGGTTGATCTTAATTTGGTTGAACAGAGTTAGTCATGGCAGACTAACTCAGACAAGATTAAAATCCAATTTTCCGAGTCTCGTTTTGGTTCCCTTTCCTTAGTGACACACTGCCTTTTATAAATTCGGATCATTGAAGGTTGGGCTACCTGCCGCTGAGTTTTCTCCACAAGAAGTGTAAGCACATTTTGACACTACCATCCAGTCCTTTTCCAGGGCAGGGCAGGGTGAGACTTTTACGTGTGGCTGGATGAGAGACCGCCCTGAAAAGGGAAGCCAATGGAATTGATGAGGATATGCAATTGGTTTTGCTTTTGAAATATCTGGCACTCCCATGAGAAGATTGTTTCCCTAAAGAAAGTTGATGTGGAAATTTAAAAGTCTTTAATATTTAGGTGTCTTTCCTATTAAAATAACTAAAAGCCAGTACAGAGGTTTTTAAAGATGTTTTTGAAACCCCATGATATTTCCCGTTTGCTGTTTGCAGCATCAAGTGAGAGAGTGGAGGCTTTGTGGCTGAATTGAAGCATCTGTTAAAGAAGAGAGGGTCTTGGCAAGAGGTTTATGGGGGCCATCAGGGCAGCCCCAACAACCCTGTGAGATCCTGTCCTCCTAAGTCACTCCCATTCTCGCTTGACGTTGGCGGTCATTATCCAATTAGGGAAGGCATGGGACAAGAGGAAGAGGGGAGAATTTGTTTTGGGAAATAGCAGCCCCTCTCTTGAACCCCCGACCTCACTTAAATGTTCACTCTCTCAGGCTCTCCACCTGATCAGTGCACTTGGGTTCTAAAGAGAGTTGGTTAAACTCCTTCTATCTCTGATGTCAACCAATAAAACTCCATCTATGCATTTTGGCAGGCTTAGAGGTGGGGAGTCATTTAACATATTCCTAGCTGTAGGATTTCCGGCATCCCCAAAATGATGGTGGAAGGTGTTCTCACCTCCTTCTGGGAGACAGTTCATTCTTCCCTCTAAGGACTTAGTGTCTTTAAGATAAGAATTCTCTTGAGAGACGAGAAAACTGATCTGCAGGGCCAGGTAGGGCCTTGCTGAGTCCAAACACTGCAGCTTCCACTTCAGTTTCTTTGATTACTTCAAGGATACAGAAGACTAGTTTTCCAGTAGTTGCTTGTTGATTTTTTAACACAATAAAGGTATACTTGAGATGCCATCCTCGTAGACTGGGCAGGACCGTTAGTTAATTCAGCGGGATTTCAGCCAGTGTTTATTGCATGATCACTATGTGGAACATACTAGGAATATAGAAACCAATGTGCTTTCAGACATTCTGCTGCTGCGTAAGACTCTGCCCTGATCTCTGTTTCACATAACGTGGCATATGTTTAACATTGATGTTCCCCACAAATATCTTTAAATTCCTGTAAGCCATCTGCAAAAGACTGAGGGCAACGTCTCACTTTCTGGATGGTCACGGCTCATTGGTTTCCACAGGGAGGTCACACCTGGGCAGGTGTATCGATACCAAGTTCAAGCTGGAGCTGGGACAGAACTGGGAGAACCTTCACCTCCGCTGAGCCATATCCACGGAGCTCCTTACTGTGGAGATGGGAAAGTGGCAGGGTGAGTATCGGGAGCATGGGAATGTGTGAGCAAGGATTGCCCTGCCTGGCTCAGACCAGGAGGGTTAATCTTGAGTTTTAGTTTGACTTGTTCTGGAAATTGGGGGCACTGTGTGATTCTAGTATTGAACAAGATCTAGGACCTGGTAGTGATCTTGAGAGGTCACCCACATCTTACGTAAGGAGAAGCTCACTTTTATTTAGAGCTCACCCACAGGATACTGAGATATTGGGGCTGATTTGGGGTTGAGGGCAGCTCTTAAGATTTCAAAGGACAGCTGCTGGGCAGTGATTGAGAGAAGGAGTTTACTGGGGAGAAGGTTACTTGTCAGATGATGCTAAAAGACAATGTGGGTGTATCTTTTGGGTCAGCGGCCTGTCCTATGCTACTAAGGGGCTGTGTGACCTGAGGAAAGTCAGTGTAGCTTTCTGAGCTTCACTGGCTCATTTGGCCCCTAGAAGACCTGACTGTAATGTAATTTACATCCATTCTCTAAAACTGCCAAGGTAGAGATGAAATCACTACTTTGGCTTCTGAACATACCATGTTCCTCTTTCTGTTGCCCTTTTGTGATATCAGCTTAGGTGACTAATTCAGTCTGGTTTATCTGGGACTTTCCCAAATCTAGCACTGAAGATTCCCATGTCCCACCAGTCGCCCTATATTCACCTGTCCTGAATGCTTATCGAACCTAATATATAGAGCTGGGGGAGTAGGAGGCTGGATGGCCAGGCACCGTGATTTGTGTTCGATGCTGCATCCTAGTAAGATGGCCTATTTTTGATTTCCCAGACTAGGTGAAAATACATAGTATCCTGAGGCCCTAATAGACAGACTTCTGTAGCCTTTCTTGAGATCCTTTCCCATCATTTAGCAATCAATACACTGCTGCTTCTCTTGATCTTCTAGGATTTTTAACCTTTGGTGTAAGCCAAACCTTGCTAACACCCAGACCTTGCTGGTTGGCTGCCACCTTCTGCCTCACCCAGTCTCAGCTTTCCAGCCCCCTTCCTCCATCTCAGTTGGGGATGCCTCACATGCGCACAGAGTAACTCGGGCTGCTGTCGTTGCTGTCGCTGCTCTGGCTGCCTCTTTCTAAGTCTGCCACCTGCCACTTACAGTGTTTGGCGCCTTGGTTACCGTTACTACCCAGCCAGAGCCCTCCTTGAGCAAAACACTCTGCCCTGTGTTGTAGCCTCTCCTACAGCAGTTCTCTGGTGGAGGCCACCTTGAGGCCCCCGGATGCCACATCTGCTGGGGGTCTGGGGCAGGCAGGGTGGAAGAACCGTCTTCCTAACTTGCTCTTACACATTCTCTCCTGTGCCTCGAAGCAGCTTCACCTGAAGCACCAGCTGCTTGCTCACTGGGCCTCACAAGACTCCTCATCCAAACGCTCCTTTACGCTTCTGTCTGTATTCCGTCTCCGTAAAGAGTCACACGTAGTTCTGCCCTCCAGTGGGAAGGTACCTGTGAATTGTAGCTTTGTCTCAGCTGGAGGCCCTCCACGACATACACAACAAGGAGAAACACGAATCGTTGAACCCACTGTTTTAAACTTGAGAAATGTATAGTTTCAATCTAAGGGAATCACAGATCCCCCAGAAGTCATCCTGAGGCCCTGATGTTAATAAATTTTTTTGTCATGTTGGATAACACTGCAGTAAGACCACCAAACAGAGTGCAGGCCCTGAACTTGTGAGCTGCATTCACTTGGAAGTAATCATCTCAATCTGTTCAGTGTGGGGCATCTCAGCACATATGCTGTCGAGCCTTTGAAATGTGGCGAATGCAGCTAAGAAACTGAATTTTATTTAATTTTCAGTAATGTAAATTTAATTTAAAAACTTGATTCAGTTATCAGAAAACTTTTAAGTATATTTGGAACAACTTGGGTAGGTGAATTTAAATACAGATCAAGTGTTTGAACTCAGATGTGTTGTAAGTGAAAAATATACGTCAGATTTTAAAGATGTAGGATGCATAAGAAAGTATGTAATGTCTTTCATTAATAATTTTTATACTGATTACATATGGAAATGACTATCTTGGATATATTGAGTTAGATGAAATGTGGTATTAAAACTAATTTCACCTGTTTCTTTCTTTTAAATGTGACTACTAGAAAATCAAGGATGTTACATATGGCTCTCCTGTTTCCACGGGGCAGCAGTGCCTGAGATGATACACCACATGCTCGTATTAGCTGTTGAGATTATCTTCAAAATAAAAATGAATTTGAAGTTTCGTTAATTTCTTCAATCATGTTTTTCATAGCTCTGTTATCTTTTCTCCATTTGCATCCTACCATTTAAAATATCATTATATAATTGCATTTGTAGCATGCTTTTAATTCATCTTAAAGCAGTCTCATATCTAATTACTTAGTCTTCACCCCATCCCTGTGAGGAGGTACACTTTAAACAATGGTTAGTCATGTCCTGGGTCCGAAAACACATTAGTATGCCAACACTCTTTATCTACTTGAGTTAAAATATGTGTCTGTTTTGGACATGGTGCAAAGTCAAGAAGAAAAAAATGGTAACCCTCAAGCCATTGTTTTAAAGATTTATTTATTTATTTGAGAGAATGAGAGAGCGAGAGAGAGTGAGTGGAGGGGAGGGGCAGGGGAAAAGGGAGAGGGAGAGAATCTCCAGCAGACTCCCTGCTGAGCACAAAGCCTGACCCAGGGCTAGATTCCAGGTCACCAAGATCAGGACCTGAGCCGCTCAACCAACTGAGCCACCCAGGGTCTCCAACCCTCAATGCATTTTGCAATGACCACATCTGTGTTATCCGTTTTGTTCTCATAATATGCTTCCTGTAGCCCTCAGTCTAAACTAACTCTCCCACCCCAATCCAAATTAGTCATCAGCTGTGTCAGCATTTGAGGTTCAAAACAAAACAATGACATTTTTCTTCTCCCAGTATTCATTTCTGCCCTGCAATATATGGTAGCTGCCACCAGGTGATGGTAGGGAGTGAGGACCAGGACCGAGCCTTTGCTTTGCCCTGGACTGAGACCTGGCAGCAATCAGGCTGCTGGGTCTCTTGGTACATAAAACAGGAGCTTTCAGTTCTACAAAATCCTAACTTTAACAACAACTGCATCTAGATAGAATAAAACAATGAAAACATAAGGAAATATCAGGTAAAAATGAATAGAGAACAGAACCACACATAGGCAGGTTTCTTCCTCACCAAACCAGCTATTTCTAAGATTTCACTCATCATAGGGTCAGTGTGCATTTTCTACCTTAATGCCGTCCACCGGAAACACGGGCAGGACCCTCGTGGATCCCCTAGAGGTTTCTGAGCCACGAGCTACTTTTTCTATAAAAGCATTTTTTTAACTCCTGTTTTTCTCCAACTTGTACTCCTTAATATATAATTGGGAATTTTAAGAATTTAAAATAATGGTAACTAAACAAGAACAATTATTTTATACGTGTATGCATATAAGAATGTGTATTTCTATCTTCCAGGAGCCTGGGAGAAGAGTGTGATGATGGCGACCTTCTGAGCGGAGATGGCTGCTCAAGGGCATGCCAGCTGGAGGAAGGCTTCCACTGTGCAGGTGGGTTGAGGAGCACCCCCTAGGCTTATGTCCTATTTCTGCAGGTGTCTCTGTGTTGTACTTCCCTTAGCTTTTGATATCCTATAACATATAGCAGGATGCTAATAATAATGACATTGGATGTGTCTGCTGTGTGTCAGGTGTTAGCTGTTTGACATATAGTATTTCATTTAGTCCCTCCATTAAGTATGAGGAGACTAAACTGAGGCATAGAGAGTTCAAATAACTTGCTTTCTCTTATATGGGATTTGAACCGAGGAAGTGAGGCTCTAGAATCTACATGTGAAACCACTGGGTTACACCATCTCCTTGGTTAATGTTACCAGTTGCTCTTGGGTACTCATGTCTAACATCAGAGCATCAGCCACACAGTACAATCATGGAAGTCCTACACAAAAATCAGCATAGGAAACATTCTAGGCCAAAGGGAGTGCAAGGGATCTCTTGGTGGCTGTGTTTAATAGATTAGATCATGACAGATGACAGAGGGTCCTAACGCTGCTTAATCCTGGAAAAGTCATAAATTATTGCCTCACAGGAAGGTTGTCCAGAAGACTTCTCCCAGTTCTGGTTAAAGACATCATCAGTGAGCTTCTAACATAGATTATTTTTTCAATTCCCATCTGCATACATTGCAGTGTTTCTGTGGAACATAACCATTCGCCAGTTATTTGAAAGAGCAGTGCATTGAAAAATATTTTAATGCCTCTAAGTCTCAAGGTAAAGTAAGATATGATTATAATTATGTATAATTTATTAAGGTGTTAAATACTGTATAGAACACACAAATGGCCCTGCTGTCTGGAGCAGAATCATAAAATTATAGAATCTTAGTAGTATTCCATCCATCCATCTAATAAAACATACTCAGTACCTGCCATGTACCATGAGTCTGATAGATACCCTGATCCCTTCCCATGTACAGTCTAACAACGATTTGGAGTCCAGCTTCCTTCCCATATGGAAATTTCTTCTGCCAGTTCTTGAGAGAGGGGCCTCTAGCTCCTGCTTACATACTTCTAGCAGTGAAGGACACACCTTGAAATGCACCATTCTACTGAAGAATGGCTTTATCTGTTATAAAATTCTTCTCCCTTTTTCTGGTTTGGAAACTGAGGCTCAGAGCATTGTAGTGACTCATCCACAGGCATCGGCGAAGGTCTGCAAGGCCCGCACTGGAGCTCAGCTGCCTAATGCTTAATCAAGTGCTTTTTCCTTGCTATGAAACTATAGAGGATAATTTTTTTCCCTGTTTTATTTGACTACCATTCAGATATTTGAAATGCCTCCCCATTATTCTCCTTTCCAATCCAAACATCCCCTCATGTGATTAGGTTTCCAGACCCTTTCCTATTTACCCTAACCTGGCATGTTTCGTGTGGTCAATGCCCAGAAAGGAATTCAATACTCCAGATGTGGTCTGGCTGAGCAGAATACACAGAACCGATTACCTCCCCTCTTCTGTACACAAGTATTTGTTAATGCCACCTCTGTTTGCATTGTGTTCTGGGCTTTTTTGTTTTTTGTTTTTGTTTTTTGGTAACATAATGGGCTCATGTTGAATACACACACACACATACATGCACACATATATTCTCCAAATGCTGTGTCTTCTCCATTACAGCTCAAGCCTCATTTGACTTAAGAGCCCGCCTTGCTTTGTTTCTAACACATTTGATTCCAATAAATTTGGCTCATATTTCCTTAGCCTCCAAATCCAGTAAGACTGTGTCTAAATTATTTTAACTTTACAGGGTAAGGCTAAAATGATCTGTTACACAGTTAGACTGCTGTTTCATTGTATAATAAGCTCATAGTATGCTAAGCATCTATTCCATTATTTCTCCAAAGATTAGGTTAGAGGGGTTCTTGGGTGACAAAGTTAGTTAAGCATCTAACTCTTGATTTTGGCTCAGGTCATGATCTGAGGGTTGTGAGATCAAGCCCCACATCAGGCTCCGTGCTCAGTAGGAAGTCTGCTTCTCTCTCTCTCTCCCTCTCCCCTTGCTCCCCACCCTGGCTCATGCACACTTGTCTCTCCCTAAAATAAATAAATAAATCTTTTAAAAAAAGATTAGTTTTGAAGGAACTATTGTGAAATGCGTTTTAAAAGTGGTCTATTATTTTTAGATGGACTTGAAAAACAGGCAAAGATTTTAAGTCCATGGTAAAAAAAAAAAATAGAAGCAAGAAAAAACATTCACTGTGTTATAAATAGAGAAACAAAACATATATACACATTATAAAATATAGTATAAAAATATATACAGATATACATAAAATACATGCAAACATACATATAAAACATGCATATTTATGTACATGAACACAGGTACATGTATATATACATATACGTGCATATAAATGAGAGAGAGAAAGTTATTCCAAATACATATATATTGGCTTTGGGGGAGTGATTTGGGAAGGCCATGCATTTGATGGAATGCAGGAGTTTAAAACCCAAAGTAGGCTTAGAACCAAGTCCTAGGAGCATTGGTTTATTCCTGGCAAGTAGAGACAGACTTACCACAGAAGGGTCTTAGACTGGAAGAAATTATGAAGGAAAATAATTCGTAGCTACATGTTGATAAGCCACTGAAAATCACTTCAACATCCCTGTGGTATTGTGAAGAATGGAAGATAACAAGAATGGCATAGGACAGTAGATTTTAGTAATGATGATACTGAATGTGTCCCTATATGTTGATTGATTTTCAAATCTTGATATTATTTTCATGTCCTATTATTTTATGTAGAAACAGATTAGAATCATGTTAACTAATGTTCATTGTCCTACCTTTTGGTAGGAAAGGCGGTAGAACTTAATAAGTGGCTTTCTGATTGCACCTTAGATTTCCGCACTTAGAGAAAGCCAGCTACGTATCTGTAGTCGGTACTGTTCACTTAGGCAGAGTTATCCTGGGAGTGAGGATGGACTTGCCCAGGAAATACAAGCTCGCTTCACAACAGTCCAGCAGCTTTGCATACGGCCTCACTCCTCACTTGTTTGCTCTGCCTCAGCTTGACGGAGATCCCACTGACCCTGCCTTCTGTGGGCCTGGCTCCCATCCAAGCTCTGTTGCTTATGTAACGAGGGACCTTTGGCAAAATGTTTCCCATGTATGACACAAACAAAAAATGCCCACCCCACACGGTTGTTGTAAGTCTAAGGGAAAGACAAATCCCTCAACTACTTAAATATTTCAAAAACCAGCTTACCTTTTTCTTCCTATTCTTGATTCACAAATCTCACCCCTTTCTATACCTTTTATTATACAGATGGATTCTACTCCTCTCCCCACGAAAAAGAATCCTCCTTCCTTAGGGGCGTGTATGTGTGTGTGTGTTGTCTGCATGTTTGGGGTGGGCGTTAGACTTGCTGGCAGTAGCAGGATTCTCTTTCTTGGACTAGAGAAAAAAAATGTAATGATTTTTACATGACATGTATGACAACACTTTTTCAAACGTTATACAACATTTCTTGGCAGGGGAGCCAAGCCTATGTTACATATATGAGGGAGATGGGATATGTGAACCTTTTGAGAAGGAAACCAGCATCATAGACTGTGGCCTCTATACTCCCAAAGGATACCTGGATCAGTGGGCCACCCAAGCTTACTCCTCTCATGAAGACGAGAAGTGTCCTGCTTCCTTGGTAACAGGAGAACCTCATTCCATGGTAAATCAAGCCAGAAGAATTGAGTTAAGGCTGAGTAGAATTGTCAAGTGACTCTCTCTCAGATGCTTTATGGGGGCTCACATTTCTCTCCTGTCTTTGACATCAAATTTAGTCCCTACTGAACTCAGGATAAGGTAATGTTAAATGAAACACTTCTAGGCTGGCAATTAAGTCTCATCTTCCCCCCCACCCTACTGCCCCCTTACCCCACTTACCCATACTAGGTTTCATCTAGGAGTCTTTGGCTGTGCAGTAGCTGACTCCAAGAGATTCAGAGCATCTCATAACCTCACATGTACAGATATCAGAAATGACGCTTGAGCTTTGTGTATGGGAGGATTTATTTTAAAAGAAGAAAAAGAAGTGGTAAAGAGTGAGAATGCTTGGATTACAATACTGAATTCACTGGTATTACTATTATTATTACTAAGCGAGGTTTGACAGGTCACTTAACCTCTCTGGGCCCCAATGTTTTCATATGTAAAATGGGTCATAGTAGTAACTTTTGCATTTAACTCAATGGTTTATTACAGGGATCAAATGGAATTTAAAATATATTAAAGATCAAAGTATAACTCAATGTAAAGAAATTCTACAGTTAGTACTAAAAATAAATCCTTAGGTATACAATTTTCCATGAATCTCCACCTAAATAAATAGGAGATCCTCTGAGGACTTGACGGACTGACTTCTGTGAATTATAGTTGAATACTGAAAAAAAGATGAAGGGCTTTGGCTTTTGGGTACTATTCCAGATGTATCCATTGCCAACTAAACTCTTCCATTTATCATAACAATAAGCAATATACCGTCCTTTCAACAGAAGTGAGATTAAGCTCTCTAGGTATTTTAGGCCAGGATGAAATCACTGGATTTTATACTTAAGCAGACACCCCCAGGAAATTGAGGAACCAGCCAGGGCTGGTGCTCTAGGTCAAGAAATTCCTCAAGGACCTAAGCATCTTCTAGATTCTAGCTCTTTCATCTTTGGCTTGCAGCTTCGTTCCTCCTCCTCATAAGATGATTCTTCCAGGCATGAAGTCAGCATTCCAGGCAGGAAGATGGGGAAGTTCTCAGGGAAATAGGTATAGGCTAACTCAGTCTCTCCCTTTTTATTGGGAAAATCATGGCAGCTTTTCTGGAAGTTTAACACTACAGACTTCCATCAACATCTTATTGGTCATATCCAGATCACTTCATCACCCTCAGTTGTAAGCGGTCTGAGGAGATGAGCATTTATAACTGGATTCACTGCCATCTTGAACAAAATTGGAGTTTGTTAGTAAGAAATTCTGTAAGGGGAAATGGATATGGGAGAGGCAAGTAGCCGTTTCTACCACACTTCTTCAGTGAAGTCTGGCATCCTTTTCAAGAGTTCTTGGTGCCCAAGGACAGGAAGCCAGGGGAGTTGGAAGATTCTGAGTTAGTAACAGCTCCCTGAAGTGGCTTGTAGTCTAGCTTGTCTGTCTTCCTTAAGTAAAGTGGGAGAAATTTTCTGGAGTTTCTGTTCCCTGGCTTCTAGACCCAGCAATGCTCAATGGCTTCCTGACTCAGTAGCCTCACTCCCGGGACTGGTGGATCCTGCCTGGTAAGGATGTAACAATCATCCTGGACAGGCTTCTGTGGCTAATTCTCGGAGCAGTTGCCCTAAAATGTGCCAGGACTGTTCCTTGGGCAAGATCTCTGGGTTGACGGTGGGCTGAGAGTTATCATGTCTGTTTTTCTACCCAGGTAAGTTACATCCTGAGGCTAGCAGAGAGCATTCTTCTACACTGAGGAAAGTTTTCTGCCAGTAATCACTAAGTACCCAGAAAGAGAGGAAAATTTTGGTTTTGAGCTACAGAGGTTCATTGTCTTTACTTTTCTCTTACCCTCCACATTTAATTTTTGGTTGAAATTGCATTTCAGATTTGTACATCATATCATCCAGATTCACCAGAGCACCATCCCCTTACTGGCTGGTTTCCCTGTGTCACCAATGGTAATAGACCTCGGGATAGAAGAAGTGAGCAGACAGAAGGTAGCCTGGAGAGAGAGGATGAGGTTTGGCTAAAAGTAAGTGACCCAAATGGTTCTTTGTGAAGGCTATGGATAGAGAGAGAGAGAGAGAGAGAGTGTGTGTGTGTGTGTGTGTAAAATGATACGTTGGAATGGCTTGTCAGGAAATTTCCTTTTGTTTTTTTGAATGTTTCTGAAATTTTGATTTATTTTCACCTCTTTTTGAATTTTGGGCTTCTTTCTTTGTAAGTAAATCCATTTATCAAAGTGTAGCATATACACAGAAAAGTGCAAATATCAGAAGTGCACAGATCCATACATTTTCACAGAGTGAACATCCTCTCTACCTATCACACAGATCGAGAAACAGAGCAATGATCACCCCGTAAAGCGCTCTCCTTGCCCTTCTCAGTTATGATACCACAGAGGCATCTACTGTTTTTAGTGCCATCACAGAGGTTGCCTGTTTTTGAACTTTATGTGAAATACTTGAGTGTGTCCTCTTGTGTGTCATTCTTTGTTACTCAGCATTCTGTTTGTGAGAATGCTGCTGCGTGTAACAGTAGAATTGATGTCCATGGCTGTGTAGCATTCCAGTGTGTGCATATCCCACAATGTATTTATCCATATTGATGGACATTTGGGTTATTGACGGTTTTTCTCTATGGTATTACACATAGTTCTACTATAAATGTTTCTGTACATTTCTCTTGGTGAATGTATATAAATAGTTGGGTATATTTGGAACTGCTAGATCATTGGTAGGCAGATGACAAGCTTTACTAGAAAATTCCAAATAAGCTTCTGCAATGGTTATATTAATTTAGACTCCCACCAGAGGCTTATGAGTATTGCAAATGCTTCACATTTTTACCAGTACTTGGTATTTCAAGTCTTAATTTTAGCCATTCTGGTGGGCATATAAAGGTGTCCTCTCCAAGGCATCAGTCGCATTTACATGTCAACTAATGAGTTTTAGAGTCTTTTAAATGTATATTGGCCATTTGTATATCCTTTTTCTTTTTTTCCTGGAGGGCATATTCAAATCTTTTGCCCAATTTTGTATTGGGTTATCCGTCATTTTCTTCATTTATGTGATTTCTTTACAAGATTCCACATGTAATTCTTTTTTGGTTATATGTTATTTATGTTCCAGTATGTTCCAGTACTGTGACTTACTTTTTCTTACTTTTTGTGGTATCTTTAGATGAATAGAATTTCTAAATTTTACAAAAGTCCAGTTTATTCTTCTTTCCCTTTATGGTTAAGTGCTTTTCATGTATGGTATTAAGAAATCTTTGCCTGTCACAAAGATAAACTTTCCTATATTATCTTTTAGACATGTTATTATTTCACCTTCCATATGTAGTCTGCAAACCATCTGGAATTTTTATATAAAGTGTGAGGTAGAGATCAAGAATTTTTCCCCTATGGATATGCAATACATCTAGAACCACTCTTACTCAAACTAAAATTTTCTTTTCCCCACTGTGTTACACTGTGCACCTTTGTCATAAGTCAACTAGCAACATGTTTTTGGTCCCTTCATTGATTCTATATTTTGTTTTACTGGTCTGTATATTTTTGCTTCAATATTATACTATTAATTATGGTACAATCTTAAAATTGGATAATATAAGTCCTAAAACTTTGTTCCTTTTATTCCAGATTGCATTAGCTGTTCTTGGTCCTTTGAATTTTTGTGTAAATTTTGGTATCAGCTTCTATTTCCACATATGGGGGGAAAAAACCTGATGTAATTTTGATTGGGATTTCATTAAATCATTAAGTCAATCTGGGGAGAGTTTTTCTTTAAAATATTGAGTCTTCTAATATATTCCTTCAACTCCTTCCTTAAGTCTTCCTTAATTTCTCTTAACATTTTATTGTTTTCTGAGAGAAGGGAGTTGAGTTTTATCAAATGCCTTTTCTACATCTAGTGAGTCGATCATATTATGTTGTCTTCTGTCAAAGTCTTACTTTGATACAAACTTCTAAATGTTAAACGAAGCTTACATACCTGGAAAAAAAAAAACAACTTGGAGGTGATGTGTAATCCTTTGTCAATAGTTTTGGATTCTGTTTGTTAATATTTTAAGTTTTTTTTACATCTTTGTTCATTAGAGGTTGGCTCCTATTTTTAAAATTTATTTTAGTGTTTTATCAGGTTTTATGACGAAGGCTAGGTTTGACTTCTAAAATATGTTTCTTTCCTTGCTAGATCTATGGAATCTGTTGTGTCAGGTTGGTGTTAATTTTGGAGGTATTCATCAGTGAAGCTATCTGATCCTGTGTTTTCTTTGAGAAAAATTTTAAATTATGAGTTAAAATTTTAAAACAAATGTAGAAAAATTTGGGTTTTCTATTTCTTCTTAGGTCAGTTTTGGTAGGTTGGGTTTTTCAAGTAATTTATGCATTTTTCCCCAAAATTTTCAGTGTATTGGCATTAAGTTTTCTATAATGTTCTCTTATTTTCTTTGTAATGTTTCCACCTCTAGAAATTTTTTTCACTCATGATATTGTTGGATTTTGCTTCTCTGTTTTATTTATTTATTTTTTGGTCAGTCTTGTTGAAGACTTTTATAGAACCAGCCAAAGAAAATATATATAGTCTATGTATGTGCATATCTATGTATCTATATCTATCTATATGGATAAAAGGAATGTTTATATATAAACCTAAAAGGAAGGAAATAATGAAAAAAAGAACATACTTGTGTGTACTTATTTTCATTATTTCCTTTATTTTATGTTTGTATTTAATTTGCTTTTCTTTTTCTAGTAACTTGAGATGATGCTTAGATAACTATTTTTGGCTTCTTTTCTTTTTTAATATATGCATTAAGGCCATATATTTCCTTCTAGTGTGGCTTTGGTGACATCCTAAAAGTTTCGCATATCTTATTTCTGTAATCACTTCGTTCAGACATGTTTTTCTGATTTTCATTTGATTTCTTTTTCTTTCTTTCTTTCTTTCTTTCTTTCTTTCTTTCTTTCTTTCTTTCTTTCTTTCTTTCTTTCTTCTTTTTTACCACTGCATTATATAAAAGTGTGCTCTTTAACTTCTAAACATTTGTGGATTTTCTGGTTACCTTTTTGTTTTTGATTCTTAGCTACAGTCTTTTATGGCCTAAGAGTATATCCCATATGGCTTTGTAATTTGTTAAGCCTTGAATTATGGACCAGCATATGGTCAAGACTGGTAAATATTACATGTACTTTGAAAGGGATATGTACTCTGAAATTATTGGATAGAGCATTCTATGTATTTAAGATAAATCAAATTCACCCATTATCGTGTTGAAAGTTTCTGTATCATATATATATATGTATATACATATACTTTCTTGATATTCTGTGCACTGTTACTATCAGTTAATGAGTGATACTTTTAGAAGCTCCCACTGGAATCTTGGGTTTGTTTCTCCTTTATTTTTTTTTATCAGTTTTTGATTTATACATTTTGAGGCTATGTTATTAAATATACACACAATTCTCACTTTGTATGGAACCACAAAATGATCATGCAAGCTGAAATTATGCAAAGCAAACTTAATAATCAATGAGGAAAAATTATAATTTGTTGCATGAACTCAGAGTTTTTGCCACAATGTTAAACTCGTGTGAAGGAAAAATTTTTAAATAGTAAAATTTGATATTTATTTAGTTCATTATAATATAAAACATTAAAAACATAAAGAATTAAAGTGTTCCCTTTCATTGTAAAAATGTTATCAAAGGTAGTTTGAAGAGCACTTGGCTTTTTTCTTTTTCATCATATGACTTACATTACAAAGCTAGCAGTTTTTTTTATGCCTTTGTGAATTGTCATATTGCTTTCTTAGTTTGGATCAGCTTCCAACAATTTATCCTTTGCAATTTCAATGTTATGAAATATCTTTGAGAGTTCTTTTAATATGATTTTTTTCTTGGCATCACTTCCTCCAGGACATCTTCATCCTATTTGTCACAACCACTTTTCTCATTTATGTTGATAATTTCACTTTCACTAAGTCCCTCTGGCTGCATATCTAGAGTCCCTCAAATTGGCAGCAGAATTGACATTCCCACCCATCAGCTTTTTCTTCTATGACTCTATTTACCTTTAATTCACATGTCTCCTCCAGCATTATCGCTTTTTGTTTCTTTTCTACACTTTCATCCTTATTGGCCAATTGCCCCTTTCAATTACCCATTTTTATAAAATGTCATATAGGTCTATCACTGAGAAACAAGGAGGCAACACAGCTACACACTTTTCTGTCTCTGCATGAACTGAATAACAGATACACAGCGACCAATCAGTGATGGACTTTGAAAGAAGTGATTGGTTACTGATCAGAGTGATTTGTGGATTGAAGGACCATTAGAGAAGTTTGTACTTCCTGTACTTATAATTAATATATTGTGCTAACTGAAATTTAAGTCATATCATTGGGACTCTGGTATTATATAATTAAATTGTGATAATTGGTACTTGTGCATATGGGAACTTGTGATATACAAAGTGAGGACTGTCGGTATATAATTTTGAAATTTCTATATCTTCCTGGTTGATTATCTGTTTTAACATTATGCCTCATGCCTCTTTTTACCTCTAAGAATATTCCTGCTTTACTGTAAACTTTGCATGATATTAGTATAGTCATGCCTTTTGTTTTTACTTGAATATTGTGTCTTTTAACATCCTATTACTTTTTTATCTTTCTGTATAATTATATTTAACATGATTTGTTTGACATCAATATACCATTATTTTTTCAGGCTAAATTTTTGAATTGGAGTATTCAGTCTAATTACATTGAATGCATGTAATTAAAGATGTTTAGTTTTAAAGTTACTAACATACTATTTGTTATTCATTTGATCGATATGTCCTTTATTCTTTTTTATTTATTTTTTAGATTAAACAGGAATTTTTATTTGATTTTCCCCTCCATTACTTTGTGAGTTATACTTTTATTTTTTTCTCTAAGTGGTTATTCTAGAGATTGCAGCATGTATCTTTAACTGTTTAGAGTCTACTATGAATTAGAGTTCTCATAATTTCATTAACAGTGACTACCTTAGAATACCTCCATTTACTGCTTCCTGGCTTTTTAAAGTTAATATGATTTAAAAATAGCTAATATGTACCCTGTCCAGTGCTCTTCAGGCCTTTCTACATTTCTGTGCTTCCCTCATTTTTATTTAGCTTGAAGAAATCCCATGTATTATTTCTTTTTATGTCAGTGTGATGGCAATGAATTCTTTCAGTTTTTGTGTTCCTGAAAACATCTTTTTTTGACGTTCATTTTCAAAAGGTATCTCTGCTTGGGATAGCATTCTCAGTGGCCAGTTGTTTTCTTTCATCAGCCTAAAGATGTTATTCGAGTGCCTTTTCACTTTCATACTTTCTTTGGAGAGTTAGCTGTACATCTGTATATCAGATGTATATTACTTTGAAGGCAATGTCTTTTATTCTTTGGTGCTTTTAGTATATTCTCTTTGTGTTTTGTCTCCAGCACTTTTACTGTGATGTTCCAAGGCCTGTTCTTTCTTTTTATATATCTGGCTGAGGCTTTGTCAGGCTTTTTGAATCTGTGACTTACTGTCTTTATTTTCCCATTTACACTTTCTTCTTTTTCTTGATACCAGATATACATACCTTAGACCTTTTTGCTGTGTATCTTTTCTCCTTTTTCTTTTTCTTCTACTTTTCTTTTCCTTTTTTTCTTGCTGAAGTCTGGCTATTTTATGCTGACATATCTTCTGTTTCACTAATCATAACTTTTACTCCAATAGCTATTAAACTGTTTATTAAATTATTAATTTCAGTTATTGTATTTTTAATTCTAGAATTACTATTTAACTTTTTCTGTAGATTCTCACTTTGAAATTTTCTATCCTATTGTTTGTTTAAAAAATACATTAATCACTATAATTGTAAAAGTCTGTGTCTGATGATATCAGTATCTTGGTAATCTGAGATCTGTTGATGTTGACAATTTCTTCTCTTTATTTTCATTCATTTAGTCTCATCTACTTTCATACTGTATAATGTTTTAAATAAATATTATTATAGAGATTGTGGAGATTATTGCTAATGCTATCTTCCTTTCAAGATCATTTACTTTTTTTAAAACATGTAATAAGATTTGGGAAAGGACACCTTAATCCAATCAGTAATTAAGATGACTCAAGCTTATGCTTCTGTATTAGTGAGTCCTGATATATTTCATTTTTCTCTTTATTTCCTGAGCCCTAGCCTTTCAGGGGTCTCAACTAAAAGCTTGGATTAGGCCCTCCATCTTGATATTCTCTGAAGTACAATTTCTATTTCCTTAGCAGTATATGTCTGCCAAAAACTGCTTAGCTTTTTAGACTCTCACCCACCAATTTCTGCCTTGTTTCTTATACTTTTATTCTACAGAGCTTAGAATTTGAAAAATGCCTTATTAGCATAAGTGGTACAGAATATGAGGTTCCCTTCAATGTGGTTCCTTCCTTTTCAAGTCTTTTCAGTCCTGACTGCTGTGGTTGCTTTCACATGTCTCCAAACATTATTCTTTTTACTTTATTCATATTTTATAATTATTCTTTTCAGGAGTGTTTGTTCTATTATAAGCTACTTCCTCACAGCTGTAAGCAGAAGTCTCCAACTGGAATTTTTTTAATGTATGTCAGTTAGCTACCATTATATTTTAGGTATGTGCCCTATTCTTACTATAAGTGATCTAGTGGTAATAGTCCTTGTATAAGAAAAAAATCCCTAATATAATTGGAAGTTAAGTTAATATATCAAACCTATTAATAAAATTTAGTTTTCACAAATCCACATAATACCAATTAATTAGGGAGTGAATTCTAAAAATAAGCTCATTGCAGTTTCCCCAAGTTTTCTGAAGACTGTAAGATTTTTGACTCTTTATTATTTCTTTTAGTTTAATCTTGGTTTGATACACACACAATTTGTATAAAGTGGATCAGAGACAAGTTTATTGCACAAGTGGGAAACAACTATACTGAAAAACATTAGCCTTGAAAATATCTTTCCAAAATCCTTCATTTACTAAAATGCTACTTAACCAACAAATTTCTCACTTTAGTCCTCAGTCTTTTACTGAGTTAACTTGTCTCTCTTAGTTTTCCTTGGTTTTATCTAATCTCGATCCAGTTGACCAGAATATACAAACTTTCTCTTACATGTCATAAAAGGTTTTTATTATTTACAGTAATAAGCACATTTTATTTTGTTTTATTTTTTAAAGATTTATTTATTTATTTCAGGATGGAGAGGGGTAGAGAGAGAGAGGGAGAAAAATCCTCAAGCAGACTCCCTGCTGAGGAGCCCAACATGGGGCTTGATCCTAGGAACCTGAGATGATGACCTGAGCCGAAACCAAGAGCTGGATGCTTAACCAACTGAGCCACCCAGGTGCTCCATAATAAGCACATTTTAAAATCCTATAGTTTACAAAGTACATTCTCATGTACTTTTTAATTTCATCCCTACAATAGCCTATGAGTTTGGCTAAAGTATGTGTCTTCCTGTTTTATAGATGAGAAAAATAAGAACCAGTCTCAAAGTGCTTTTTCTACGTCACTCAAGAATAAAATGGTAAACCTGAAGGTCAAACTCATGCTACTTGACTCTGACCCCATGTTTATTCTTTTATACTGTGTTGCCTTGTTCAGTCAGTATTCATTATGTACCTGTGATGGGCCAAACCCAGAATTGAACACTGGGGATAAACATGAGAATATGACATGAGCAAGAAAGCAAATTTAAACATATGTGGAATTGGGAGGAAAGTCTTCTTGTCTTCTTTTGTTGGATTTCTTCTAAATTCTTCAAAGATGATGTACCTATGGATCTAGTTCATAGGATTTATTAAGTGCAGATTGTAATTCTAGGTGCCATTGAAGGATAGAGAAAGAAAGAGAAGGCATGATTCCTCCTAGAAAGTGCTTTGAATCTCAGCAATATAGACAACAAATGAAGCAATTTGAGAAGCAGACATCCAATAAGTATCTGTTGTTTGGTTTCGCAGGGAGCCCATATGCAAAATCATATGCTCATGTTTATTTTCATGGATGTTCTAAAATGCCCCAAATTTGGAATGGTCTCACTCAGGCTGGACTGGATAGAAATCCTAATAGAAACCTCCACATGCTTATAGTATTTTAAATGCCATATTGAAAACATCAGTTATAAATTATGGACCACTCCTAGAAACCTTTGCTACATAAAACCTAAAGCCTGTAAACCTTAATTTCCTTCTTTTCTTTGTGTGGGTTCAACTAGCCAAACACTACATATGAATCTTCAACAGAAAATGCATTGCATATTTAATTGATTGGATTTCAAAGATAAGAATCTGTGATACCAGATTCTTGGAGTGGGGGGTGTGGAGAAACACATGTATTGAGATTTGCTCTGTTCCAGGTAGCTTATTAATTAATAAGGTGTGGGCTGGGCTAGATTGAAAGGGGAGGTGAACAGAGGCTGCAAACTTCCTCTTCCTGCAAAACTTTATAAAAGATGAACTGTAGTTTGAGTGGAAACCACATCAAAAGGAATTTTTCAAAGATGGGGAGATTTGGCCATTTTCTTTGGTTGTTGCAGGTTGGATCCTCTAGGAAGTAGATTCTGAAATGGAACTTAGGTGCTCGCTTTGGCAGCACATATACTAAAATTAAGGTGAAGCTTAGTATGTAGGATGTTCATTAAGGAGTGGGCTGGGTATCAACATCTAGGGAAGGAAGCATGAGTGGGTGAAAAGGGGAGTTGAGCAACCTCAATGACAGCTTGACTGATTTCTCCTGTGAAGAAATAATACATATTATCATAAGGCACAAGTGGTACGTGGAGTAATACTGCTGTAAGATCCTTACCCTATGAGATAGTAATATTATTTGAATGTAGATTGTAATAAGTTAGACATACGTATAATCTCCAGAATAATCTTTAAAAAATACACATATACACAAATAGCTATAGGTAGAAAGTGAAAAGAGAAGATTAATAGGATAATAAAATAATTTGACTCACTCAAAAGAAGGCAGGAAAAAAGGAGCTAAGAAACAATTACCAAGGTGATAGACTTAAAACCAACTGTATTATTAATTACATTAAATGCAAATTATCTAAAAATGCCATGTAAAAGGCAGAGATTGTCCGTCTACATAAGATGGAAAGTATCAATTATATACTGTTTATGAAAACACACTTTAAATACAAAGACATACAGAATCAAAGTAAAAGAGAGAAATTATATGCCATATAAACTCTAAGCATAAGAAATTGCTGTGCTGTGCTAGTATCTGATAAAATAGAATATTAGCAGGGATAAAGATGGGATGTTTCATAATGATAAATAGGTCAATTTATCAAAACTGCCGAACAATCTTAATTGTCATAAAATTGGAGCACCTAAGAATAGAGCCTCAAAAGAAATGAATTAAAAATTGATAGAACTAATAGACGAATAGCCAAATCCATAATCATAATTGGAGATTTTTATCCTCTCTAAGTCATTGAGATAGCAAGTAGACAAAAAAATCAGGACAAGTATATAAGATTTGAAGATCATTCTCAAGTATCTTGGCCTACTTTGACATTTGTAGAAATACTACATATGCAGAATGCATATGGTACTTTCACCAAGATAGGGTATATACTAGACCATAAAACAAGTCTTAATAAATTTGTAATGATTGCAATCATACAGAGCACATTCTCTGACCTTAACAGTACTAAATAAGAAATGAATAACAGTATGTCTAGGAAATCTCCAGTTTCTTGGTAATCAAGCAGTACATTTCTAAATGACCCATAGGTCAAGGAAGGTTTTATGGGGGAAATTAGAAAACATTTTGAGTTGAATGATAATGAAACAACATTTCAAAATTTATGGGATATGATTAAAATAGTACTCCCCGGGAAATTTATAGTTTTAAATACCTATATTTGGAAAATAAGCAGTATAAAATCAATAATCACAGTTTCTACCTTAATTAGGAAAAGATCAAATTAAAGTCACAGTAAAAGTATAAAGGAAATAACAGAAAAGAGCAGAAATCAGTAAAGTAGAAAGAAATTCCTATATCACCACTGTTATTTTACTTTATCTGGAAAAAGCAGCCAGTGCTAGACTTTGATTTCTATACTTTATGAAATTTAAAATGTGAGAGAAGTAAAACTCAAATTATTTTCTCATAAATTGAGTTGATATCTGAAAAGAGGAAACAACCTGAAAATTATTTCATTTGGTATCATGGTTTAGTACAAAATTAAGATGAAAGCAAATATGCTCTCTAATTTTAAACAACAATCAATGAGAAATATGATTAAAGAAAAAAGTTCATTTATAATGCCAGTCAAGGTAGTAAAATATCTAGGAATAAATGTTAAAAAAGAAAAATGAAAGATCTATATGAAGACACAGTGAAGGCTTGAATAAATGCAGAGGCACAAACTGGTCCTATATAGGAGGACTCAGTATCATATGGGGGTCGATTCCCTCTAAATCCTGAACTTCACATAATCCCAACAAAAATTCTAACAAAAAACATTTAAAGAATTACAAAGTTGATTTTAATGTTTTTAATGGAAATTCTGCCAAAGTTTAGTGATGAAGGAGGCCTGACTCTGTCAAATACCAAGATACATCATGAAATTGTAACGGTTAAAATATCAATGAATAGACAAATTAATGGAACAAGATGGCCCTGAAATACACCAAACGATAGAGACATACATATAGATATGGACTTGAAATTAGACTTAATACTCTCAAGACAAATGAGAGTGGTGCACCCATTTCCACATATCCTTGCATAAACATAATATTATCCAATTACCTAAAATTAATAAATCTGATGGGAACAAAGTGATATCTTGTTATATTGTGCATTTTTTTCTTTGATTGTTAGTGAGGTAGAGCATCTCCTTTACAAAAATAATTATCAGGCAGTTAGTATTCCTCTTTTATTTAATTGCAACGTGGACAAATTTATTAGTTTTTTCTTAGATTACAAAAATATTTTTTGTTTTCTTATATTAGTTTTGTAGTTTTGCCTTTTGAAGTTTAGTGTTTAACATAATTGAAATTTGTTTTTGTATATAGAATAAGATAGGTTTCCACTTTTTTCCCCTTAAATATGATAAGTCAATTTCTAATCTCAACCATTAAAACATTCTGTCTTTGCTCTGATGATTCACAGTGCCATGTTGATTATATACTAATTTCTGGAATAGACTTGAATCTGTTTTTTTTTTTTAACACTCTGCTCTATTTCATTGACCTATTTTCATGTTCCCTGCACCAGCAATACACTGTGTTTAGTACTATGACTTTTACTACCTAGATATATCTGGTAGGGCATGTCCCCACCTTCTTCCACTTTTTTTTTGAGTTTTTAAAATCAAATTAGCTATTCATTATTCCTGAACACTTATTTTTCCATATAAATTTTAGAATAAGCCTTGGATCATTTCTTCTGCCTCTTGAAAAACATACTGGTATATGTGAGCTGAACTTAATCAAACACTTGATTTGTGTCAATTGGTATGATTTTCCTCCTTTGATCCGTCATTATGTTGAAATCATACTGATAGACTTTTTTTTTTAAGATATCAAGTCATTTTTGCTTTTGTGGCGTGAACCTACTTGCTTATTAGATACTAAATTTTAAATATGCTCTTGGATTTTATTGGTTAATCTTTTGCTTTGGATCTTTGCATTTGTATTTATTTATGGAATTAGTTTATATATTCCTTTTTTGAATATTCAGATTACACAAGCCTCATAAAGTTGATTGGGCAGTTTTCCCTCTTACATTTTCTGAAACCACCTGTATAAAATAAGGATTATCCGTTCCTTCAAAATTTAGTAGAACCCACCTGTAAAACCAACTGGGTTTGGGGTTTGCTTGAGGAAAGATTTATGTTTGTCATTTAACTTTCTTTGATTTTTATTAATATGTTTAATTTCTCCTTTCCAATTTTGGATTATTTGATATTTCCATAAATTTACTAATTTCTTCCACATATTCAAATTTAGTGCTGATAGTTTTTCATAATGTATTTTTACTTTGTCTCATCTCTGTTTCAGCTATAGTTACCACTCCCTTTATATTGTGTGTTTTTAAGCCTTCTGATTTCTCCTGTTTTTCTTGATTATTCATGCCTAGGTTTCTTCAAAGAACAATTTTTATTTGTTCATTTTTCTCTTCATTCTAGTCGTGGTTCTCCAATTCACTGATTTCTATCTTTATCTTTATTATTTTCTCTCTTCTTGTTTCTCTGGATTCACACTGATGTTCCCTTTTAGCTTCTTGTGTCAAACACTTGGGTAATTTGTTTTCACTGTTCCTTAATTTTTCCCTCTAGGTACTGCTTTGATTGTAGTCAGTAATTGTTGACACATAGGGCTTTCATTGTCAGTCTGCCCTAAGTATTTTGTAATAACTCATAATTTCTTTTTAAAATCAGAAACTTTTAGTAGTATTTTGTTTGTTTGTTTCTACCACTGAGTTTTCAGAGGATAACAACTTTTATTGTGCCAGCTCCGTCATTCTTAGAGGTTTTTTCTTCTTCTCTTGGCCCTACATTTTATTAGAAGCACTTAAAGAAAGAGTCTTTATTCATTCAGAAATTAAGGTCCAGTCTGTATTAGAAATGTACTCTCCATTAGCTTCCTAAAGTATCTACCACTTTTACCACATCTTCTCTACTTTTCTTTATCTACGAACACCTACAAAATCCTTTCTTCCATTCCTTTTTTTTTATTTCTCTGCTCTTCTTTTATCTCTTCATTTTTAAAAAATTGTGCATTCTCATATCTCGCCAACTTTAAGTTGCAGAAAAAAAGTACTTCAAATAAACAGTGAAGAATTTTTTAATATAAGTAAGTCCTGTGCTATATTCAAGACATACTTATACTAAACAAAAATATTTATTGTTTCTCTGATATTCATATTTAAATAAGTACCTTGTTTGGTTTTGGTAGTTTTTGCTAAATTTGGCAAAACTTATAATTCTTTTTTTATTTAATCAGTTGGATACTAATCCTCTATTCAGAGATGACTTCAACCATCCAGAAAACTGAACAGATTTCATAATTTAGCAAGAAAGAAAAAGCTCATAGATAGAAAGCACCAAGTCCCATCACTACTTTGGATTTTTTTACTTTGTTTCTTAGGAAAGCTGACAGGACCCTTTGTTAAAGCCTATTTACTTTACCTAGAATTGTAATAATATTAATGATCTGAATTTTCAATCTGCTATAGAAAAGGAGCAGCAAATTAGTAGGGGATATAGAAACTGGGAGAAGACCTATATTCAGAGGAACAGTATTATAAGCCCTATTTTTACCATTAATCAGTCAAATGGCCTTATATAAATCATATAACCCTCTTGGACATCAATTTTCTTAGATTTAAAATGAGGTGTTTGGACTAGATGATTCCTTTCAGTTATGTATTATAATTTCAGCTTGATGGTGAATTTAAAAAAGAACGAGATAATAAATATGAATAATAAAAGAACTGCAGTCATAGTAGGCTATCAAATACTAAGGGCAAAGATAAGTATATCTACTGATGCCTTTAGAACCTTGCTACTCAAAATGTGGTTGGCATCCAAAAGCATCAGCATCACCTGAGAGCCAGGTAGGAATGCAGAATCTTAGCTCTACTAAATCAGAATTGGCATTTTAACAAGACCCTCAGGCAGTCTGTATGTACATTAAAATTTGAAGAGCACTGCCTTCGAGGATTGTTATCTTAGCATTCAGGAAAATAACTGATGTTCAAAGTGATGCTTCCAATTTACCAAGTGAAAATTCCGTTAAGTACAGTATTCCCCGGTTAAGAGGGCAGGAGCATTTATAATAGGTATTGGAATTATTTCTATACACATCACCTAAATTTCTAAAAATTTCTTGCCTTTCAAAAGAAAATCTTCTGTTTAGAAAATTAACCTATGTGAATACCTACATTCCCTGGGAATCCTGCAAAAGCAAAAGGGACTATGTATATATGATTTTCATTTCCACCAAAAACAAGCCTGGTGCATTGAAAGAGGAATTCCATCTCCCAGTGGCTCAACAGTTTATCCCTAGAGGGGAAAGCACTCATTTTCCGCTTTCCTAGCTGATTGCTACTAATATAACTTTTTATTTATTTTATGTGGAAGCTTTTGCAGGCTCTAGACATGACATCTTAGCTGACCCTAAGTTTCATGAATAATTGGGATAGCAATGTTTTTCAACCAGAGGTGGGGGAAACTTGCCTGGCTCTGCAGTGTGCTCCTTCATCCTCTCACTTATGTATTCTTGTTCCCAAGAAAGCCTTCTCCGTATATTCCATAATACCTTTCCTCATTCTCAGAGTTTGTCTTGTGTGGAATGTCCCCAGGATTCAGATTCTGAGGTGAAGATTTGCATGCTGAAAGTTTATTGAGGACTTTCCCTAAGATCAACACCTGTGAGGGAATGAAAGAACCAAGGGAGTACTAAGAGAGAAGGGCTGTGAGACAGCCAGGTGAAGGCATCATCACCCCACAGGGAGCTGGGTTGGCCTCTAGAGTTCTCCTACCTTGTACAGTGCTCACTGCTATCAAAAGGCCCCTGGACATGGGTTTCTCCAGAGAAGTGGCATGAGCTTTTGGAGTCTGTCTTCCTCAGAGGGCAGTTTCCAGAAGGAGACTTTGCTGTGGGCTGAGTGCTCAGTCATGAAGGAAAGGGTCTCACAGTGTCTCCCAGATCTCACAGTGGACCCCCACACTGCAGTATCTGCTACAGATTTGGTTTGCCTCTTTCTAAGCCCCATTCTGGGTCCTACAAGTTCTTCTAACACAGAGCCTCTGCAGACTTAGCCCTGGTGTCTAAAATCACAGATGAGGAAATGCTGTTAGAAGGAATTGAGACAACAAGATGAGTCTGATCTGAGTCCTTCCACTGACTTGCTGAGTCATATATTTTCAAATGTCTCCCCCTGGATGGTGGGGGTCATAATGATGGTTCCCTCTTCATTTCACAAAATGACTACTTGATTTCAGTCTTCTGAAAAGAGAATCACATAAACTCATGATGTTCATAGCCTTACTTATACTATGAGGGAATATAACATAGGATATCAGCTGGGTTTTTACTAATACCAAGGGAGACAGGAAGTAAAACCAGGTTCAAAACTCCTTCCCCATTTTGACTTACATCCTCAAGTATGGAGACTACTGAGACAGCTCAATAGCAAGAGGCTAGTTGCCTCAGAGCCTCCCTTCCTCCATTAGTTTTGGACGTCAGGTAAGGTCCCCTGAAACGTTGAGAATTAATCTCTGCCTTGTCAAATTTCTGAAGTCTACAGAGATAGCAATATTATTAGGTGAACCATATGAAATATTTGATAATTTTTCACCTACAGGAAAGGCATATAGTTCAACCAATAGTGCAAGCATTCTTTTTTTAAAAATTAATTAACTAATTAATTTGACGTGGGGGGAGGCAGAGGGAGAGGGAGAGAAAATCCTCAAGCAGACTCCCTGCTGAGCGCAGAACTGGACATGGGGCTCAATCTCAGGACCCTTGAGATCATGACCTGAGCTGAAATCAAGAGTGGGATACTCAACCAACTGAGCCACCCAGGGACCCCAATAATGCAAGCATTCTTAATCTGATTTCTGCTGACCCCTAATTGTATTACAAATGGCTTTCAAAGTGTTCACTTAGCTCCTAGAAATTGTATGAAGCTTTTATGCTTACGTGTTTATGTGACTTCATTTTTGGGGAAATAGAGGTTATGAGTGTCAACACATTTTCTAAGGAATCTGTGACTTTGTGCTCACCCCAAATTAAGAACCATTGGGTAGTCAGAAGAGTACACAACTTGAAGTTGGAAAACCCAAATTCCTACCTCTCTAGTATTTTGCTAGAGGAAGTCACTTAAGCTCCTCAGAACCTACTTTCTACCCCTATAATATAACCCTTGTATCCTGGAGATATTATAGTATAAATCTCATATAGGAATAAAAACCCAAGGAACTTTATGGAGACTCCAGCAAGACATCTGATCATGCTTGGCACACTGTAAAGTGCTATACAGAGAGAATGTAGTGTCTGCCCACTTTCTCCTGTTCAAGGGCCTTCCCTTTCTCTCTGAAATCAGCATGTGCCATAGATGAGTGAAAATGGAAAGGCACCAAAAAAAATAACAAACCAATAACTAACCAAAAGCATTTAAAACCTCAGAAAAGATTCTTTTCAAGTTTGTGGTATAGTTTCAGGGTCTGCTATCCAGTGACCACCACAAAGGATGACCTGGAAGTTGAAATACTTGGTTTGGGAGTATATTGAGTGAGCGTGTCTGTACCCCATAGGCAGAGTGAAGAGGGATTTCTTAAGCCTAAATAGTTCTTCACTAGGGAAACATTCTTTCAATCTTATCCCTCACCAGTGGCCGGAAGTTCCATCCAGTAGTTAATGTGCAGGCTTTGGATAAAAAAGCCATTGAGTGTGGTGGACTGGTTTTCCACATCTGTATGCCAGTCAGTATCTGTCTGTCTGTCTATCTATTTATCTATTTCTCCAATCTGTATTTCTCTTTTCACAGTATTTTGCAATGGATTCAATGAGCTAATTTCACTGGCAATCCTGTGTCTTGAGACCATTCCTCAGTCCTGAGAATCACTTGCTTTTCTAAAAGATTCTGTCTCCTTTCTAACATCTATCTATTGTTTTTCTTCATAAGAGCCAAGTTCAAATTAATTTTATATTGTCAACGTAATACATGAATGCAATCTCCCTGTTAAAACAAATAATAAAACATGGCACATGAAGCTAACAATCCCTTTGACCTCTTAGCACCTTGAATTTTTCTCTTGGAGCATGCCTGCTGCTCATTTCAGATCTGAAGAGTACCCCAGGAGGTGCATTTGACACTCCGTCCTGAAGGGGAAGCTATTCACATGATGCATTTGGTGTGTCGATGAGAGAAGTGTCGCACTGTAGTGGCAAAAGTGGCATGGGTTTAATAACTAGCACTTCATGTTTCCAAGTCTCTGTTCTAGCCGATAACTATCTTTTATATCCAGGAACATAAAATTCATGGTGTGTTTTGTGTAAAGTGAAAATAGTGTGGGCTGTAATATTAGATCAAAATAGCTGTGATTTAGCTGTGGGAAGAATAACTTTTAAAAATGTCATCTTAGATGCTCAACATCACTCATCATCAAGGAAATGCAAATCAAAACCACAATGAGGTATCACCTCACACCTGTCAGAATGGCTAGAATCAAAAAGATAAGAAATAACAAATGTTGGCGAGGATGTGGAGAAAAAGGAACCCTCGTGCACTGTTAGTGGGAATGCAAATTGATGCAGACACTGTGGGAAACAGTATGGAGTTTGCTCAAAAAATTAAAAATAGAAACATCATACAATCCAGTAATTCCACTACTGGGTATTTACCCAAAAGAAATGAAAACACTGCCTCAAAAACTAATGGTACTGTATGGTGACTAACATAACGTAATAAAAAAATAAAAATTAAAAAAATTAAAAAAATCCAAAGTAAATAAATAAATAACTACTTTGATCAAAAGCAAAACAACAACAGCAACAGCAGCAGCAAAACTCCCAAAAAATATATGCACCCCTGTGTTTATAGCAGCATTATTTACAATAGCCAAGATGTGGAAACAACCCGTGTCCATCAATAGATGAATGGATAAAGAAGACGTGGTAGATAGATAGATAGAGATAGAGATATATGATGGACTATTACTCAGTCATAAAAAAGAATGCAATCTTGCCATTTGCAACAACATGGATAGAGCTAGAGGGTTTAATGCGAAGTGAAATAAGCCAGTCAAAGACAAATACCATATGTGGAATTTAAGAAACAAAACAAATGAACAAAAAGAAAAAAAGAGACAAACTAAAAAACCAGACTCTTAAATACAAAGAACGAACAGATGGTTGCCTGAGGGGAGGTGAGTGAGGGGACCGGTGAAATGGATAAAGGGCAGTAAGAGGTACAAATTTCCAGTTACAGAGTAAGTCACAGAGATGAAAAGTACAGCACAGGGGATATAGTCAATAAGATTGTAAAGATGTTGTCTGGTGACAGTGACTACACTTATTGTGGTGAGCACTGAGTATTGCATAGAATTGTAGAATCCAGTTGTACTGGAAACTAATGTAACACTGTTAATTATACTTCAATAAAAATAATCACCTTTGTTTAAGGAATAAACTCAGCATTCTAATTATACCATCAATTTTAGAAGTTTTTTTGTCTGTATATGTACAACAAAAGTAGGTTTTTGATGAACACATATTGAACTGAATTTTCTGAAAATCTGTTAAAAGAGTTACATATATAAAATATATTTTTCATAGAGTACATTTATAAACAAGAGCTATATTCTATACCAAAAGCCTTGGATATTGCCAGTGTCTCTAGATGTAGAACCTGGAATACAAATTCACATTTCTACAAATGCCGATTTAAAACAGCATAGGTGAAATTTTTTACTGTATAGGTTTTAGAAGAGCATAATTCTCTGTATACCAAAATATACAGTTTGTGCTTAATTTTTAAATTTTATTCTTCACCCATGTCTTCCTGAAGTGTAAACAAAATTTTAAAAAATATTGCTCTTTGGAAATAAGAATTATTTTGTGAATTAATTTATGAACATTGAATTCTTACTAGATGACGGGCATTGTCCTATGTGCTTTCACTGATTTCATTTAATCTTCATACTAGCTTCATGAAATCGTTAGTATGTCTGTGTTTCAGATGTGCAAAATAGGAACCCTAGGCTCAGAGAGGAGGGATGGATTCCTCAGCCTTAACCAGTTAGTAGAGATGGAGCTAAGAGTCAAACCGAGGTTTCTGCCTGGCCAACACTCTCTCCAGAATGGTGAACTTACTTGGTTCTTTTCACCCTGGCTCAGATTGGCTATGCACATATGCGTGGATTCAAACTAGTCTCTGCTTTGGAGGCTCCAAAAGTCATATGAGAGTTCATACTTTCTTTGTATCTCGTTGCTGTTGTGGGGCGTATTTGGTAATTCGGCTGAGAACAAAGTTCGGTTTACGTCTCCTGTGTCACTGTGAGAGGAAATGCTACAGACTCGGCATCCTGTGCCTTGATCAAACCCTTGTCTCTTTTTGCTTTATGTTTCCCAATATTCTTGGGCCTGTGTTTCTTTTGTGAGTATTACCTGTGGTTTCCTGCTTAAGCCATGGCCTAGAAATCCTGGCATACGCTTTCCCACAGATCGAGGCACAGAGACGATGCCACCAGGAGCAGGCTGTAAGGCTCAAAGGGATTTGGTTCAAAGACCCTTAGAGCAAGAAGGCACATTGCCAGGAGATGCAAAATGAGCTGGAGGTTTTGGGCATGGGCCCTCAGGATAGAGAAATCCACACCATCATAAGACTGACCCCTCCTAGTTAGTTTCAGGTGGGTGGTGTCTATTTTGGGGCCCAACAGAAGGTGGGAAGACTGAGGGCTCCTGTTCCTTGTTGAACCCACCCCACTCTTCAAGTCTGAGGCCTACTGCGGTAAAGCCACCGTGTACTTGTTTGGACTCCGTCTGTTCCTGGCTCAGGAAACACCCCAGAACTTTCTTCCAGTACTCAGGTCTCTTTTGTGGTATAGCAAAAGGAAGAGGTTGTGGGAGTTCCCAAGGGACTTTGATGTCCTTTGCTGCTGCAGTTGAGGGCTTTGCGTTAGGCTCTTGGTTACCTTATGGTATGTTTCATGTCTAGCCCTCATCCAGTCAGGGACAAAGGACCTCGTATTGCAAGCCGTAACCTATGGGTCTGGATATTTCTTAAGTTATAAAGGAATATTTATTATTTCAAAGAGGGGAAATGAGGGGAAAAAGACACTGTAAAAAGAGAGTGTGGCTGGTCTTTCCCTCAAAGGGGGAGAGGAAGAAGGGAGAGCTGTGTTGCATTGACCACTGCAAATCATAAAATCACCCTAATTAAGCCAGCAGTGCAAACGGACACACTATAAACACACCACCAAGACTCAGGAAAAATCAGCCTGCACACAAGGAAGAATTCTTGGTAAAATGGAAAACATGTTTTACCCTTCTCCTCTCCATTTTTAGAAGAGGTCCCTCCCATTAGATGCACCCTTCTTTAACCCTGGGGATAGTTTTCCTGGAGCTTTGTCACCCTCAGAACCAATAAAAAGCTACAGAAAGGCAGAGAACATTGTAAGGTCCAGCTCCAGAATCTGATAATGTAGCAACCACGTAATACCAGGTAAGGTAGAGATTTACTCTGAACGGAAACGAGAGTAATATTGAGCTAAAGGGTGTAAAACAAAACTAGAATTACTACATCGAATAATTTCAGTGTGGGAAATAAGCTCTCCAGGTCATCTCCCTATCTTGAAGATGTCTTCTTTTATATTGAAGGATTTCCAGGGACAAAACTCCCATAGTTTGCTTTGAAAGACTCTTTTACTGTTAATCAGCCTAAGCACCTAGAGATATTGCTTATAAATAACTGAATTTCCTGTCCCTCGGTGTTGGCTTATTTTTCAGCCATGGGTAGGGTAGGGTATATATATTCTTGGGGCACCAGTAGAAATGCATGAGAATAAACAGTTTCACGGCTTCTAGTCTCAGAAACAAGAGACACTACAGTTGCGTCTCCTGTCATGGTCCACATACTCAGTGAGAGGTTCAGATAAAATGTTTAGAGGGAAGACAGAAAGATGGGGAAGAATGAGCTATGTTCTGAACTATGACAGTTCAAACAGAATGTTAGCTTGGTGACTCTTGTCCTCTTCTTCCCACTTTGGAGATAAGATTGGCTGGCTATGCAGCGATTTCTTGTCTCCAACAATGATCTCTTTCAGTGATCTTCTTGAGAAATTTAAAGAAAGACAGGTCCAAGTGAAAAAAGGAACAGTTGAGGTAAAAAACAAAACAAAACAAAACCTCAGAAAAAGATGAAAAGCTCAGTAGCTGAAAGTTATCTTTTTTTCATCTAATTTTGATTTTTGGTGTGACCTCAGCTATCTTTCTATGCCTACTCCATATTTTTCTCAAAAGCAAAGGAGAAGGGAACTCTTACTTTAAAAATGGGGGACTGAGAAGTGTAAAAATAGTGTGACACATGCCTTGATAGCCCGGTGGAAATGATGACTTACACATATGTGTGCTTACGCCTAGGTGTGTTTCAGTAGACCAGGAGTGGCCACGGCAGTTTTCATTTTCTTGACATCTGATGGCCCAGGACTGAGACAACATCAGCGGCCGACAGTGACTGTTCACCTGACCGATGTCAGTGGGAACAACCACTCCCTTGGTGAGTCTGACAGTGATCCTTTTGGGGTCACTAGAGGATGATCCAGTAGACCCTGGAGTCAGCTGGGCGTCTGTCTCTGATATTGTTTGGGACCTTGCCTACAATACGCAGCTATTAAGAAAATACAAGGAATGCTAGATGTGGGAAGATGGAGCATATGAATGGCTTACAGTATTTTTCATCTCCTTATTTCTCTTCAGGAACCTATGAGCTGTCATGCCGGCATAACCCGCTGGTTATCAACGTGACCCATCCCCTGAATGTCCTCTCCCACCGTACCACCTCAGTGCTGCTGAATTTCTCATCCCCATTGGTGGGCATCTCAGCGGTGGCTCTAAGGACATCCTCCCACATGAGTCCTTCAGCTCTCAATAAGTGCATCCCAGAGCCTGAGGGGCAAAATCATCAGGGACAGAGGTACAGAGTCCCCTTTCTCCTTTTTTTCCCCTTTCTTTTTCTTCTGGTTGGGGTGTACTGCTATCATTTTCATATGTAGCATTTTGTTTTCAGTGGGTGCTTAATCACTAACTAAAAAGTGGGTCTAAAAACTACTAAGAAGACATAAGAAACAAGTGAAGAACAACTCATAGAAGGCACACTTGGGTTTTATATTTTGCTCTTCTTTCCTTAGTTAAGAATAATTTTTTATGTAAATATTTAACATCTTTACAAGGTCTTAAAATCTTTTTTACATATAAAACCACTGCCTTCAAATCAACATGGTTATAGAAACTGCCAAATATTCTCTGCCAAAAACTCAATGTTCCCTAAGCAATGTATGTTTTTCCACTTGTTCCCACCTGGACAGTGTATACAGCAAGTTTCACAATTAGTTTTCAAGGCATGTCATATAATCAGAGTTACACATGGAAATCAGGAGTATATTATCTACATACATCTTTCTGTGGACATCTGTGATTGTCATCATCGAGACAGAGGTTTCCTGAACTCTCTGGCTCAGCTAGTAGAGGGACTGTACTTTAGATTGTTGGTGTGCCCAAGGAGGCCCGAAGGTGGGAGGGAGCAGGCCGTACAGTGGTCTGTGCTCCAGTTGGGCTAAACTCACTCACTATGAGTGGTCTAATCAATGGAGTGGGACTGTAGGTAACAGAGTTTGTTCCCTCAAGGAGTGAGGTGTCAGGGGACTGGGATCCCAGTCGCAAAAGCTGCCAGGCAGTGTTCCGTCACCAGATGGGAGCTCTGATACCACCATGCCCAAGCTTTGATTGGGGACTAGGAGTAGACAGTAGTGTGTAGGATGTCAGTCGTCTTTCGCGGTGTAGCAAATCATAGCAAATTGAGTGGCTTTCACAGTTTCCATGAGTGAGGAATTTGGGTGCAACTTAACTGGGTGCTTTTGGCTTAGAGTCTCTTATGAGGTTGCCATCAAGCGGTTGTCCAAAGCTACCATAACCTAAGGCTCAAGTGGAGCTGGAAATTTCACTTCCAAGTTCACCCATGTGGTGATGGGCAGGCCTCGGAAGATCTGCGTCCGGGCTCACTCACATTGGTACTAGCAGCAGGAGTGCTTACGTGGGCGTGGTTCAGTTCCTCACCACGTTGGCTTCTCCGTGAGCTGTCTGATCATCCTGTGATACAGCAGCTTACGATCCAAGAGAGAAAAAGAGCCAGAGAGGGTGAGTACGTGGGACACCACCCAAACGCTACAGGAGACCATAAAAAAGTTACAGCCTTTTTATAACATAATGTTGGAAGTGACAATCCATTACTTCTGGCGTATTCTTTTCATTAGAAATGCGTCAATAAGTCCAGCCTATGCTCAAGGGGAAGGGCATGAATCACTAGGAGCCATGTTTGAGGCCATCTACCACATACAGTAATAATAGTTTGTTAATTGAGTACCAACTGTGTGCCAGGTGTTGTTGTAAATGCTAAAAAGAGAAAAGCAATAAGGAATAGAGTCTGGATGTTGGACATTGTAACATTAGTTAGTTTGTCTGCAGCTCTTAAGTATTCTTACTGAGCAAACATCTTCAAATATTAACACAGGAATGTATTAAAATAACGTTGTTTACTAGAATTACTGCCTCTCTCTCCCAGGTTTTTTTCAAATGATTTTCTCTACTGGCTGTACCTCTGGCCTCAAGCCATACAGAATTTCTTTCAGGTCCTTGAGACATGTGTTCTTGATGAGTTTCATGTCTTTGCACATTATGTTCCTACTTTCTTGAATGCCTTCCAGCCCTTCTTCACTTCAACTCACACTTCACCATCAGGATTCACCTTCTTCTGTGAAATCTTGGCAAACTCCTTTCCTGTTTCCATAGGGCATTGTACATAACCCACACTCTGCAGAGATAACTATCACTTCGGGTGGTAACTGTTTGTTTACTCGTTGTTCTTTTCCGCTAAGCTCTGAACTCTCTCTGGTGGAAATTCCATGCGGTATCTTTCAGTACCCAGCAGAGGGTCTGGCACGTAGTAGGTGTCAGAAGCTGTGCTGAATGATAGTAACAGACTTTATCTCTAAATGCTGGATGGAACAGAACTGAACAGGAAACCCAGAAGAAGTGGAAGTCATGGCCTCTCTAGACCTGAGGGACAAGAATTCCCCTCACCGTCACAGCTGTGAAGTTCTGACAAAGAAGTTGATTAATTGTGATCACTGCTGCTCGTTCACTTATTTTCATTTGGCACTGTGGGAAAAACAAGTTTATACGCATGCATGCAAACCAGTAGAAATAGAGTATGATTCTCCAGTTTACACAGAGTGTATCTGGAATGCACAAGCCTTTCCAAACCACATGTGACTGACAGGAGCCATGCAAATTGGCTTCCCTTCAGCCAGCAAATCAGTGCAATATAGTAAATTTTGATACACAGTTAACCTAATAGATTTCATATATTTTCTTTGTGAACAGATTTAAAATCTGAATCCCTATGTACTCTCAAAAAATAAAAGGGTTTTTTGTATCTTTATATCAATCCCAGTTGTAGATGCAGATAGATCATAATATGAAACCCTCAAATTCTGGGCATAGTGAGAGGGATTCCTGGCTACCTCATTCTTACCCCTTATGACCTGAATTCCATTAATACTAAAATGGGCAATGGAGAGCTGACAGATGCCTGGCAGTAGAGGATATATTATCCATTCTGTATTTAACCATTAATGACCAATGGCCTGTCCCTCCTACAACTCTGCATCTTTAAACCAGCCCAACTGGCCCACAGAATCTCAGCTGAAGACCAATAAACCTGTCTGGCTCTCCAGTGATGTTTGGGATCCTTACCTTGGATCCTTTAGCTTTGATCTCTCTTTTCATCTTGTTTCTTTTTCTGCTATGATGGCTGCCAGTTCATGACCCTTTGGGCTTAGTCTACTGATAATGAACCATTAGTCTCGAAAACCAAGTTTTGTGTTCCTGGTTTTGGCCACTGGTGCTCAATTAGAGCTCAACTCACTTCTACTCTGTGGCTGTTTCTAGCTCTAGCCACTTAGGGAAAGGTCCAGCATGACCTGCCACAGCATCCCAGGAGTTGGAGAATCAGGCAGACCCCCCAACCATGCCAGGATTATGTTGATAGCCTTAGGAAGTGGGAACCACTTTTGTGATTAATGCAATGGGATTTGGAGTGTGTCCGAGATATACTCCAGGCACTGATAGGTTACTTTGCCTAAATGAGTGGATTAGCTTCCAATTAATCAGGACTCTAATCAGGACTCTTACTATCTACTTTGGAAATTCACACAGTCAAGTTTAGAAGAATTTACTAATAGGCAAGAATTGCTGATGGGTGTGTGATTTCTCCTACAACAGAATTTTGTTCTTCTAGTTACATGAGCATAATGTAATGGAAACACTGATTGTAACTTCTCTCCCCCTACCCAATGATAGATACAGCAGATCCCCCAGCATTGACTCATCTCCTTCTCCAGAGCATGGGCTGATTACAATGGTTGAAACTTCTGACCGCTCCTTCCTTTGCAACATTTGCACTTTCTGTCTTACTGATTTTTCCATCTACCTTCTCCATAACAGGTTGCGGTGTAATCTCCCAAACAACTGTGCTTCCTTTACTTTTCTTTGTATTTCAAAGAGTTCTGGCTTTTTATAATTTGATGTTACAGAATTAGGTGCATAACTGCTTGAGACTCTTTTATCTTCATTAGGATCATGCCTTGTGCCAACCCTTTTGCTCCGTTAAATGCTTTTGGCTTTGTATTCTACCTTGTCTGGAATTTAAATTTCCATCTCTGCTTTCCTTCTGTTTTATTTATTTGGTAAATACTTGCCTTTCATTTATTTTTAACATTTTGGTATCTTCATTGCCAATGAGCCCAGGGCATATTGCTACATGGCCCTGTTTATTCTGAAAATTTCTTTCATGTTCCTCAAGCCTCTAGTATCTTTAGGACCCTGTAGTATTTTTACCTTTGGGACATTTATCTTCTAGGATTCCATGGCCTTTGCCAGTGGTTCTCCCTCACCCCCTCCCCTCACTCCTACCCCACCTGACCAAGACCCTCATACTTTCTGACCTGAAGTCTTGAAGTCAGTAATGGAAGGGTGGTACTGATGAGGACTAAGGGATAAAAAACAGATCTGTGACCCCTGAAAAGCAGTGCCCAGTGTGCTGGTCTCAAGAGAAGCCAGAGAATGAAGAAAGAATGACCCTTTCCCTCTCTCCTTTTAGCATGGCTTTATTCCTTATTTGCTATTTTTCCCCCCTCAGGAAAAAAAATATGCATGCTTTAGCTTCCAATGTCGTTTCTCAATTCAACTCCAATACATTTTGAAATCAGGAGGAAATCCTCACAGATTCCAGCTGTCAGTCTTGGTTTTTGATATTGATAAGAGTTTTCATATTTTTTTCTGTACTGTTGGAATTTAAGTTGGAAGCAGGGAAAAATGACCTCATAGCATTCTTGTGAGATTAACCGAGAAGCATACATGTGGCGTGCATAGCACATTCTAGCACCAGGCGGGAGCATCGCCCATGGCAGCTTTCACACTATTCCTCGTCTTTGTTTTTCTCCATTCCTCTTTTTACAAGGGTGCCACTGATCAGTTTCTTGCTTCTCAGCTCTCAGGCCACTCTTAGCATGTGCATGTGTAATACTAGAACAGGATTTTATTAATATTTGTCCTTTGCCGGCTGACGCAATGTTCAGTTTTGTCAGAAGAGGGTTATGGAGACACACTGCAGGAGGAAGGGCTTCTCTTCCTGGCTTCAGTGTGCTTTCTTCTCCTTTGCGGCTGTGACACGCCCAGCAATGGTGTAGAGAACAGCTTCCATTAAGTCAGCAACCACTTGGGTTTCTAGGGTACGTATTTCCAGTTGGCTCTTCAGCACCATTGACCAAAAGTAATGCTTGTTATTTATCCAACTTCATGTTATAGACTGCTAGCATCCCATTTCCCATTGACAAGGAGCTCTGCGTTGTACTCAAGCCCAAAGCTACAACCAAACTGATCCCCAGATCCTACCTTTGTGAATCTATCTCCTGGTACCATGTACAGTTCCATTCTATGCCAGTTGGGGTCCAGTGAGGACACAGTAGTTAGAATAGGGAGAGTTTAATATAAGTAACTATTAACCACTTAAGGGAACTACAAAGGATTAACTACTTAAGGGTAAAGAGAACCCTAATGAGTAGAAGAATGGTGGATAAAGGGAGTAGTCATTCCATTTAGAGGTGAGGGAAGAGTATCAGAGGAAGGAACATATGTGGAAAAGGCTCCCCACCTAAGGCTGTGATTTGGAGCTCATCAGAGTGGGTTTGGCGATGGCACAATGGATGGCACAGAAGTTTGCTGAGGTTTCACAGACTGGGGTCAGCGAGCAGTAAACCACCCACTGGGGTAACCAGTCAAAGCTTATTAGGAAGTTGCGTGTTCAGGCACTGTAGGGACTTCTGGAAAGCTGCCATTGGGGTGCTTCTGACACTTCTTGGGAGGTCACCCTCTGGGCACTGGTGAAATTTTCTGGGAAGTCAATCACTGGGGCACCATTGAGATTTGCTCCAGCTAGATTGCTGGTAGACCTTGCTGAGATGTGCAGGGTGTCCCTGAAACTCCTTAGGGGGTGAGCACCACTGGCCTGAAGCCCTGTGAGATGTCAACTGATGCAGAGGCCAGGAGAGAAAAACACATGGGAATCAAGAAGAGATGCCCCTTCTTCCTGGAAGTCTCTCCAGCTAGGTCTACTGCGAACACATGACACCACACTAACTGGACAAAGAGCAATATCTACATGGCGCATCTCTAGGATCGCAAAGTGGCAGGAAAGATTGTCAAAGAACCCAGAAGAAATCCCTTTTTGCTCTTTGCCTTTTATGTTCCAGCTAATATTTCCTTTAAGGTCCTGGCTTTGATCCTCAGTCCACTTTTCAGTATAACTTCTAAATAGATTTGACCTAACTAGAAATGCATATTTTCTTTTTTTAATGTTTGAACTTATTTTAAGTCCAAGGCAAACATGAAGCATAAATACCTCATTAACTTATTCAGTATAAATACACATTCTGATTGAGATGGAAAACAAGTAATAGATATTCATAAATATAAAATTATGGTGGGTTCTGAGGTTTACCTTAAACTATAGCTTATCAACGCCAAGTATTCCAATCTACAATTGAACGGGATATTAATCATTTCAAATGAATTTCCATGTAGAAACCTAAGTTCTTTCTTCTCTCTCTTGTTCTCACTCTTATTCTTTCTTGTTAACCATGTATAGTCATGGTTTGATCCTTTTTCTCATTGTGAATAACTGAGATTCATGTAACAATTTAGGTCTTATACAATGGATATGTGTGTGAGAGTGTGAATGTACACCTTTTGTATGCGTTACTGTATTTTACTCCAAGTAGAAGAAAGTTTTTGGAAAAGTTTAATGTAAATTGATTTGTAAAACCAATTATGCTATATGGTGTGTGTGCATGTGTGTGTGTGTGTGTGTGTATGTGTGTGCATGTCTGTCTGTGTATAGAAAGAGATGGACTACTAATCATTCAAAAATATTTATTAAGTGCCTACAATGTGCCAGGAATCATTTTTCAGTTAAGGAAACTGAGGCTCAAAGTGTACAAATTCACCTTATTTGAGATTAGCAAAACTAAGACTAGAATCCAAGAAATTTGTTTTTAATAAAGGAACGTTCCATTATAAGAATATTGTAAGAATTTCTGTTTCAGAAATATACCCGTGGCTACTACCACCCAAGAATCCCTGTCTACTACCATCCAAGAAACCCTGCTGCCCTCCCTCAAATTATATTTGGAAAAAAAGCATAAGGGAGGAACAGTGATTCTAAGAGCAAGGTCTTCTCATAGAAATTCCCTAGTCTTGGTAGGTGGATTATCTAAGCAGCTCTCTTACTAGAGAATATCCCCTCAACTCTCCATTATCTAGTTGTGTCATATCCATTCTAGCAATGACCCATATCCATCCATATTCTATTCCCTAGTCCACTTTCCCTTATTCCAAGCCTGAGCCACCCTTAGAACCACCTTCTCCATGGCTCACCTAGAATTTTTATTCATTAAAGTGAAATTTAATCAGTAATATCTGTTCCTGGAAAATCATAAAATCATATAAAAATCTAAAAATAAAAAACATGGCTATTGTTTAAAAAATCTGTTTTCTGATTCTTTTCATAATGTTAGATAATTGGGAGTTAATTGTTTAAGCAATTTTGGTCTAGTAAAATGTGGCTATACGTGCATGTGTATTCACTTTATGCCAGACAATCTTTTGGAAAAGGTTAATGTGTAATGAATTATATAACTACATTTTTCAGTGATTTAGCTTTTTAAACAATTGTGCCATTCAAAAGGGTATTATTTTTTGAGTAAAAAATAAATATTTTTGTAAAGAGCAGTGTCATCCCCAGATTTTCTCCTCTTTCTTTTTCTGCATTAATCTGCATTTTTCTATTTACTTAAAGCAAGCTAAGCATGAACACATAAAGTCTGAATCAAGAAAACATAATGAACACACACACTGTGTCTTGTATGATTCTATATTCAAAGCAACAACTCTTAGAATTTACCTTTTTCACTGAAAACATTTACTACTAGGCTGCTATAGTGGATATCAGTTGGAGTTCAGCCTCTGACTTTCATATACTTAATATAAAAATGCATATGTACATAATTAATATACTTGCCATGTCTTGTCAACCATGCTTGTGTAAAGATGAGAATTAGGTCATTTTAAAACTGAGGAATCAAAGAATAATGTGTATCTGGTTTGGTTGGGAATGCCTTAGGATACAGTGATACCTGCAAATTTATGGACATATGTATTAGTTTAGTCAACTCTGTTGTCTCTGGGTAGCCTCTATTCTTCAGATTCTGTTTCCTGAAGCAGGGACTGCAAAACTAAATGATCCAGGGAGAAAAATCGTAGGTATCACCAAATAACTCATAGTTACCCATCTGCAACTTATGAACTTTGGTAACATGCCGGGCTAATGCTGTATCTCAGGCTGACTTACCCTAGCTGCATTGTCTCTTTCAACCCCCCCTCTTTCAATGGCACTCCTGTGCTATGACAAAAAGGTGTCTTTAGCCTTAGAAAGTTCTTCTCAAAAAGGTGAATCTGTTGACCAAGAAGATAGAGCTTGCATTAGTGAGTCAAGTTGAGAAGATTTTTGGGTCACCTCCCATGGTGCTTGGAGAATTCACTATAGACATGGAATTTTGTCTGGGGGTGCAGTAGAAAGGGGAGCAACTTTTCCATAGAACTTCTCTTTTATGACTTTAAAATCCCCAGAGAATTTCTGGGGGGAAGTGGCTGTGTTTTCCATTTGGGAGATGTTGGGACTCAGGTGTCAAAGTATTTCTTCTCGGTTATACTGTAGATTAGGGGTAGAGCTGGGGCTAGATTATAAAGCCTCCAAACCCCAGTCCAGGGGCACATAGCCAGAGCACAGCTCAGTGCCTTGGCATTGCATCCCCACTCTAATCAGTTTGTGAGCCTGCTCTTGGTAATAGGATCATTCCATCTCTATTATCCGTCATTGTGCTTCATGCTTCATTATTCCCTGGAACCCTCATTGCTGCTGCTTTACGAATTCCTATTGTGCTTCAATTATTTGGAGCTAAGATTTGAAATGCCAACCCTTTCCCTTTCTTCTCTGCCTGAATTGGGCCTCTCTACCATGCCAGTCATCTTCTTCCCCTGCTCATTTCCATGTAAATACAGCATTCAGATCACCTCCCTTTTGATAGCCTCACAAAGTGAAGAGCTCCTTCCTTTCTTTTTTTAGGGGCTACAGGTTGAAGCATTTGTTTTGGCTTTTTTTTTTTTTTTTTTTTTAGCAGAGGGTTTGCTTTTAATACTCCAGGATGATGGGAAGTGTTCTCTCTTGCTGGGAAAGGCACTATAGAAATGAAATATGTATTGCATTTCTGCTCATTTGATTATCTTCTTCCCCAAAGCAGTTTAGCAAATTAACATTGAATCTGTTTTTGTTTCTTAAGCAAAGAAAGAATTATAGCTGCTCAATTGTTCCCTAGGTTTCTTGCCTAACTTCCTTTTCCCAGAATGATTTGTCCATAAAGTAAGAGGGAAGGAGGAGAACCCCTGGAGAGGATTCTGATTCTTCTGACCAATGACGGATGGGCTGGTGAACAACAGGTCTGCTCTGGGAGGCATAGTTAGCTGTTTGAGTCTGTTCAACTATTTGTTCTTGAGGGGTTATAGAGGAAAAATGAAAAGGTCACAGACTTGGTCTCATTGAGGGGTTTATTGGTACATGGCTACATGGCTAGACTATTCTAGAAATAGCCTTTATTAAAATATTACCTTGTCCGAGATGATTCTTAGTGGGAGGCATTCTGAGAACTGGTTAGGTGGAGGCTTTTGGTCAAAAGCTAGGAATAGGCACAAACAACTTATGAAGACTGGGAGTTGGAGTCTCCCTCTAAGGAATAAGCTCGTTTCAAAACAATAACTTTGAATTAATGACTCCTCTATGTCTTATCATGGTGTCTGAAATTCCACCATTAGGAATGATTTTCTTCAAGTCTTGGTGATCTCCAAGGGTCTATTTAAAACAGTAAATAACTGTTTAATAGAAGTAGAGATGTCATAAGTTGTTATCAACTCATTATAGCAGAACTATTCTCTTATGGACCTTGTCAATTCAAAAATAGACCAGGGCCCTGATGAAATGCAACCTGGTATAGGCATCTGGAAGTTTGGGGGGGGGGGTACCAGGAACAGAAAAAGTGGTATTGAAAAGAGAGATGAGTTTAAAATGTCACCTGCTTCTCAGTTTTGCTCAGGGCTGGCCCTGTCTATGGTCTGTACTCATAGCAGCTGGTGGAGAGAGCACAGAAAATAAAAACAAACCAGTATTTCCAGGATTCTGTCATTTTGCCAGCCTGCCAAGTAGACAGACACTGTTGACGGATTTGACCATAAGTTCTCGTTGGAATGACTCTCAGGCCCTGTCTGGTTCTATGTAGCCATAACCATGGAGGCAGAGGAAGTCTGGGGATTGGAGTGGCAGGAAGCCCAATGTCCAGACCCCTGACTTCTGCGGTTGGCTACATCATCAGTCTCACCACAAGATTTCAGGACAGTCCCTTCCCTCCCTTCTTTGGGCCTTCATGTCTCCATAAGCAGATGAGCCACGGACACTGCAAGGTTGGGAGAGCTGGAGGGAACAAAAGAACAGAAGGGAGAATATTCCAAATCTGATGTCAGCTAAGGACTGACAAATCCCCGGATTATGAGATGATGGGAACAATGTGAAGCTTCTGTTGGGGAGTCCAGAAACTTCATGGAGAAAGGAAGCCAAGGGGGAGAAGGAGAGTCCCAAGGGGGCCCAGCACGTGTTTTATGTTCTACTTCTGCAGTATTGTGATATTTGGTCTTAGTCTGCGGTTCCTGGCTCACAGCTCCCAAACCCTTGCAATTTCCTAAGCGTTGAGAGTGATAAAGGTGTCTTTTGTTATGTGAATGAGGTGACTTTTGGAAAGCACTTAAGGATGAGACTGGTTGTCTATAGAGCCAAACACATGATTAGAAGGTTGGGACTTTGAATCCTACCCCCTGACCAGCGAGCAGGGAGGGGCTGAAGGTTGAATCAGCCAATCAAGCCTATGTATTGAAGCCTCCATAAAAATCCAGAAGGCTGTGTTCAGAGAGCTTCTGGGTTGGTGAACACATGGGCATTGGGAAGAGGGGCACACCTGGAGAGGGCATGGAAGCTCTGTGTCCTTTCCCCATACCTTGCTCTGGGTGTCTCTTCCATCCAGCTATTCTAGAGTTCTATTTATTATCTTATAACAAACTGGTAACCAGTAAGTAAAATGTTTCTCTGAGTTCTCTGAGCGGCTCTAGCAAATTAATCAAACCCGAGGAGGAGGTCCTGAGAACCTCTAATTTATAGCCAGTCAGTCAGAAGTATAGGTAACCACTTGGGTTTGTGAGTGGTGCCTGAGTTGGGGATGGGGACCGTCTGGTAGGACTAATCTCTTAACCTGTGGAGCCTGATGCTTTCTCTGGACAGGTAGTGTCAGGATTGAGTTAAATGCTCAGATACCCTGCTGGTGCCCAAGAATTGCTTGGTTGTAAGTGTGGGAACCTGCACCCCCACACATGCATACTAGAGCTGGTTTCCGGAACACCTATTTAACTTTTATGTGTGAAGTTGAGACTCATTCAAGGTGCTGGCTTGCAAATCCTCAGGACCTGAGTTTACATAGCTTCTGTATAGCCACAGAGAAGTCATGCTATTCCCTCCTGCCCTGTAGAAACTGTTCTAGGAATGACACAGATGGAAACTCATGCCCACTAAACTTCATTCATAGGACTGTGCTGTTCTCTCACTTAACTACACGTGCTTCATAATTCCTCAGGCTGGGCCTATGAATGTGGCTGGGGCAGTGTAACTCCCAGATTAACAGTTTAATTGGTATCCAGGGATGAATAGGAGGTAGGGCAAGAGTCAGCAGTACAATCATTTGGGGGCTCCAGTGATCAGTCCTCATTAGAAAATGTCCCACAAGGAGATGGATACTGCCTTTGCAAACTGGAAAAATGTATTTTTATATGTATATAATTTATGTTTTTATAATTTACATACACATTTGTTATTTCTTTAAAGATTTTTTAAATTTTTATTTATTATTTATTTATTTATTTATTTATTTATTACTAGTAATAGAGTTTATTGGGGGATAGCAGAGGAACTGCAATTTGGAAAATGTATGCGCTAGAAGGTACAGATTTTTTATTTTTAAATAATCTCTACACTCAATGTGGGGCTTTAACTTACAACCCCAAGACCAAGAGTTGCATGCTCTACGGACTGAGCCAGCCAGGCACCCCTATTGTTGTTTCTGAGGGGTGATTCTGCTTCCCTGATGCAATGCGAGGAAGCATACCCTCTGCCAATTAGCCAGCAATTGTTTTGACTCTTCCTTTGGTATTCCACATATTTTATAATCTACATTAAAATCATGGGTTCCGAAACTTGGTGAGGCAGGGATTTGAAAGGGAGCGCTTTTGGCCGTGTGATGTAAATCTGTTTCTCTTTAGAAGGACAGGGGGCATTTGGATGGGACTTCTAGTGTTACAGCCAGGCGTGGTAAAAACTGTGCCCAGAATTAGAAATGAGTGAAGCAAATTACCCAGTACTGGGGCCACCAGAGTCCAGTCCTGAACTTACAAATAGGTCACATTCTAGGAAGAGATGGACCTCTCCCAAGGGGCCGACTTCAGGGCAGAGCCTTCAATAGAGAGTCAGGGGAAGCTCCGTTTTCCCAACATACAGGAATGGAAGAAGTCTGCTTCATGCAGTAATTCATCATTTCTCTGTCACGAGGGAAGAAACAGAATTACTACTGAGATTCCTCTGTTTCTCTCAGATGAGAATCTTTAGAGGAAAAGAACTTGAATTAATTTTCCCTTCCTGGTTGGTGTGATGCTTCAGTAAAACCCCTCAAACTACCAGCATTATTTTGCCCAAGAAGGCTGATGGAAATATACTTGACATTTAATCTGGTTCCTGTCCTACAAAGCAAAGATGGAGCCATACTGAGGAAGAGGTAGAAAGGGGAGCCAGAGTTGAGACCGTATCTTTTTGTATTGGTTTGGAGAAACTGCAAAGCTCTCTAAGGATGGATGCTATTATTATTATTTCGGTTTGCTGTTGGTGGTGGCAAGATTAATGAGAACTCCATTTCTTCCAGTCCACTCTACATTCTGTACATTCTACTTCCATCTGCTGCCAAATCCAGAGCGTACATTCCTGCTTAGCCCACACCCTCTTATTTCAATAAGAATCAATAAAACACAGTAGGGGAATGGCCAGAAATCTGATCCTCTTTACTATTTAACCTTAAAAGAGCTGTTTCTGCAGAAACCACTGGGATCACTATTTGGTCAATGGTGGCACTTCTTGGATAAATGAATTGCAATATTTTGTTTAACTAAGCAACTGAAAAGTTGGGACATTAAGCAAAAACTTACACTGGGCAGGAAAGATTGTGAGAAACTCTTTCTTGGGTTTTCCACCACATCCTGCCCATTCATGGGTTTTCTGTACTCCCACCCCAATACCAACATCACCTCATCTAGGAAATTAAATATCATGCTAGAGCTGGAAGGGACCTTTAAGAGAACCTAGTTCAAATCCATCATTTTACAAATTTGCAGACAGAGGGCCAGAGTAGTTAAGAGACTTACCCAAGGTCATGGATGTAAGCAGGGACAAGCCAAGACCTGAACCCAGGTCACATTGGCCTTGATCTACTACTTTCTCTATTACACCATGCTGTTTGTCAAAATGTATGGTACAGATGCCAGACAGCTTCTCCTAAACTAACCTAGATTCCAGATATCAAGTTGTGCTCAGCTTTTTCTGGCTGCCTAAGGGAGGGTGGGATATTGGCTTGAGAAAAGTCCATGAGCTGATGTCATCCTGATTTTGAGTTTGAGCCAAAGCTTAATTAAATGTTTCTTTGTGATTATATTGTAGTCTTAGTGTTCTGGAATATCCCATCATTTCATCTGGGCTCATCTTCCTCATCTCTAAAATGAGGAATTTGGGTTGAATTATCTTTAAGGTCCATTTTACTTTTAACAAGCTGTGGTTCCTCTAAGATCATTGTTAAAGGTCACCCCCATTCCTCCTCTGCAGAATTATTCATGTTCAAGGAAATGTGGTCTTTAGCATATAATCTTCCATCAGCCCTCATATGGGAGAAGCAGGGTTTCATTATGGATTCTTTTTTTTTTTTTTAGAGATTTTATTTATTTATTTATTTATTTATTTATTTATTTAGCACACACAAGCAGGGGGGGAGGGTCAGAAGGAGAGGGAGAAAGAATCACAAGCAGACTCCTATGCTGAGCACTGAGTGCTTCTCAGGGCTCAGTGCAGGGCTCAGCGTGGGGCTCGATATTACGACCCTGATATCGTAACCTGAGCCAGGATCAAGGGTTGGATGCTCAACTGACTGAGCCACCCAGATGCCCCTTCACTATGAATTCTTTTTTTTTTTTAAGTTTTTATTTATTTGACAGAGAGAGACACAGCGAGAGAGGCAACACAAGCAGAGGGGAAGGGAGAAGCAGGCTTACCGCTGAGCAGGGAGCCTGACGTGGGGCTTGATCCCAGAACCCTGGGATCATGACCTGAGCCAAAGGCAGATGCTTAACGACTGAGCCACCCAGGCGCCCCTTCACTGTGAATTCTGATTGCATCTCGAATTATGTTGTAGTCTCCTGAAATTCCTTTGGATGGCTCAGACCCTCAAAGGATCTTTGGATGAAAGCTGTGGGGAAGCTGTGGGCAGAACAGCCAGGACTCCACCCATTTGTCAGGAACTACCCAGCTTCCTAAATGTGGACCTTGGCTGGGAACTAGGCCAGCTTCTTTCTAGTGGCCTCAAAAAGTGGAAAATGAAAAAGAGATGCTCTGGGAGACAGCTCATGACAAGTTTCTTAGTGCATCTGTCTGCTCCCTTTGCAGAGAATGATGTCTGCTTTCTGGGGTCAGCTTTACCCCGTTCTTCAGCAACCACTGTAAGGCAGAGGAGGGCTTTGGGAACTTGCCTGTAAGTCTGTCTCCAAATATGGATATGGGCTCCTTTCACTATAGGTTCTCTAAATTTATTAGTCCTAATTTAAGAGACCCACACACATAATGAATTTTCTTCAGTTCTCAGTGATGGGGAGGAAATGGTATTTTTGTCAAGGTGTTGAGAGTGCCACCTTACCTGTGTTCTGTCTGGAAAGTATGAGAGGTTACTTTCCAGGGTATCTTTTTTGCCTTTCTAAATTCTGCTCATTCATTGAGATCAATTCATACCCAATGTTAAGACTATCTCTGAAACAGCCATGAATTCATAATCAGTAATGCATGATTTCATTATTCTCTCTGCAGCTATGGTGAAAGTGTCTTCAGAATAGGAAAAATGTTGCATACTTTTGATCTGTCTTATGGCTTCTACATGGTAATATGACTCAATACACTGACGTATAATAATCAAGCAGTGGGACCAGGTTCTCCTTCAGGAATCGGCCTTGTTATTTTATAGTCTTGGCCTATAGAATTTATTTGCTTATCTTTCAGGTTACATATACCAGACCTTCATGGTACTGGGTTTTGTTCGTGGTGAGCACCAAACACTTTGAAACCTATAAAGTCACAGATGCGAAAATCCTACCACAAGCCATCAGAATCAAAATCTGCAAGGGGGCAAAGCCTGGGTATCTATACTTTTGAAAAGCTGCTTAAGTGAGTCTAATGTACACTGTGATTGAGAAAGCCTGCCTCACAAGGGCTACTCTTCTATGAACTGTGCCGACAGGGGTTTCCCAAGTACAGGTGTCACTCACAGACCCAACCAACAAAGGAAACACACACATCATTATGGTAGGACAGTATTAGGATTGTGCCTGGGTGCCTATGAGCAGGTTACGTACAAGAGGAGAATAGCCTGGGGTTAACATAACATTTTGTACAGGGATTCCTCGTTGAAAGCATTTTTAAAACCCTCCAACATAATGACCTTGGGGAATGAGGACCATACGAGAGAGAGAGTAGAGGCTTATCAGAGGAGTGTAGAGACAAAGAATGGAGCTAGAATAATGGGTAGGTGGCCATCTACAGAGTGTGATTTTTAAGGGTCTATTGACTTAAAATTCCATCATGAAAAACTCATTCTTTTGGTTTAAAACTTTGTCTCCTGTTACTATGGAAATACCTGTGAATCACATCTGACTGGATTCATCATATCCTTACCTGAGAATACATTGTGATGGGGTGCAGGAAAGATCTGGAAAAAGTGGGTACAACACTAAGGAGCTGTTGCCAAAGGAGGAAACACACTAAGCAGGGCATCTTGCAGACAACGGCAGCTGGACAAATATTGACAATTTGATTTGCTATCATTTAAAAGAAAACTGCTTGAAACAAAGACAGACTATTAAATATTCCATATTTCCCCCTGGCTGCCCTGCTACATTCTCCCTGGCCTATACTGCTAGCTCCCAAACTGAGAAGAAAACAACAGGAGAGCAGCCTCATCCCCGCAGGGAGGTGGCCTCGTGGTCTAGGCTGACCCAGGAGTAAGGGCTCTGAGCTCCAGCCTGAGGATTTTCCTCTGACTAACCGTGTGGCCTCCAGCCAGTCTCCAAGCAGCGTCGGTTTCCTTGTATGTCAAACCAAGATAAATACCTAACTTCCCACCTCTCTGGGGCATTGTAAGACCTCACTGCTGCCATTTTCATTACCATTTGTCTAAACACCATAAGAAGAAACTTGTAGAGAAGTCTTAAGACTGTTTTTGCTATTAGCATTATCATTCTGATATGAGAGCTCGTGTAGCGCCAGGTAGAAAAGAGAATGTTTGGGGAGGGCAGGAAAATGGAGGACACAACAGCCCTCAGAAAAGCGGTGTTTGTAGTGGAAGAGAAACACAAAAGAGGGGTTGGGGTGCAGGGGAGAGAATTCTGCAATTGGTACCAGATGCCATCAGAAGCTAATAACCTGACAAACACCGTCCTCATAAAACAAATTCCTTAAAAAAGGAAGCAAATGGAAATGTAAGCTAGTGAAAGAATTTGCAGCAGCTGCCCTAAACCCATTTCTCACTTCATAAACAGGTCTGGGTTTGGTGCTTTTTTTTTTTTTTTTTTGCCTTGGTCTTATTTCATGCCACTTCCCCCCTCTACCGTGCTCCCCTGTCTCACTCTTCCTCCTCTGCTGCCAGTGCTGGCAGGGCTTCTTACACCGGTAGTCATAGCAACAGCAGTTAATGGAACCCCATCTTGATGGAGGGAGGCTAATTCAGAGTACTTGTTCTGTGTCTTATCTCGGCATGTATTTGTCCTCAATGATGACATGGATTAATTAATTGGATGGAGTCACTGAAAAACAGCACGTGCTATTTCACATTAATTTCTTGGCAACAAGCTGACAGGAACCAGGACTTGTTAATGACTCTGTTTTCTAGTACTCTCTGCATATCACACTGAAGAAATATGACTTTTTGTGGACATCAAGGAATGCAGCATCTCTAAAACTTGGAGTTCTTTAGGCATCACTAATGAGGTGTTCTGATCTCATCCCATGAAGGATGGTCAGGTTTCAGATCCCTTATCCAGATAGGTTCAATAAAGACTCAGACAAAGATTCATTTCCTGCATTGCATACCCAGTTATCAGCATTGGATTTGGGGAGTTTATGTTGGCTATTAACAGCACCTACCCCCCAATTCATATATTCCTCCCTCCAGATTTGTTCCTCCAGAGTGAATCTGAGGCATTCCATACCATTGAAGGGAATCATCAGAACTCAAAAGAGTAAAACAGTTTTTTTCATACTAAACTCCAACACCTCTAGCCTGTAGCTAATAAGCATAGATAAAAGAATGAGAATGTCACTGACTTATGACTTAATCCTATGGGTACAAGATAAGAAGCAGCAACTTTAGCATATTCAGATCAAATCCATCCTTTTTAGATGAGTGCTTTTAAAATCAATTCTCAGTTATGTCAAGGTGATATGTACATATTCAATGACGTCTTATTTTTTACTTTCTTATATTCTTGCCCAGCTTTTTAATAAAGTCATTGACCGCTAACACAATTCTAGGGCAATAGGGCAATTTAATGACGATGAGCTTCATGGTAGCCATTTTGGCTAATATTTGGCGTCACTGGCAATAACATCATGAGCAAGAAAAGATCTCATTGGTCTTCCCCACTAGATTATGATTTCCTTAAGGGCATGATACTTATTGTACCCCCAGTACTCAAACCAATGCCTTGCCAACAATAAGTGCTCAGTAAATGTTTATTAGTGAATGAATGAGTAGGGCAAGATGGTTGAATCACTGTTTGATGATGATATTTTTGTGTTTCTGATTCCCATCTGTCACTTTAGAATTAACAAATTATCCATCTTAATAGCCATTGACTTGCTTTGCTGTATGAGCAAATTTAATTCGGCAAACTTTTCTTGTGTTTACTACAGCAGGGTTTATGGCGAATATAAAAGTGGGTAAGTCTGCATTTGTCTTCAAGAGGTTCGTAATCTAGTTGCTAGGAGTCTCAGCACCTAGGAGGTACTCAAATGCTAATTGCCTTGTAGATCAAAGGATGAATAAATGAAAGAGCAAGCAGATGCACACATGACTATAATATGGGATAGAGTAATAGAAGTGTTAAAAATTATTTTAAGAATTTCCCTGGGAGGTTCAAAGGAGGAAATATCTGGAAGGGCTTCTTGGAGAAGAAAGGCCTTTTAGAAATCTCAACAAATGGAACAAAGATATAGAAATGGGAAAACCAGAAAGTATGGATGAAAACAAGCCACTGAGGGTGGGACTTTGGCCATTTGCAGTGGAGCAGCAGAGCGAATTAACCCAGAACAATAATAACCCTGTGGGATATGTACCATTATTGTCCCCTTCTTAGGGGGAAGGAGCTGAAACCCTGGGGAATGAATAGCTCAGCCACATCACACAAGTAGTAAATGGTGGATCCAAGATTCAAAGTCAGACAGCATGGGCCCAGTGCCCTAATTTTTCATCTCTATGGGAAGAAGGTAATGCTCTTTTTTGCTCTGTTTCATCCTTGTTGCTGTTATGGTCTAAACCTGAACCTGGTGAGTTTCACTCTCTCTCCATTCCTGGCTGACTGACCTAGAGCTCCAGGCAGTGGTCCTCCTCTGCTGAGATGATGTCCTGGAAGCACGTAGCGCAACATCAGGCATGTGGCAGAGATTTAGTATGTATGAGTTTCCTCTTCCTGTGATGGGCTCAGTTTCTGATCAGGCAGTGCTGATTTCCAGTGGTGTGTAGTGCTGTGGCTCCAGTTGTCAAAAATATTTCCATACCAACCAGTAAATAAATGTTGCCTTTTCTGCCATCTCAGACACCCAGACCCTTCATCTAGAGCCCTCTGGAATCAAACAACTAAAAGGTTAGTGCCTGACACAACCAGGGGCCCCAAGCATTCACTCCTGACCTGGGTCTGCTCTGATTGTTTGGGATCCAGAAGTACTGGTTATTAAACATCTTGAGGATTGCTCTCTGATTCAGCCATTTCTGATGCCATCCAGAGTTCTTGGGACACATTCCCCACCTTGTCCTGCCACCGTTTTGTCCTTCTGGAAAAGCTGTGGAAAATCAGTTAATCATTCATTACTTGTTCGCCGATGTTGTTCTTGTTTATTTCATGTCTCACAGTTCCAGGTCATATAGGAGGTGATGAATTCAATGTGGGTTTTGGAGAAAAATCCTTCTCTTTGACTTAGAGGCACTTTCCAGAGGAAGCTGCAAAGTCTTTGCTGCTGCCTGCTGGTCTGGAGTCAGTCTAAGATACTTTTGTTTCTGTCATCCCCAGCTGTGTCCGTCAGCCCTGTGGGGAGCAGGGCAGCTGTGCACCATTGCTGCTTGATCACGTGCATATGGTGAACTGTACCTCTGGTGGCCCAGGTCACATGAAGTGTGCTATTACCTGTCAAAGGGGGTTTGCCCTTCAGGCCAGCAGTGGGAAATACCTCAGGCCTCTGCAGGTGAGTTGGAAACCCGAGGTCATCAAGACCAAGGTCCTGGGGAGGGAGGCTCTCCCTGGCTGAATGGGGGAAGTGCAGGTGTTTTTAAATCACTTGGAAAAAAAGATGAGGACTCTAACAAGCAAGGAGAGCATGGCTTCACAGAATGCAAGGTGCAGTTCCCATTAACTAGGGTGTCAGTTTCTCTCATGCAGACGGCAGGTAGGGACACTTATCCCATTCTCCTCCTCCTTTCCCTGTCAGAAATTATGGTCCCCACTTTTGTCTTCAAGATGAGAATGCCACAGTTTAGACTTGCCCACGACTCGTAAGCAAGATAGGTTGTAATCAGCTTGTCTGTGGCTCATGGTTTGACCCCCCCCCCAGCCCTCCTTATAAAAAGGCTGGAGAAGGAGTCTGATTTTCTTCCCTCTGTTACTGAGGTGGGGATTATATCACAATTCTAGCTTTGGCCTAAGTTTCCACATTTCTTCAAGCTATCATAGCACCATTTCCCAGCATTTCGAGGTGGTAGAATATATTAGGAGTGTGGCTCAGGTGACAAATGCAGAATGAAATTTTGGTTCCACTGTCTGTTAGTTGTATAATTTTAGGTAAAAACAAAAGAAACTAATCTCTTTAACTGTTCTTCCATATTTGTAAAATAATGAGGACAGAAGTATTTATGTCATTGAGTCATAATGATGACTGATTGGAAGTAACCAAAAAGCTTCTAGCTAAATGATAGGCATGTAACCCTCTGTTAAGCTGCCATTACTAGGGGCATGGTAATGTATTCTCAACTAAGAATTCTGTTTTCCATCTTTCCTTTAGAGAGCTTTCAATACTCCACAGAGGAACTTTAAACTTGAAATCAGCCATTAGAAAACATGACCATCATATGAGACAGAGAAAGGAGGCATTAGGGAAAAGATAATGGTGCTTGAGGAGAGAACCAGAAAGACATGGTATGATGAGGAAAAAATGGATACATGACTGATAGTCAGGTATCAGTGATGCAAAAGATTGGAATCATTTGCATTTTGTACCAATTGACTACTTAGGAGGTGGTAGAAATTGGAAGTGAAATTCATGGAAGAATTTCACTTGCTTAGAGATGGTCTGAACTCGAAGACACAATTGTTGGTTTCGGGTGATTTAGGTTCTGCATAGAGAAAAACAGTTGTGATAGACCTGGAGACAACAACTCCTTGGTCTATGGTGCTTTGGTCAGAAAGGCAGAGCTCTTATCCCCTGTTCTTCACCCAGCTTAACTCACACTAGAGAAGAGATAGAAAGAATGACCAAAAAAATAGGGACTGAATACATTTGTGTGATAGGTAAAGAGAGGAAGAGAAGAAAAGACAGTGTTTGCAATGCATTACAATTAGGAGCACAGTCAAGACAAAATGGACAACACTTAAGCCAGGAGAAGAACCAGGAGATATATGTAGAGTTCAAGACAGATTCTGTAAGTGATCGTTGTGGTTTGAGCCAGGCTTCCACACTGTGATAAGTGTGCAAGGGGCAGTCTGGGTGGGGAGGAGGAAGGTGGGAGCTCACCCTCTGCCAGCCGTATGGTGGAGTCAGCAAACACAGCTCTCCAGCTGACTGATCCTGTCACCCGAAGCCAGCCCCACTAAGGAAATTATACAATCCCGGCTCGTGATCACAAGACAGTGGGGATATTTGCTTTTGTTGACATAAGAACTGAAACTAAACAGAAAAATGTGTCTGGCTTTGACTTGGGTCCTTCTGGCAGGCAACAGGGAAACATTGGGAAGAGGGAGGAGCAGCTGGCCAGGAGTGGGTGTCAGGGGTGACAGGTGCTTTCACCAGTCATTTTACCTTTGGCTTTGCTCCCACTGTGGTCTCCCGGAGGGATGACTGCTGAGCCGCAGAATCGAGCCGCAGAATCTCCCCGCACTCTCTTTGACCTGTGGTAACCCATTGCCTGGAGTGACGGCTGTTCTCTTTCCCAAACAAGCCATGAGCTTCCAGGTCTCTCAGTCCCAGCTCACTCTGTCCCCTTCACTCTGGACACGTTCTTCTCCCTTTCCCGTCAGCAGCTGGGAAGTCCTGCTCCTCCTTCACAGGCCAGGTCCTGTGTCACCTACTCTGTGAACCTCCCTGCAGACCCTTGCCTCCTGCCGTGGAGGGACAGCCCCCTCCTCCAGCCCTCCAGCCCCCACAGTACCGTCTCACAGAGAAAGCACCTACATATGATATGGCTGCCTCTTTTTACATTTTTATGTTTTCTTTCTTCTTGGTCCCCATTTCCTACTTCTTTTGTTTTATCGTTTCCACTCTTTAGATTATATTCTCGCAAATCATTATAGAAAGGAGTAGGCTGTAATAAATAACAATATATCTTTTTCTTCCGTATTTCCTTTCCTCCCTTCCTCTCTCTCTTTCTCCTTCGTTCCATTCTTCTCCCTTCGGTTTTCTGAGCCATTGTTTCAGCCTGTGATTTGCTCTGCTGGTAAATGATTAGCTCCTGGAGGGTATCTTGTTTATCCAAACCTAGACAGAACCTGGCCCTTCTAGGTGCTTAATAAATGTCTCTTCATTTCTTTAGTGACAAGGAACTCTAGGGCTACCCCACAAAAAGGACAGGCTCAGGGAAAGGGCTGGAATCTCTCCAATTTAACCACAAGGTTTGGAAGGTGCCTTGTATGCATTGATTCCCACTGTTCTTAGATACTGTGCACCATTCTCAGTGGAGGTGATTACGTTCAGGAGCAGTATTGGTTGGCTTCCGGGTTCCCAGCAGGAAACAGATGACATGCTCCAAAGTGGGCAATTTGAGGGAATTTAATACAGGGACTACTTATAAAGGTGGAGGTAGGATACAGGGAAATTACCAGGAGGTGGTGCCGAATCCCAGGGTCAAGGGCTGACATCACCTGTAGGCCTGAAGAGTTGACTGCAGGGAGCAGGGAGCAGAACCCACAGGAAGAGAGTGCAGGAGAGGATGGAGAGTGCTAGCAAAGGATGAAGCCAACCAGCAGTAATGCCCTAGGTGGGGAGTAGGAAGAATAAACACCCTGACCTCCCTTTCCCTCCCGGCTCTGAGTCACCTTCCAGTGTGTCCTGCGTGCTAGGCCCGAGCACAACCAGAGGCATGAAACCTACAAGGGCACACAGCATGGTGAAGGGCATAGAGTGGATCCAGGAGCACATGGGAGGCAGCCAAGAGTTGGCCTGGAGAAGTGTCTCCATTTCATGATTCTCTTACAGTAACAGGAGCGGTCAGCAACAGCCTACCTGGTTATTGAAGACCGTATATTAAGCCAATAGGGCCTAAGGAGGGAGCGAGGCAAAATCATTTTACCTATTTTGGGTGTTTGCACAAATAATCACCAGGATTCCTCCAAAGCCTGGAAACTACTTTGATAAGCCTTTTCATGTGACCTTGATGGAAGAAAATTCTCTGTTTCTAGAAGGAAATTCTGCTCACATGTTCCTCTGGGCACTGGGACCGGACTGTGAGCTGCATGCCCCTTGATTGTGGTGTTCCCGACCCATCTTTGGTGAACTATGCAACCTTCTCCTGCTCAGCGGGAACAGACTTTCTGAAACGCTGTTCAATCTCCTGCGTCCCACCAGCCAAGCTTCAAGGTATTGTCAGCCAACCAGGAACTGAAATGCAGATTCTCTACAGCCTCTCTCTCTTTGGGTTACTTTAGGGATCTTTTCTTCACCCCAGTACTCTTCGCATTTGCTCTGCTGTGCCACCCTCTTCTGATAACACCACCAAAGTCCCAAAGAGCACCACCATTTTTGTCCCGATGACATGCCCTGGCTCAGATCTCATGAATGACAGACACTTAGACTTCCCTGTTTTTATTTGATTGTATGTCCTCTGGAATCAAGCTCACTATTGCCTAATCATATTAATAATCAAGAAACACTTTATCATGAACAAATTTTTTATTTAATATTTACAACCTTCCTATGAGTTAGGTGCTGTTGGTTCTATTTTATAGATGAGAACAGAGTTCTGTGAGTTGTCCCTGGCTGTACTGCTAGTCAGAGATGATCTTGGTACCTCCTCTGACCTCACACCTTGCTCTTCAGCTCTTCTAGGCTTCGGTGTGCCTATCCGTGCCCCCAGGAAGCTTGTACCAATGCAGCTTCCTGAGCCTAATGCTGGCAGAGCCTGATGTAGTAGGTCGGAGGTGGGTTGGTGATGCCACTGTGGGACGTTCCTGGATTGCCTTTGGAATTCATGGAAGAACACTGAGGCATACAGTGTGGTGCTTAAGTACAGAACTCTGCATCCCAGCTGCCCAAGTTCAAACCCTGCATCTTCCCCTTGTTAGCTGGGGCAAGTTGCCTGAACTCAATTTCCTCATCTGCAAAATAAGAGATAATGATGGTATCTATTGCAATGGATTGTTTGAGGTGTGAAGTTTATGTAAGTATTGTAAAATGCTTCGAACAGCACCTGGCATCTAAAAAGCAGTATAAATGTGTCATCCGTGATTCTTACTATGCTTTCCATGACACGGTCACTACTATATTTTTATTATTTGTAGTTGGGAAACGAGGTCATGATTTGTTTGGTAGCTGTTCTTTCCTTCCAGTCAGGGAATAGTTATCTGACCTCTGTGTAAGAGATCCCAGGGGGTGCTCAGCAGGAAGAAAGACAGGATGAGCCCTGGACCTGAGGTGCCAGAGAAGCTGCTCCACCAAGAATTATGTGACTTCCTGAGAATGCCGACGGGTGGACAGGTTTTTGTTCTTTTCGGTTCTACATTGATTTCTGGACTCTGCTCTGAGCATTCTGTGCTTCTTTCCTGGACTCAGGACTGACCCCATGGCTGACCTGTCTTGAAGACGGGCTCTGGTCCCTCCCTGAAGCCTACTGCAAGTTGGAGTGCGACGCTCCTCCTGTTATCCCGAATGCCAGCTGGCTCCTGCCCCCCTGCCTCCAGCGCAGCCATGACGTGGGCTCCATCTGCAGATACGAATGCAAACCGGGCTACTACGCCGTGCCGAGTGCGGACGGTAAAGTCAGGAGGTGAGCCGGCTTGTTCCTGGGTCTTTGTGCTTCTCTCTACCCGCATGCTCTCATTCATAAATCCCAGACTGTTGCTTTGGAAATAATATTAAGACCTTCTGGGTTGGCCCTTGCTCGTTGTGTTGGTTGGTTTTTCTATACAGTCTCTCTTCACCTGCACGGGTGTATTCCCCAGCCACGCAGGCAGGCTGACCAGGTGTGATTTCTGTAAAGGTATTCCTTCCCATAGGAGATCCCATAGGCTCACCTAGGTGATTTAAAAGAATCTCTGCCCTAATTATCATTGTCCTTCAAAGTAAGTGTAGGGAGCTACTCAGTGTTGTCACCTGAAATCAACTCATCAGGTCGGTTGGGAATGTACGGCGGTGGCTCTGGGCCAGACTGCCTGGGCTGGTCCCCAGTCCAGACATTTATTACCTATGTGATGCTGGGAAGGTTTCTTTCTCTTCCTCAGTCTCTCATCTGTAAAACAAGGATAGTAATAATAATATCTACCTGATAGGGCTTGGTGTGGGGACTAAATACATTAATCAATTAATAATACATAAGGTTTGGTAAATTTATTTTTAACACACAAAACATATTAGCCACAGCCACTAATACTATTATAGTCTCTCTGCTTTCTCCCTGCTGGACTTCCTGTGTGCGCACTTCTAGGCCTGGAAGCCAGGGGATGGGGTGCCTTTCCTCTGATCAGAAAGAACAAAGGCTTTGCAGGATCATTTAAGAGAAAAGGCTTTGAAGAGAGTCATGCTGGGCTTCAATCCCAGTCATCTCCCCTTTTTATCAGCTGAGTAACCTCAGGCAAGTTACTTAACTCTTTGGGTCTCAGTCTCCTTTGTAAGTTGAGGGTAATGCCCACATCAGAGGTTGAGTTGAAGATGAAACGAGGTAATGCGCATCCAGCCCAGTGCCCGCCTTGTGCCAATTGCTCAATAGATGGTTTCAGAAAAAGAAGGTTTTTCTCAACAAACAAAACAAACAAAAAGCTTTCAGAAAAAGAAACTCCTTGTACTCAGTAAATAGTAGATATTCTGCCCTATCGTAAATTGTGTCAGTATAGGAGAAAATCCAGTTCATTTCTTACCCAGGACTTAATTAAAAGTCTGACCATAGTAGGTTCTTTTTTTCAAAGATGGTTTTGGTTTTTGTTTTTTGAACTAACAAGATCCCAGCTATGGCATTCCAATGATGCCAAGACAAACTTTGCTTATAAGCTAGACTTCTCTAAGGGGACAGAAGAATATCAGGCAACTTGCTCTCTGGCTTGCATGTGCCCTTCACCCCGCCATCCTACTATGGGGTGGATTGAGTCTGGCTTTGCCCAGCACCTTCCACTCCAGAGAAAGCCCAGACTTCTATGTGGAAGGGGGGAAGCGAGTCAGGTGAGAGACAGGCTGATGAGAATATGAATAATACTGGTGAAAATTTCATAAGAGGCAGCACTCCGGGTTAGTGGACTCTAGCAGGTATAGTCAATAGTTTTTGACAACCGAAAACACATTTGCGTGTGATTTTCATAGGATCTGGATCAATTTGCATAGGCACGCATGGACAGGCAGTGAGGACCCAGGCCGTCAAGCGTGAGTGCTGTTACAGCGCCTCAGAAGGCAGCTGTTTTCTGGCTTTTCCCCTCTGATTTCTGCCTCCCTTTACACAGACTTGCCGCTGACTCGGGTGTCTGCACAGCAGTGCAGAGAAGAGTAATCGAGGGGGAGAGAAGAGTCTCAGGACCAGGAAGAACTGAGGCTGGAGGGGTGATTTCTAGCTCCCTCAGCCCACGGCTGAGCTGTGTGTGTGGGGGGGGGATGAGGACTGTGGGCTCTCTGCCTTACCCTGCACCCCCGGCTCAGCCGGCTGCCCCAGCTAGGGCAGGGGCACACAAAGGCCATTTGTCCACACAGCTTTTCTGGTGGAGAAACTGGAAGCCCGACGTCGACATTGGTTTTGGCATACACATTTACATTCACAAACACCATGCTGAGGGAAGCTTAAATTATTTACCACACTGTGTAAACTGATTTAAATCTTAGTTTACACCTGTTTACATAGCAGGCGGCAGATTGGTCATCAGAAGTTTGCAAGCCGGGCGTAAATCACTGTCACTTGCTGCTTCTGTTTACCCAACGAACTGTGTCAGCCTTGTTCCTCACTTGGTGAAAAGAGCCCAGAGTTGTACAAATGGGGCTCTAAACTTCTTTCTAGGATATGCAAGCAGGACGAGAAGAGATTGAGTAAAGCAGGCAGGGAGATCAATCAATCCAGACAGAGCGGGCACATGCTAACGTTATGCCGTTCTGCGAGTCGCGGACAAACCCGCTTGATGGTCAGATCCACAGCGTGTTGTTTGCGTGACTTTGAGTAACAGACTCAATATCCGTGTGTCTCCATTTTTGCATCCATAATGTGAGTGGTAGTAATTTCTATCCAAGAGTGTTGTGTTGAGGCTGAAAGGAGGTAGATGTGCCGGAAGCATTTTATCAACTATGACGTTCAGTGTAAGTACCACCTATTGCTTCTTGTTCATTTCCTTTTAAAACAAGGAAACAACTACAAAAATGTCAGCCAAGTACATTCCCTTCCTGCTCTTCTCAAGTCCTTTGAACATTGTTTCAAGAGAAAGGAAAGACAAGTACTGGATCTGACTTTTCTCTTCGTATCAGCCCATCTAAGTTGTGTCCCATTCAGCTCAGAGGTGGCGGGGAGGGCATAGCTGCAGTTGGCAAGTTCATCACATGCATGCCGTATCCAGTCTGAGGAAACAGGCGTGAAGAGGATCTGGGCTCCAACCTCAGGGAGCACACGGCCTCCGTGCTCTCTCTTTCATGCGCTTTATTTTTCCTTGAAGCATGACAGGGAAGGAGACAGCTGCAAGAGAGGCACTTTCACCTGGCCCCTGGATTCCTGGTCCCTCCTTCCCAGGATTTGAAAGTGGCACTGCCCACACTAGATACGGGGAAATGCAATGGCTTAGGCCTGGGTCAGGGATTCCGACCTTCACGTCGTGGCTGGAGTCAGCATCACCCAAGTCCAATGGATTCCCCAGAGGGAAATTGAGAAGGAGGGTAAATGGATATTGGGGGAACAAAAAAATCAATAAAACAAAAACAAATATCTATGATATAGTACAGCTATACAATGGTACAGCCACATCATGAAATAGCCTATCATCAAAGATGTTTGGAAGAATATTAAAGACATGGGAAAACATTCACAATACAATGTTAAGTGGATAAAAGCAAGAAAGTAACTGTTATAAATGATATAATCTCTATTTTTTCATATTAAAAGAATATTTTTATTACTTTTATAATAGCTAGAAATGCTTATGGTATTAGTAGTCATAATCTCTAGGTAGTAGGTTTATAGGGAATATCTTTTCTTTTTCTGCTTATTTATATTTGCTAAATCTTCTTGATTTTGTGAGACAAAATGGATAAACAGTTTAAAAACTAAATAATGAAGTGAGCTATTAAGAGTAGATTATAGCAATTTGTGCAGGCAGAGAGGAAAACTAGGCAGATCTTTCTAAATAGGCGAACTCAGGAGAGACCAGCACTCCAAGATGGCGTGAAAAAAGGTACGTGACCTTTCCACCCCGTTCCCAGGTCCTTCTGTGTTTTGAGGACAGCACTGTCTTTATTCTCGAAGGCCACCTCACAGCTTTTCTCCTCCAGTCCTAACACCTCTTTCAAAACTTCTAGCATATCACCTCACTCCCCAGAGTGAAGAGTCTACCCACAGGTGGGCAAGCTTACCTATGCCCCAAACATACACTCCCCCTTCCTGCTGTCCAAAATGAAGTTTGCTAGCTTTGCTGTGGACCCCATCTCCCTTCTTGGGGATTTCTCTCCACCCACTTACCTTCTTCTTTCCTACGTCGGAAGCATCTCTCTTCCTTTTGCCCATTACTTCTCTTTCATTATGCTCAGGTTTCTCCCACATTACAACTCAAACAAGCAGAGCCTTATCTGATCCCATGCCCCTGACCCCAGCTACCGCTCTATCTTTCTTTCTCCCTTTCATGACGAAACTTGTTGTAAGAGTTGTTTGTATTCACTCTCTCTAGCTTGCCATCTTTTCTCTCCTTCACACTCTGACATTCATGTTTTTACTCCTGTCTCTTCACTAGAGCTGTCCCTGCCATGGATTTTCTGCTGCCAAATGCAGTGACTCTTCTTGGTCTTCAGGTTACTTGAGAATATTTGGTTTAGGTTGTGGTCACCATGAGAGATAGGATGGACCCTCCTACCCACAGTTTGGTGTGGATGTTGAAACTAATGATACCACACATAGACCAAGAGACTCTGAAAAGGTTTATTACTCACATAATGAGTTCTTCTGGAAAGTGAAGGGGAGGATCCCAGGTTGACCTTCAAAGGGCTGGAGAAACCAGGGAAAGGAGAGGGCCTGGGGGTTTATGGTGCTTAGGGAGTAGGGCTTATGTCAGGGTTTCTGCATGTGAACAGAACCTGTGTATGGTTTGAACTTTCTGCTGAAGCCATACAGAGGAAGCATAAAGCTTTCTGATAGGCTTGCTCAGATGTAGGAGATGATGGGGCTTGAAAGCTGTCACCAAACATTGCAAATGGAGTCAGGCTCTTTATAATAGCATAGTTGGCTACACTCTGCTTGAAACTTCTTCCCTAATTCTGTTCTTTTTCCTTCTTCTCCCTGATTTTCCTTCTTCTCTATCTCTTCTTAATTTTATTTTCTAGCTTTTTCCCCTCTGCCCATTTCTTCAATGTCGGTGTTTCCCTGAGCTCACTTTTCTCTCTTGCTGTGTACGCATGTCTGGGATGAAGCTCATTTACCCTGTAGCCTCATCCCTCATCCGCATGCTGTTGCTTCCTAAATCCATACCTCCTACTGTAGTCTCTTCCCTTAAGGGCCATAAGGACCATTAGAGCAACTGACTATGGTTATAGCCACTTGGATATCCCGTCTGCATTTTAAACTCTTACTATATAAAACAGAGCCTATTATAATCTCTTTCAAATCTTAACATCCTCTGTGTTCCGTGTGGTTGGTCAGGCCAAGAACCTGCACATAACTTGAGACTCTTCGGTGTCCTTCACCCCCAGTCAAACCAGTCATCAACTTCCATCAAGTGTCATCTTACTGACTCTCAGATATGACCATTTCTCCCCATCTCTGCTGCCACTTCCTTATAATAGGCTACGATCCTTTTTTACTTCGGAACTGGTCTTTCTGACTCTAGTCTTTTTCCCTTCAATACATTCACCACTTTGCACCAAAATTGATCTTCAAAAAACAGAATTCTAATTACAGTTTTTCCATACATAAAATAGAATGGCCAGCCATTTCACTAGGAAAATAAAAAATCTTAAAATAGTTTCAAGGTCTTATACAATCTAGCTGGACTTTGCTTACTTTTATAGGCTCATAGCCTACTCTCTTCCCTGGGAGACCACTTCCTTCCAACTGTTCTTTTTCACTCCCTGGTTTTCCTTCTCCTTCTCTAGGCTCTCATACCATTGGATTGATTTTACTTCCTTATCTAAGCCATGACTAACATGCCTCTGGGCCAGAGCTCTCCCCAACAGTGACCTTTGCCTTAGCTGACTCTTACTCTCCTGTTTTTAGCATAGGTACAGTTTTATCCAGGAAGACTACCAAATCTCCCCAGTCTGTAAGAACTGCTCTTCCCAGGGTTACATTGCGCACAGAACTTCCCTGACAACATCATTTATCTCAATGAGTAGAAATGGTCTGGTTACTTGTCTATATTCTCCAAGAGACCATGAATATTTGTTTAGCTTCATGTACCCGATGGCTACTACATTTATTGGTAGGTACTCAATAAATGCGTTATGAATGGATGAAAATACATTTATTAGAAAAATCTTGATAGGAATTTGATACTAAAGTTGATGCTAATCATGGTGAAGGAAAGGGGGCAGTCTCTTATGAGGGAGTGGAGATCTCTATTTCAACGGCTTTAGAGTAGAAGAACTCTAAAAATATATGTGTATGTTTATCTTCCAGCAATTGTCTCAGTAACATGGAAGGAATTGTCTTCTCCAAAGACTGTTTACTTTTATCTATTCAACACACATGTAAGCTTGATTAGCACAACTCTGTACAAGTTAATAGTCACACAAAAGGATTAGACCTCTCAACAAGCTCACCAGAACAACAGTTCTCATACCTGGCTGCACATTAGTATTGTTTGGGGAGATTTGAAAAATCTTAATGTTCAGCTCATACCCCAAACCAATTACATCAGAATCTGTGCAAGTGGGACCCAGGCATTAGTGTTTTGCAAAGCTTCCCAGGTCGCTCCAGTATGCAGCCAAAATCGAGAAGCACAAGTCTAGGGGAACCTTTGTTTCTGTAAGAACAGTATCAGTCATGGGATTTTGACTCGTCTAAAAATATCCAGAGTAATGTTTTCTTTTTTCAAAATTAGTGTAGCAGCACTTTTGCATGCCAGATTGTTACATGTCTCTTTGAGGCTTATTTATATTTGGAGTTAATCAAAAAAATACAAACAATTATAACTCCAAAGAAATTGTAGTAGTTTCATGAGTTCTTTCTTATTGACATTTTACAACACATACACAGGCTCCTTTAAGCTGCTTTCTTTTCCTCCCCTGCAATTTACTTCCACTTACACATCATTGTTCATCACCCCTTTGTTGTTTCATTAACTTCACTTCCCAGGAAGCTAAAATAAATATGTTTGACTTATATTTTATCAAAAAGACCATATTATATTCTCCCTTATCTTTGACTCCCATGGTTACCTTTTTCTCATTAGGTGTTATCTTTATGTGCGAAGGTTAGATTAACCTCATTAGGGCTCATAATTAATTTAACTTACAAATTATTCCAACCTTCTAACTTACTTAGACAGCCTCTCCCTCTGTAAGTCATTCATCAAGATGCCATGCGAAAGGTGCCATAGTAGTTAGATCTTTTTTAGAATGATTGTGAACAGCCATACTTTCTGAGAGTCACTCATGGTATCAGCTTTTCCAGAGAACACAGATCTATTTAAGTTCTATAAACACAGATATAGGTCAAGACTGTAAAAAATAGGCCCCACATTATGACTATTTAGTGTTTAACAAATGTTTGGTTGGTAAACCTCTTTAGTGGGAGTTTGTCTCCTCTGACTTGGAGGGAGGGTTTGGGATGGCCATGGACTATACATGTGGACTTGACCCATCTCTACATACAAAGATCATTTGGTATGGCAGAGAGTTAAAAAGCATAAGGCCTTGACTCTGTTCTGTTGGGTTGGTGATATAATAAGATGATAGTATAATATTGTATATTATGATACAGTAATGCATAGCTTGATATACTATAATACTAATATGTCTCAGTATATTTTTAGACAGATGAGGAAACTAAGACTCAGAGTATCATTAGTAGCCTTCCCACAATCACTCAGCCGTTTTGTGATGTTAAACCATTCTTACTCCAAAGCCCATGCTCTTGGCTAACAGGATTTTCAATATTGAGCAAATTACTACATCTCTCTGGGCCTTTTTTTCCCAGATCTGTAAAGTAAGGGGAAATCTTGAGTGACTTCCAGCTCTAAAAGTCTATATTTATTTTCTATCTCAGTAGAATCAATGAAAGAAGTTAGCACTTTGGCAGAACACCATTGAGAGACGTGATACATAACAATTTATTGCCACCAGAAAAAACAACAACAACAACAGAGAAGCAGTGATATATTACCGCATAGGCACAATGTTAGTGGGCAGTACTTAAGGTAATACTTGGAGAACTTCTGGTCTGAGTGAACAGTCAAGGTCTTATCCTCTTCCTCTCGATAGGTTTTGGTGAATTGTTCTCTCTTCACACCAAGAGGATTGGATCCAGGTCTTCCTTGAAGACAGAATATGGGTACATTTTTAAGATCTAAAAAATTGAGTTTAAAGATTAAGTACTTCCCTGAAACTTCCCTAAAGAAGAAAATTTAGTCAAAATGTTAGCAAGGCTTTCCTTAGTCCAAAATTTTTCTCTTGGCTTGGTGGTAAAGCACACAGGTTCTGGGATTAGTGAGATCTAAGTTTGAATCTTAACTCTGCCACTTATTAGCTCTTAGACCTTGGGCAAGTTACTGATCTATACTGAACATCACTGTTTTTATTTATAAAATGAGTATTAGGAAATAGAAGTACTTATAGCTTTTTATAAGGATTAAATTGGATAAGAGATGTAAATAAGTGAACACAGTTCTTAATCATATGAAGCTTTAGGTCAGCAATAGCTGATATTTTATCATCATCATCATCAGGTTCATAACCCTTGCAAAATGAATGTTGCTTTTGGTGTGTTTATCAGGTAAACATCTTTAAAAAGGAAAACGCTCAGTGGCTGTTGTCTCCCATCCATTGTTGGTGCCTATACTCCTGAAAAACAACATAGGGACAGAAAGACTGAAGCTGGCATTCCAAGTAGGAGGTACAGGTCTTTGGTTACCAGGGCCAGTGGGTGAGTGCACTTCCTCTGCCTATAACACACACACACACACACACACACACACGAAAACAGTTCATTAAATTAAAAAAATATATATATATATACAGTTCCCTCCTCCAGTCAGAATCCTCTCTGAATGCTTCATCTCATCCTGCTGTCAACTCAGGGGGTTTTTCAAATACTACAGTGGCTTCAAGTAGACCATGAAAGGGAAAAGGGGGATGTGGGGGGGAGGGATGGAAATGAAATAGTCAGCAAGATAGAGCTGGACATATTAAAAATTGGGGCAAGCATGTGAGGTCAGACTGGTGTGGGAGCAGAATGGAAGGGCGTGTCCTGGAGACGTCACCTAGACTTTTAGACTCTTGATCTTTTAGAACCGTGGCTTGAACCTCTGAGGTTCAACTTACTGGACCATAGGCAGGGAGAGAAAGACTTGGCTAATGAAATGGAAATGTGTAGTTAAGACAAATGCTAACCCTCCTTAAATATTCTGGATTTGCAATTTCTAAAAAGTCAGTAAAATAATCTACATAATTTTTAAACTCTGTGTCATAACATTGTGCATATACACATATGAACAGCTGTTAAACCTATGTGTGTATATAGACAGAGACACATGTGCTATCTATGATTTGCCAATTAAAGGGCACACTATAATCTCTATGTACACTTATGCATCTGTGAGAAATAGAAATTTGTTTTCTTTCCATTAAGACATTGTCTGGCTTTATAATTAGTGTTTATAGTAAATACATTCAAAGTTTATTCTTGGAATCCTCAATTCTCTTGCCATTGTAGGATAATGTGAGCTTTAAGCTAATTGATTACAGCCTCTTTTGGCATCAAAGTGACTAAAGCTCTTCTCCAAGCCTTGGCCACTCAAATGCACACCTGGGTGCGGGCCAGCTCCCTGCTGCGGGCTTCACAGGGCTCCAGCGATGGCAGGCAGGCCTTTACTTCAAACACAGCGTTCGCTGAACTCATAAATTTCCCTGTGACCTTCAATCTTAAGCTAGAGAATATCTGATTATAAAACTGTCCTTCCTATTTTGATACTATATTGACTGCTGATTTCTCTATTAATCAGGAAGAATAATTTTTAAAATATTATATGAGTAAGCACTGAATTTTGTACACACACACACACACACACACACACACACACACACATAGGACTTTCTTCAACCCATACTTTCTCTCCCGATGTCCTTTCTTTGCCTTTTCCCCCTACCCCATTCTCTTCCTCAGGCTCCTGCTAATCCCTTCTTTGGCCTAGTGGGGAGCATTTTGATTGTGACCTTGACTTTTTTTTTTTTTTAGAGATTTTATTTATTTATTTGACAGAGAGAGAGGGACAGCCCGCAAGAGAGGGAACACAAGCAGGGGGAATGGGAGAGGAAGAAGCAGGCTCCCAGCAGAGGAGCCTGGTGTGGGGCTCGATCCCAGACTGCCAGGATCATGCCCTGACCCAAAGGCAGACGCTTAACGACTGAGCCACCCAGGCGCCTCTGTGACCTTGACTTTGCTGTCTAGTGATGGAGTCAGGTCAAGCCAAACTGATTTTTAAAGTATCTCCTGAAGGATTCTGGGTGGGACAAAAATCCGAAGAACTGAGTAGGGTGGGAAGACCGAATAGAATGTTAACACTGAACACTCATATCACATGCACAGGGAGAGAGAGCGAGCAGAGGGATGGACAGAGGAGTGTGGCTGAGTAGATCTGTTGGTTATCAGAGCTAATAATTTCTGCTGCTTATTGGGAATTGTATGTGCTATTCATTGTACTACATACTTTATGTTCACTAACTTATGTAATCTAATAACCCTGTAAGGAAGCTATTATCAACCCCATTCTTCAGATAGGAAAACTGAGGGAAAAAAAAGCTAAGTTATTTTTTTAAAAGCCAGAGATATATTTAAAGCCGCATCTGGAGTTCAAGCATTAGTCGCCTGATTCCAAATCGTCTGCTCTTCACCACTGTAGTCCTGATGGGGATCACCCAGTGCAGCCACGGAAAGCCTGCTGAAGGCCACTGGGGCCTCTGATTCTTTCTCGTTAGTCAGGGGAAGTTTCAAAGAGAACCAGCCTTTTCATTCTAGCGCACATCAGAAGGGTGAGCTATCAGGAGCATTGCAGACATGGGATTCCCCTGTGTGAAGTCCAAAGTCCTTAGGTATATCACAACCTTCCAGAAGCTCTGGCTAACTCGTTAGTGGGTTCAGGTTTTATTGTTGCTGTGACTTCCAAACAGGAGGCATGTAAAGAGCTTTGCTTTCTGAAAGAGCAACAATGACCTGCAGTGACTGCATAGTTAACTCCAAGGTGATGGTGTGGATATGTGTTTATACTGTGAGCACCTTCTGTCAGGCCTGTCTATGGGTCGGACCGACCAGGAACAAAGATACAACAGTATGTACGCGGAGGAATTCGTACACTGGAAATCTGGTGAAGATGGACAAAGATTTCTTGCAGCGAGAGAACCTGCCCTCTGAAATCGAATTCATACGATTTGTGGCCCTTTTCTGCCAGGATTTTGTCCAACCTGCCTTCACCCCAGCTCTCCTCTTGCCCTGCCTCTTCCTCCCCGTAAGATAGAGCAAGATAAAGGTAAATATACTTCAAAAAGTAGGGTGGGCACATATATACTTTTCCCATTTACACTTTTGGCCAAGATTTCAAACAGATTCTACCTTTCACACCTCTGGGTTCTTGCATGCATCGATCTTCTGGTGGGTATGCACTTCTCCTCCTTCCCTGCCTAATGAACCCATCTCTAAGTGTTTCTTTGCTGATATCCTTCATGTCTCCAGGAAGTGCTGGGGGCTCCCTCTTTGGGCTCTCATAGGTCAGTATTCTGGTTCTCTTGTGGTATTAATATTTGTTTCCAAAACCGTATGACCTAAGATAATGCATAGGCATGTAGTAGACGCTCAGTGGGTATTTGTTGACTGGATGTATGAATGGACAGATAACTCAATGATGAAACACGGGTAAGGCAAGAGAGTCCTATTTAATAGTTTTTGTTTTGGAACCAGTTCACTCCTGCGTTTCAGTGTAACCACCAGGTCCTCAAATATACATGGAAGCAAATGAATATTAGAATTCTGCGGTAATGTTAATTGCTCTTGTATATGTTTGGGTTTAAATTGCATGCATTGCAGAAACTTCAGAGTGTTTTAAAATCTGGGGGTAACCTGAGCAGATTTGGTAAGAAGATAAACTCTGTTAGCTTTATGAAGAATTATGTGAGAGGCCAAGAGACTTATGCAAAAGAGATTAAGTGGGAGCTACTGAACTCAAACTGAGAGAGGCTGAGGGCGGGACAACTAAGGCGGGGCAATGAGAGGGTGGAGAAGGGGCCCCGGACTTGAGTTAGTTAGGTATTCAGACCTGGGGCAAGGCAGTATGGCTTTAGTAGCAGAAAGCCCAAAGACAGAAGTGAGAGGTGGGGCTTAGAAGTAGAACTATCTATGTACTTGTAGGACTTAGTACACTGCTTGTTCTGACAGAGAGGCTCTATTTTACGTGGAAGAAGAGCTTTGTAAGGGGCATTTTCTTGAGTCACGGAAGAATGAAAAAGCAAAGCCAATGTGTCTAGTGGGGTGGTCCTGCTGATACTATTCCTTGGCCAGTGGAGTGCACTGGGGCTAAACGTCGAGGGCCTGCTCTACGGAGGGTGGACTCATTGATGGGCTGTGGACTGACTATGACCAAAGTCTGTCGGCTCTTCAGTTAGGACATTGGCTTGAGAAACCAGGTCTGTAGTTTGTTAAGAGAAAAACTGGTATGGAGTTTGGAAGAGCTGATGGTTCGCTCTGGGCGGCGGGGGAGGTAGAGGACTGTGCCTTTTAACATAGTCTAGGGTAGTGCTTCTCAAACTTGAGTGTGCATTGGAATCACTTGGGGATCTTATTAAAATCCAGATTCTGTTTTAGTCAGTCTTGGGTGGAACCCGAGATTATGCATTGCCGATAAACTCCCGGGAGATTCTAGTGCTGCTGTTCTGGGAACCACATGGTAAGTGGTAAGGATCTAAACTATTCTGAGTAAAGAGGCTTCAAATTTCAATTCAAAAGCTGACCGTGTGCCACACAACAATTTAGCTGATTAATGCTTCAGTTTCCTAATCTGTGTTAGGGAAATAATGCGATTACTCCTTGCTTTTACACCTCCTTTTTAGGGATGTTCTGTGGTAGGATTTTGTGACATTCAGTATAAATGTAGTAGGTAAGAGGAGGTACTTTATCTGCAGCTCCATTTCTAGGAATAATAGTGCTTCCATATTGTGATATAGTCATTGGCATCAGATGATCATGGCACTGACCCTTTTCTTCCATTAACCAGTTAGATAACCCCAGGCAAGTTATCTTACTTTTCTAAACCTTACCTACCTCACCTATAAAGTCAGCATTTCTACATTCATTGAACTAATGTTTATTGGTGCCTATTATGTACTAGACATTGTACTGGAGACTAAAGTTATAGTAAGTAAGGTCTTACTCACCAAGCTTACATTCCAGTCAGGGAGACAGGAAATAAATTACGAAAACAAAACAAAACAAAAAACCCAAATAATTAGAGTATGCATTCCTTGAAAGAGGTGCTTTAAAAACCCAAAACAATAAAAGTGTAAAATAAGATTGCTCTGTGGTGGCAAAAAAATTTTTTTAGATAGAAAGAAGAGCCAGTCAGAAGAGCAAAAAGAAAAACAAGCAGAGAGGATAGCACCGAAGTCATTTGGCAGAAAAGAACTTGGTTGTGCTTGGGATTCTAAGTCCAATGTGGACAAAGTACATTAAAGAAGGTGAATGGGGCATAAGATGAGGTCAGAGAAAGTGGGACCAGATTATGCAGGACCTTGTGAGTAAGAAATGAGAAAGTTTGGATTTTTTTTCCATGTAAGAAGAGGCAATTTTAATGTTTAATGCAAGAAAATGACATGATGCAATGTATTTATTTATTTTATAAAATACCTCTCTGACTGGTGTTTGCCAGCTGGATAGGAAGGAATCCAGAGAAGTGGGGCATCCAGTTAGGAGGTGAGAGGTGGGAACTTGGGCTAGCACTCATGACAGTGGAAATGCAAGAGGTATGGGGACAGATTCTGGAGATATTTGGGAGGAAAAACTGAGAGGACTTGCTGATGGATTGAATAAGGTCAGATGGGGGGGTTGGGAAAAAGGTAAGATTGAGAGAAAGACTAGAATCAAGGATGTCTTTTAGCTTTCAAATTTGAGCAACAGGGTAGAGGATGGTATGGGGGTGGTTGAGGAAGAGCATGTGCAAAGATAAGGTTATCGAGAACTCACATAACAATAGTCCTTCTCACACATGGGGCTTTAAGGATAAAATGATATAGATATATATTCTTCTGCACAATCCCTGGCACTTAAGTGCTCATATTTTATTATTTCCCTGTTATTGTTGTTATTCATGAGGGACTACCCATTGGAGACACCAGATGCCCTTGATCGGTAAAGACATGATAATTCTCTTGGACTCCACAATCATATTTTTATTTTCTCCAGTGAAAAATAAATATTACTTTTGAAAACCCTGCAGTGGTGATAGAAGAATGGGATAGGGTAGACTCATGTGTGCCTCAAGCAACATCAATCAAACTTTCAGCCAAGTTTTGATTACAAGATCTTTATTTCTGGCAATGGTGTAAGAAGCAGAAAGAGCACAGCTGGATTTTCAGCACTAGGTGGATACCACAAGTTCTGGAAATTGGAAAAAAGCATCTTCTAACTTGGAAATTGTGGTGATTTGTCTGGAGTAGTTAGAAGGAAAATAAATACAGACCTTCCCCTAGCCCCAACTCCTCATGATACCATTTACAGAGTCAGTTGTCTGGTTGTAACTGTTCCTGTTTGGTCTTTGCTAAGCATATAGCCTTTGTAACCAGGGTTGTTAGGTACATGATTTTGCTTTCTGATTTCTACACCTAAGGTTAATTTTTGCCATAGGAAAGTAGCATAGATTTTAATGGTTTGCCAACCTGGCTGCATATAAAAACTGCTGGCCAATTAAAAAATACAGAGTGTAGGGCAGTCCCAGGATACTTGATTCAGTAAGCCTGTCAGTCTAGGTTTTTTAAATGTCTTCTACATAATTGGTCTACAAATGTCATTTGGAAACCATTGGTCTGAGGATTGGGGTGTTATATTATGATTTGAAAACTCTGGATTCTGTTCTTTCTTTTGCCAATGAATTGCTTGCAGTGTGGCATTGGGCAAGTCACTTCATGGTTCCTAATGTGACAGTTCAGCCTCTTTTACTCTGCTGGAATGAAGAAAATATAGACAGCTAATAGTGAGTAGAATGTTTCATGTGAAGGACATTTGGACTCGACTAGCAAAGAAGTTTGAAATCCCCGTCCTGTTGAGGGTCTGCCTATGTGTATCGATCTAGTATCCAATGCCATCATTCTTTGAAATGCAAACCTACTCACTTCATGATTTCAAAGTGCTTCTTGACTCTTGATTCATAACACGTGAAAGAGTTGAACCACGGTAAATAAACCCATTTTTTTCATTAATGATTTTAAAAGTTTCAGAGGACACTCCTCAACACTAAACTTAGAAGAGGGAGCTGTGGCACCTGTGGAGATCAAAGTCTTGCCATTGCTATAGGCTTTAGTCCCCTTGAAGGGCCCTTTGTGGAAACTAAATTTCCTGGAGCTAAGAGGAATCCAGGACACTGAATTCTTGCCACAATCACAGTCTCTTACGGCCAGAACCAGCCCATGGCACTCAAGTGCTAGGCTCCATAACATGGGATCTCAAGGTTTGTGCCATAAACAGGGGTTGACAGGCACCAACATGGAGCCAGTGAGACAGGGCTTGCTATTGGGCCTTGAGAATCTGACCAGTCAGATGCGTTGTGAGAAGTCTGAGGGTGGAACCTGAAGTGGGTCATCTGATAGAGTGCCATGCAGAAGCTGTGAGAGGTGTATGGAGAGATGGCCATAGGAGGCCATCCCCATACAAGGGAGAAGAAACTGGGAAGGAGAATCCATGAAGTTGAGGGGGCATAGGGCCCCCTATAGAAGGGAAATGCCATTTCCTAGGGAATTAGGTCTCTCTCCCAACTTCCTCTCATTCCTGCCTGTAGTGTCTCCTGTGGAGTTCAGACGTACCAGTGGGAGCTGCGCTGCTTTCCTTTCTACCTTCCAGCATTCTCCCTCTTTATATTTTACTGATATTGCTGGTGGTTTGCATCACAGGGCCCGTCACGTTGTTCAGCTACCACCTACAATGGCCAACTCACTCTTCCCCATGCAAGTTTGATCCATCTACCTTCACCACTGAGGTTATTAAACTGGCAAGGAAATATATGAAATCAGCATTCTTGAATGGCTCTTCTTGCTGGGCAAGAAAAGGGAGGACTGTTTCCATGCTGAAGAGTTCCAACCAATTCAGAGAAAAATACCACATGAAGTCAAAATATTATCATCTTGGCCAGGCAAGGGTTTTCCTTTATAACCATGCTGACATGCAAGGTTTTACAGCCTTGCCTCTCCCCTGGTGTCAGTGGTATTGCCTGCTCTTTCCAGCTGGAGGATGTCAATTCAGCAGAGGTAGGGGAAGGATTTCCTCTGTGGGAGGTGGTAGAAAGAAGAGAGTCCCTGGGAGGATATAAGCTCTGTAGTGTGAAAGAAGAGTAGAATATCCAGTTTACAAGAGGGAGAAAAAGGTGTTTAGTTATAATCAAAAGAACTACAAGCCTTTCATTGAAAATAGATTTGGGAAGACATTTTTAAGTGGCATCTTCCTTTAGGGAAAGAAGCCGTATACTAAATAGTACGTAGTGTGTGATTTCATTTATATAAATTTCGAGAGCAGGCAAACATAATCTATGCTGATGAAAGTCAGAATATTGTGGATTATAGTGATGTGGGAAGGTTAACTGTAAGGAACACCAGGGGAATTCTGGGGTACTGGAAATGCTCTATCTCTTGATCTGAATGATTACCCAGGTGTATTCACACATAAAAATTCTTTGAGCTGTATACTAAGATTTGTGTGATATTCTATATGTAATTTATTACTCAATACATAAATTTAAAATGAATCTTCTACTTCTTTTCTTTCTCTCTCTCTCTCTCTCTCTTTCTTTCTTTCTTCTTGCCACACTTCTAAATGTTGTATCAAGATAAAGGACATCTGGGATATTGAATAGGATAGAGATGCTATTAATATTCAAAGTGGGCTGTAGAGCATAAAAGGAACAGTTAAACTGGACACAGTGGAAGGACCATAGGCTTTGGCAGCTACTCACCTGGGTCCAGGTCCTAATATACCTTTTACTGTGCATCTTCAAGCTAGCTTTACATCTCTCTCATTCTCAGTTTCCTTCTGTATGTGGATAATAATATGTTTACCTTAACTGCCATTCAGAGGATTCAATGAAATAATGTATATAGGTATTTTGCCAAACGCCTGAAATATAACTCAAAAATAGTATTTATTATTAACAGATAGTAGATATATGTTCACGTAAACCATGATACTTAAGAATTTAAGTCATAAAATCAGATTTCTACCCTAAAATATTTCTGGGAATAAAAGTATGAATCTCAATAACTGTTTAACATTATACTAAACAGTGAAATGCTGAAAGGTTTTCCTCTAAGATTAGGAACATGACAAAGATGCCCACTCTTGATGCTTTTATTCAACATACTGTTGGAAGTCCTAGCCACAGCAATTAGGCAAGAAAAAGAAGTAGAAGACATCCAAATTGGAAAGAAAGTAACACTGTTACAATCTGCAGATGATATGATACTATACAGATAAAACCCTAAAGATTCTACAAAAAAATAGTTAGAACTAATAAATGAATTCAGTAAAGTTGTATTTATTAGTTCAGTAAAGAACTAATAAGTGAATTCAGTAAAATTGTTTCTGTATACTAATAACAAACTACTACAGAAATTAAGAAAACAACCCCATGTACAATTGCATCAAAAGGAATAAAATGCCTAGGAATAAATTTAACCAAGGAGGTAAAACACCTGTATACTGAAAACTCAAAGACATTGATAAAAGGAATTGAAGAAGACAAAAATAAATGGAAAGATATTTCATACTCCTACATTGGAAGAATTAATATTGTTAAAATATCCATTCTACCTAAAGCAATCTACAGATTCACTGCAATCCCTATTAAAATTCTCATGGTCTTTTTCACAAAACTAGAACAAACACTTCTAAAATTTGTATGGGGCCAAAAGACTCTGAATAGCCAAAGTAAACTTGAGAAAGAAGAGCAGAGCTGGAGGTATCACACTCCCTGATTTCAAACCATACTACAAAGCTACAGTAATCAAAACAATATGGTACTGTTATAAAAACAGACATAGTGATCAATGAAACAGAATAGAGATCCCAGCAATAAAGCCACACATACATGGTCAATTAATTTACAGCAAAGGAACCAAGAATATTTAATGGAGAAGGGACAGTCTCTTCAATAAATGGTGTTGGGAAAAACTGGTCAGCCACATGTAAAACAATGAAACTAGACCATTGTATTACACCCTACACAAAAATTGACCCCCCAGTGGATCAAAGATCTGAATGTAAGACCTGAAACCATAAAACTCTTAGAAGAAAACATAGGAGGTAAACTCTTCAGCATTGGTCTTTGCATTGAATTTTTGGATTTGATTCCAAAATCAAAGGCAACAAAACCAAAAATAAACAAGTGGGACTACATCAAACTAAAAAGCTTCACAGCAAAGGAAACCATCAACAAAATGAAAAAAGAACCTACTCAATGGGAGAAAATGTTTGCAAATCATATAACCAGTAAGGGGTTAAATCCAAAATATATAAATAACTTAAACAACTCAATAGCAAAAAAACAAAACAAAACAAACAAACGAAACCCCAAAAAACAAAAACAAATGACACCATTAAAAAATTGGCAGAGGATCTAAATAGACATTTTTCCAAAGAAGACATACAGATGGCCAACAGGCACATGAAAAGATACTCAAAACCACTAAATATCAGGTAAATGCAAATCCAAACCACAGGGAGATATCCTTTCAAACCTGTTAGAATGGCTATTATCAAAAAGACAAGAAATAACAAGTGTTGAAGAGGATGTGGAGAAAAGGGAACCCTTTATATTGTGAATGTAAATTAGTACAACCACCATGGAAAACAGTATGGAGAATCCTCAAAAAATCAAGAACAGAACTACAATATGATCCAGTTATTCCATTTCTAGGTATTTATCCAAAAAAATAAAAATAAAATCACTAATTTGAAAGGATATTATATGCACCCCCGTGTCCATTGCACCATTATTTATAATAGCCAAGATATGGAAACAACCAAGTGCCTATCAATGGATGAATGGATAAAGAAAATGTAATGTATATACACAGTGGAATACTACTCAGCCATTAAAAAAGAAGGAAATCTTGCCATTTGTGACAACATGGATAGATCTTAAGGATACTAAGCTAAGTGAAATAAGTGAGACAGGGAAAGACAAATGTCATATATTTTACTTATACGTGGAATTAAAATACCCAAAAGAAATGAACAAATAAAGCAAAACTCATGGATACAGAGAATAGATGGATGGTTATCAGAGGGGGAGGGAGTTGGGGATAGGTGAAATGAGTGAAGGAGGTCAATTGCGTGCTGAAAAATGGTAACTAGATTTATTGTGGTGATCACTTTGTGGTGTATATAAATATCAAATTATCATGTTGCATATCTGAAACTGTTATATAACAATTTTGCCTCAATAAAAACTAACAAACACTCCTTCACTTATTTCTAAGTGGAGACTGTTCAAATTATGTTAAACTATTAAAATTTATTTAAATTATTTGATTTTTATAAAATATTTATTTGAGAAAGAGAGTGCGCACAAGCAGGGGGAGCAAGAGAGGGAGAAGCAGACTCCTCGCTGGGCAGGGAACCCCACTTGGAGCTGGGTCCCAGGACTCTGAGATCATGACCTGAGCCAAAAGCAGATGCTTAACCGACTGAGCCACTGAGGCACCCCTATTTAAATTATTTGAAATCAAATGCATTCTGTGCTGTAGGATCTAGGGCAAATTATTTCCATTTCTGAATATGTTTCTTTATGAACTAGGAATAATAATACTGTGTCATTGGACTAATCTGATCATTCAGTTTGTTACCATGTGTAATGTGCTCTGCAATATGCCTAACACTGTGAATTTTGGTTAAATTATTCAACTTGAAAGATACTTCACTAATGCCTAATGTAAGCCAGATATTATTTAGGAATTATTATGAGGAATTAAAAACAAGAATAAGACACAATCCTTGCCTTCAGGAAGTTTCCATCTTAGTGGAAAAGAGAGATATGTGCACATTTATAAAACAATGTGATAAATATTTTATTAGTGTAATGTTAGAATACTGGAGAAGTACAGAGGAAGCATTGTATAATAATGCAACAGTCATTAAAAGTTGTGGGCATATTTAAATTTAAAAAGAGCATCATGGCCCTAGAAAATAATAATTTAAGGCCACCATATGGTTGAGTCCATGGCCAAGGAATTCTTTCTGTTTTAGAATCACAAGCTTGTAACCAGGATTGCTCTGGATCAGAAGTGGATGCATTAAAACAGCAACATGGAAAGCACCTTCAAATTTGTAGTGAGTCAGAAGGGGGATGGAATGGAATTCACAGTATCAAGACCTATTTCTGTTGACTTCTGTCTACCTCGAAGCAGTTTCTCTGGTTGGAGGCCATGATCATGCACGAGAAGGAAGAGCAGTTCTTTCAGGACAGTGTTGAGTCGTGCCTACTTGAGAATCTGACAAAAGCTATGAATGCTTTCCAAAGAAAAGATGGACTTGTTAACAAACAAAATGACCATAGTAACCTCTAGTGAGGTTCTTGTCCTTCTAAAGTTTAGGCTAAGAGTCTCTGTTTTAAAAGAACATCTATATGCTGCATCTTCTCCTCTCTCTGGAGAACTAAGAAGTATTGGCAGCTTCATCAGTTATATTACCATATGAACACTGACGATCCCCCACATCACTTCTGGGTAGTCCCCTGACTGTGTGATAACTTTTTCTTCCCTTCATCCCACCTGGCATTTCCCAGTGCACTTAGGTGTGAGGCTTCTCCAAGATGAAAGGCTTAAATAAAACCCAACTGTAAACAGTCTAGACCCTGCACTGATATTTATCAAGCTCTCTTGAGAGTTATATATCAAATATTACAGGCATACCTTGTTTTATTGTGCTTTGAAGATATTGCAGTTTTTTACAAATTGTAGGTCTGTGGCAACCCTGCACTGAGCAAGTCTATCAGTACCATTTTTCCAACAGCGTTTACTCACCTCTTGCCTTTGTGTCTTGTTTTGGTAATTCTCACAGTATCTCAGACTTATTATTACTATATTTGTTATGGTGATCTGTGATCAGTGATCTTTGATGTTATTATTGTAATCATTTTGGGGCATCATGATCCGTACCCATATGATAGCAAATTTAATCGATAAATGTTGTGTGTGGTCTGACTGCTTCACTGACTGGCTTTTTCCCCATCTCTCTCCCTCTCCTAGGGCTTCTATATTCCCCGAGAAACAATAAAACTGGAATTAGGCCAATTAATAACGTTTCTACGTTCTTCAAGTGTTTGAATAAAAGGAAGAGTCGTGTGTTTCTCACTTTAAATCGAAATCTAGACATGATTAAGCTTTCATTGTTTTTTTAGACATAATGCTATTGCACACCTAATAGACTACAATACAGTATGAACATGATTTTTATAAGCACTGGAGACCCAAAAATTCATTTGACTCACTCTATTGTGATATCTCCATTGTAGTGGTCTGGAATTGAAGCTGCAAAATCTCCAAGGTATGCCTATACCATGCAATAGCTGTTGCTGTCACTGCTAAGTGTACACTACTATTTTTACTTCCATGATCAGAAATTAGACTGGTGAGGTAGGACCTTTAGCTAACAAGAACCAACTGCTCCTGCCTATTTGCTAATCCTTATCCCATATTGCTGAGAATCCAGTCTTCTCCCATGACCTCCTTGAGGGAGTCTAATGGGCGATTTTGTTTTATGTCTCATCAGCAATTTCCTGAAGATACAGTGCCTGGAGGGTGGAATCTGGGAGCAAGGCAGCTGTGTCCCAGTGGTGTGTGAGCCCCCTTCTCCAGTCTTTGAAGGCATGTATGAATGTACCAATGGCTTTGAGCTCAACAGCCAGTGTATGCTCAACTGTAACCAGGAAAGTGGAAGGGTAAGATGACTTGAACTTGGTTTTGGATCAGGCTGTGCTCTAATCTTGATGACCAATTCAATAACGTTGACTAGAAATGATCTAAGTGAATCCCAGCAGGCAGGTCCTTACTAAGTTGGGATTCTAACCAGCAGGGTTGATATTATTTGATAGAAAATTCAGAAGATAACCACGTTTTTGGAATTGTTTCTCCTGCATTTAGAACTTCCTCTTGGATAAAAGGAAAAGCCTGATGGTTTGGGTATCTGGGTAAATGCCAAAAAATGCTGGGCTTTTGATTTGTCAATGTAATTTCCTCCCATGTATGGCCACTGACCTAACCTGGCTCTGAAAGCTGGTATCATATTTTTCAGTAGAACAGAGTCCTGAACAGAAACACAAATTTCTCAGCAAAGGCAAAGCTGAAAGCACTATTTGACTACCATTCTCCCTAGGATTTTGGCACAAGACGTCTCAAACGAAAACCACAGTCTTATCGTGGTTATGTGATTAAAATCAATTTTAGTTTTGACTCCTTTCAAGTACCACTCACACACATGAGACAGGAAGTTAAGCAGACTTCCGGCAGAGATCAATGACCTTGACTGCTCTCCTGGCACATGTCTGTCTCAGTGTCCAGCACTCCAAGGTAAGCACTGCCGGACAGATGTGAAAAGAGTATGCCATGAAATGAGACTCCTGAGAAATCAAACACATCCGTTTGCACTGATTGTTTAAGGCCTCAAGGAGTTGGCCCTGGATGAAGGGAGAGTTATCTACAGTTCTAAAATCTTGCTTTCTTGGGTTTTGTGAGTTAGTGCTATTTTCTCTGTGATCTGCATATAGTATACTTTGTGATTATTGGGGGCATGGAGCCAAGAGTCACACAAACCAGCACACATATGGAGAAAGGGAATAAAACTTTGGTGAGATCAAAAGCAACTATGATGTGTCCATTCAGGCAGAAAGGCAAAAATACCTTCAGAAAAATTATGAATTGGTTTCACTGGATCACACTCCTCCTGAAAAAAAATCTGACATTTGCTACAAGCAGCGTTTATGTGATAGTATGGATGAATCCATGCAAAACAACACCATCTGTGAAAAAAATTCCAAAAATATCTCCAAATATGTGGGCTACAGTTAACAGCTCACTGAATCCTTATATCCAAAGGAAAACACATTGTTAATAAATTTCATTAATGGCAAAATTGTTCATGGTTTCTTCACATCCAAACAGCAAAAAATTGTCTTGACTTTTCTTATGTTTTATTTTTATTTTTTGGTCAGTAACTACATGGTTTATTATTTCAATAGTATCTTTTAGTCCAGGTTCTAAAAGTTGGAGAACACTACCATTTCATCAGACCACTTTTTTCCCTGCTCTAAATGAAGTTAACAAAACAAGAATGGAAATGTTCACTTTTGATATTCTAGCGTCCCATCCTCTGCACTAAGGAGGGACTATGGACTGAGGAGTTCAAGTTGTGTGAGAACCTGCAGGGGGAGTGCCCACCACCCCCCTCGGAGCTGAATTTTGTGGAGTACAAGTGTGAACAGGGATACGGGATTGGTAAGTTTGGGAAGAGATGCTGAATTCTGCTCCCAAGTAATCCTTTTATTAGGCCTGGCTGGAGTTCGAGTCAGATCCATTGTTTTCCCTGAGGAGTAGATGGAAATGCAAGCTGACTTTTAGCTGGTTCAGTAAAAATAAAATTTATGGCAAACTCCTTTTTACCCTTCCACATGCGTGTAACATTGGTGTGGCTGCTGAGCTGTTTGCAGAGTGTCTGGTCATGTTCCCTACTCGCTGCAGACAGAAAGTGGATTTATTTGTGGCAGGAGTTGAGTTATAGTCCAAGAGGAAAGGTGGGAATGCATAGTCATACACCATGCATGTGCTGGGCCCCTTCTCCATTCCTTCTGCAGTTGTTACTGGAGCAGAGAGTTCCTGAAAGGAATGATTGCGTTGCTCTTCAGCCATTTTTTCTCTGCAGGGGTCCAGGCTCCAGAACCTATAGGCAACTTCTTAATCAAGTAATTGCAGCTAAGGGTCTCTGTGGTCAGAGCTGATTTATAGTGATGTTGATTCAATTTTGCCCTGGCTGGACCTAAGCATCATAGAAAAGGATGCTATTTGTGGAAAACCTTGTAAGATTAACCCTGAGTTCTGAACTGCATAAGCAAGGAGTAATATTTTTTTAAGATTTTATTTATTTATTTATTTATTTATTTTAGAGAGAAAGAGAGAGAGAGGGCATGCACAGCAGAGGGAGGGGCAGAGGGAGAGGGAGAGGCAGAGAATATCAAGCAGACTCTACACCGAGTGAGGAGCCCAACATGGGGCTTGATCTCATGACCCCGAGATCATGACTCGAGCTAAAACAAAGAGTTGGATCTTAACCAGCTGACACCCAGGTGCCCCAACAAGGAGTAATTTTATGTCATTCTAACTGTATAATGCCAGTGGGCATATTTTGAATGAATGAGAAAGCTCATTAGTTTCAGAGATGGTTCTCTACCGTCTTTAGGTTGCTCTTTGCCCTGGGATTTCTCATGGCCAAGCATGGAGTTGTGGGGTGCTCAAACTGGACCTCTTGAATGGTGTTTCATGAGCAAAGTCTCATCTCCCCACTTTCTGATTTCTGCATTAAAATGTCATGCACTCACTTATATAGAGCTCTTGAGAGTCATGTTGCATTTTGAGTTATTTCACAAGTTTGCAAAAAACATAGACATAGAGACAGTGAGAGCTAAGAAGAAGCTTGGAGATGAACAAATCTATAGATGAGGAACCAGAGAACCCTGGGAGTGTGTCATCTTTGAATAGAGTTTTAGAAGACACTTGGGCCCCACATACAAGGGAACAGAGCAAGATTTTCCTTCAGGAGGCTAACACATGACCAGAGTCTCTGCTTCTAATTTCCTGTTGCTTCCTCTTTTAATCACATAGGTTTCCTGGCTGCCAGCATAATGATCTTCAGTGCAGCAACAGACATTATAAATGTGCCTTCATAATTTCTGGGCCATTTTTTCCCCAGCTAGTAAATTTCTTAGGTAGTAGCTGCTATAATTATAACCCTCATATAAACAGGAATAATGTTAAAGGTACTTAAAAGGCATTAGCCAGTGAGCTTAGTCTTTGGCTAGCCAGAGTCCTAGAGTGGGGTGTTGGGGGTCTGCAGGATCAGGAGTTAAACTTTTAATGGCTGGATCATGCAGGGATTCAAAGATTCCAGAGAAGGAGCTATATTGGACCAGGAAGAGGAGTGGGCATTTTGTCAAGGGGAGTTAACCTGGGGCAGTGGCTCTTTAGCAATGAGTGTAGAAGTATCCTTGTAGGTGCATAGTAGATGCATCTCAGCGCTGCCTGTAACCATGATAATGTGGTGACCCATAACACAGAAAGTAATTGCTCTTAAAAAGATCAAAGCTATTGATTCCAGGATGAAATAGACAGAGATCTAAGAAGTTCAAGTCTCTGATGTAAATTTCTGTTCCTTCAGGTGCAGTGTGTTCCCCATCGTGTGTAATTCCCCCTAGTGATCCTGTAATTCTGCCTGAGAACATCACTGCTGACACTCTGGAGCACTGGATGGAACCTGTCAAAGTCCAGGTGAGGAAAGGGACATTTTTTTATGTGCCGAGGATGTAAGACTACTGGGAAATTCTCAACTGACAGCATATTCCCTGGAGAATTTCCAAGGCTTTCAGAGCATCCTTAAAGCAAACAACCACATGGATCATTCCTAGAGAGAAGAATTAAAAATCAGGAAGAGAAAAGAGGAAACTTGAGAAAAAAGATGGCCCCTATCCAAAGGACAGTTTAAAAGATAATCTAGAAGGAGGACTTGGAGACATAAAGAATGGTAATTCAGGAAGGAAATGGAAAGAGAAGATGACTACTAACGAAAAATAGGACAGGAAAACTTAGGAGAAGCCAAAGAAATGAAAACAGTTGCAAGAAGGATGGAGAGGGAAAGATGGTTTGGAAAAGATGAAGACAAAACTAAAAACAGGGAAAGAAAAACCAAAGGGAGTAAGAGAGCTGCCTTTCCTGTCTCTATCCCCAGCCTTTCTGAACCCTGAGATCTTCTCCCAGGCCCCCTGGAATCCAGTCAGTTGTGGGCAGGACCCACTACATTGACAGCCTCTTCTCTGGACTCTCCTTTTGTTTGCATTCTCAGTTGAAACCCTGAGGACTCCCCTCTCCGCTTTCTCTCTCCCCTGGGCCTGGGAGAGGGGCACCTGCCCTCCTGTCTCTTCAGTGCCACTTCCAAACCATTCTCCCAGTCTCCTCTCTGGAATCCCCCACATTTGAATCTACTGCCAACAGAGCAAACCTCATCTTCTGTCATCTTCTGACCCTCAGGTCACCCCCTCCCCTTATTTCTTAAACACTTTAGATCCTGGGTCATGGTAGCATTAGCTGATACTGCTGCAGGACTCAGTCATTTCAATTTCCACACACTTGACACTTCTAAAACCTGGGTTCTCAGTTCCATGGCCTCCTTTCCTCCAGTGATTGTGTTTACATTTCTGACTTCATCCCTTGTATGCTTTCCTTGGCTTACTCTGTTCTTGCCCCTGTGGCTTCTTGGCTGATTCTTAGGCATGCCAGGCACACTCCCACCACCGTACCTTTGCTCTGTGGTTCCCTCTGCCTAGAATGCTCTTCTCCCAGGTTTTCTCATGTCTTGCTCCTTGGCTTTCTTTAGAATTTTACTCAGATTTCTGGGGCCCTGACTGTTTATCTAAAATATTATCTCCCCTCAAACTTTCTGTCCCCCTTTCCCTTTTTTAATTTTTTCTCCTTAGGACTTACCATTACCAGGCATATTATATATTTTACTTATTTGTCTTATTTAGTATTCCTTTCTGCTGCTGGAATTAAAAGCCCACAGAAGGAATATTGTCTGTTCCATCCACTACTATATCCCCTGATCCTAGAACAGTGCTTACTAGGCAGAAAGTGCTCAATAAATATTTGAGAGGTAAATAATGAAAACAAGGAAGACAAGGCTATACAAGATATGGATGGAGAAGGTCTTGTGCTAAGTTAGTTATTTCTCCTTAGAGTGGGAAGGGTCGGGGTAACATAGAGCCTGGGAGCTTGGTTGCTTTATTACACTAACAAAGAAAATAATTGGAAGGCTGTTCTTATAGAGTCACCAAGAGATGGAGTCTGGAGATGTCGCACATTTCATTTGGAAACCATTCTCTGATTGCTTCTTTTTCCTCACAGGCTAATTGTGCTGTATTATCAGCAGGGATTTGTGTCAAAGCAGAAGGATCAGAAAAAACTACTCCAAGTACAATTCAGGAGTGGGGAATGGGGAGTAGCATACTTGTATTAATTCAGTCAGTTATTCATTGAACAAACATTTGTTGGGACTTACTGTGTGCCCTGGAAGTGGGCTAAGTGCTGGGAATATGGAGATGAGAAAATGATAGTCCTTCTATTTATGAGACTTATAATCTGGCCACGAAAACAGACATTTATAATAATGCAACACAGGAAGTGGTTTGGTTATGGTAGAAGTGCTGTGGGAACACCCAGGAGGAAGCAACTAATTCTTCTGCTCAGGAGCTTCAAGAAGGATCAAAGGACCAGGAGGCTTTTCCTGTGGGTCATAAACTATGATCACGAGGAATGTTCTAGAGGGGTAGGAATGGTAAGAAGTTCTCTGTGGCTGAAACCACGGTATGTATGGTGGTAAGGGAAAGGGAAAATGGGTACTGGAAGGATGAGATAGGGGAGAGGCAGGTGGGCGAGATCCCGCAGGGCAGGCCATGCCCCTCCTAGGACATAGAACCTAAGGAGGACACTGAGCAGGGCAGAGCAAACCAGGAGCCTGCAGGTTGGGGTGGGAAGGAGAAAGCCAGAGAAACACCTTGCCTGGTTCTCCCATCGCTGGTCTTTCTAGACTTTCTGTCCCACTTCCCATAGTTTGCTGTGAAGGTCTAGCTGGAATTACAGTGCCCAGAGGAAGAGCTCCAGAAAAGCTCCTGACTCCTGTTTCATGGAGTGCCAGATGGTCTAGACCTTTTCCTTCAGTCCCTTAAATTGAACTTCCCCTGGGAAAAGGCTTCTCTTTCTCCATTAGTAGCTGAAGGGGGAAAGGTTTAGGATATTTCAGACCCTTTTTTTCTTCTTGAGAAATAAACTGCTTAAGGAACTCTTTTGTACCCACTTCCCCATAAAGGCATCCAGTGGGGACAATTGGTGGATGTAGGGTTTGGGAGGCCAGAGTGCAGACCTTCCAGTGATTGGGGGTCTCCCACTTCTGCTTTCCAAGTGGAACATTCAAAGAAGAGCAGTTCAGTTGTCTCCATGAAGATAGCAGGGGTACCAATGACAGAGACATGATGGTTTCCAAACTAGAAAACAATATTCTCTATTTTCTGAAAGCCTCCTTTTTCTTAACTGCCCTTCAGGGGAGTCATTATTATTTATTTACCCTTATTCCATAGCTTTTTCTTTACATTTATATTCCTAGTGACTTTTCCAGTGCTGGGAACCTCGTAGGTGTCTTATAAACATTGGTTGAGTGAGCAAAGAAATTGTAGCACCATTTTCTACTTCGGAAGTAAATGTCTACTTCCTCATCAAACTGGGGCATGTCGGCAGCTTTGCGGGAGTATGTAATCATATCCTTGTTATTTTCAAGTTGCCCACCCCAGAGAGAAAATGCAGAATACTTTTTTCTCCTTAAGCCAAACACCAAGTGTTATTGTCTATGTCATTGCATGTGTCATGACCATGGTCTAGTCAGTAAATCCAGGTTTTGAAACAGGTTATGCAGGCATGATTTTGAGGACAATAGCATCACAGAAATATTGTAGACCTTAGAATCAAAAATGTATTTTTAAAAAAGCTGAGTTTTCATTCATAATCTCTGTTATGTATCAGGTGCATAATTTTAGAACATTTTAGTGTTCTGTGCCTCCATTTCCTCTTCTGTAAGGTAGACATGATACTTATTTCATAAGGTTAACCTGAGGATCAGATGAGAAACATGATAGAAATTAACTCTGTGCTTGATGAGGAACAATCTTTCTTGATTAGTTGCCATTCTTACTAGAAACAGGTTGCTTTTCCACACCTCTGCCCGCTCTTCCCATCTGCAATGATACTGTCCTCCTCTGCGACTTGGGGGCACCGCTATGCTGACCATAATTTGCATATTGTGAGGCATCATCACTCTAGCAGAGCTTTTGAGACTTGTGAAGTGAAGCAATTTTGAAGTAATTAGCTTCTTCTCATAATGTGGAGGAAGAATTGAGGTGACTCACAAAATGAGCCTCATACTTACCTTGTAAGAGTAATTCGTTCCTGAGAAAGATCCAAAGGTCAGAATTTTAGAAGTTGAATACATAATTGATAACATAACCCAAATCAATATTCTTTATGCCAGAAGAAACCCAGTGTTAATCCAGTAGTTAATGAGAATTAGCAGAGCATGTCCAAAAAGCTGTCACCTCTGCATCTCTCAACAATTTCATAGATAGAATGAATTAAAGGAGCATTGCTTACAAAAAAAAACTTCCACGGATGCTTTGTTTTTAGGAAATCAAACTTTATGATCACAGAAAACAAGAGAAAGAAGTCAATGGAAGCAATGGGAATGGTGATGAGGTTATTCTTGTGTTCCCAGGTCCTCAGAGATAAGATTATGCACCAGCCATAGATGATTTCATGATGTCTGCTATTTTGTGGCACCCAGCAGCCCCTGAGCAACAGGAAATCTAAGCTTGTCCTCATAAATAAGAGGAAATGCCTTATAATCCAAAGCAGTTGTGTTAAATGAAACTCTTCATCGAGTAAAATCCTTATAACTTACCTTGATTTATCTTGGGGGTTGTTCCATATTGTACTCAATCTTAAATTGTGGTGTCCTTAAGAATCATTTGGGCAGTTCGTAGGAGGGGCGGAGCTGGGTTCTACCCTTCAGAGAGGCTGGCGATGCCATGAAACGCACCCAGTCATTCCGCTGTAATGCTTTGAGAGACACTGGTATGACGAAATAAAATACTGGCAAAATAAATATTTTAAGTACAAGCATGTCTGTTTGGAGCCTGGCTCCTTTGTTTAGCAAATGGTGATCTCCTTATTTCGTGCAAATCTCTATGTCCCATACTTCAAATACCTTTAGATCTGGCAAGGCTACAGAGCAAATGAATTAAGTTGCATCATTTTCTCTAGTCTGCTTCCAATGACTTCATTCTTTGTAATAAAAATGATATCTTACAGTTGGATAACACTATTGATTTCAAAGTTGTGTATATATATACATACACATATATTTTTTATATATTTATAATTTCATTTTAATCTTATCACAAACCAATAAACTAGGAAAGCAGGATTTTATTAGCCTTGTTTTTACCAATAAAGCTGTTGTTGGATGATTTGTCCAAGCTTGCACAGCTAACAAGAAGCAGAGAGAAGTGCAATCAACCTGTCCGATCCCAAGTCCACCGTGATCTCCCCTGAATCGCCCTGTTCGCCAAAGTTGTTTCTTCCCCCTGCAGTGTGTATCGGATTAGTTTGCTCATCAAATAGAAAAGAAGCCACTCATCTCAACCATAAGAACCTCCTCATTCCTACACTTCTCTTCTTTCCTTCCTTCCCTAACAAAAATAATTTAGAGAGACAGGTTCCTATAATTCTACTTTTCTTTGTTGTGAGAGAGATTGTTTTTAAAGAACAATCAGGTATAGTTTTGAGATGCCCACAAAATTTATTTGCCTTCCTCTGGGGGTTCTGCTGGTTTTTATTCCTACAAATGATACCTGACTTCTAGAATAATATACTTTCCATTAAAGGAAGAATTTCTGAGGACTTAGTAACCTGGGGTTTTGATGAAAAACAACTCGAAGTAGCAACTCACATATAGAAGAGGGGGTCCCCCTGGGTTCAAATACTTACCCTTCAGTTGCCCCTGTCTATTTATCAGCAAGGGTGAGGATAGTATTATCTATCTTGCAGGGCTGTTGTAAAAATCAAAAATAACAGTTCTGAAATGTCTTATACAGTCTGAAGTGAGTAAAAATGAAATTTCAGTTCATTTAGTACAAATGTTACCTTTGGAAGTTTCCTTCCTCTCTGAACAGGTATCACCAGTTATCTCTGTGAAAGAGAAAGCACCATTCTCTAAGTTCTATACTTTGTTTATTGGTGTGCGTGTGTGTGTGTGTGTGGACAGAAACATGTAGATCATTTGTTTCTTTTTTCTGTCCCTTTTAAAAATGGGGCTGGAAAGGGAATTAATGACAATTCAGTGTTTCCTATTGGAACACTGACTAAAGAAGCAACTTCTAACAGCTTTGGTTGTGAGACTGAGAGTACGGATGAAAATGACTATTATTTCTAATGGCTCAAGGGCCTGCTGGCTGTGGCAGACAAGAGGTAAAGATCTGAAATGCTCAGGTGGACTTGCTGGGCCTTTTGTTTTTGTGATGGTGCCTTCCTTCTTCATCTACACACAGAGATCTAGGCTTTTCTATGGTGATGACATCTGCAGAGAAATACCTGGCAGAAGGAGAGGACACCAAACAAAAGGGCTTCTTGGCAGTCAAATAAAGGCCTGCCAGTCAAGGTGACCTAGCAGTGGAATCTGGCAGCTGGGATGCAGGAGACAGCCAAATGCCCATTCAGTACCATTGCTCACACCCAGAAACAAGAGCTTTTGTGCCACAGCCTCCCACACCTCTCTGGCAGTGCCTAGACACCAATGGTCTGGGGATCCAAACTGAGGGTGTGGGACGAGCTCCCCTCAGACTTTTGCTGGGAACACTTTGTGCTTTTCTCATCCCCGTCTTTCCTCATCTTTATTTTCTTCTTCCCTTTTCTTCTTTTCTGCCATTCTGCCTCTCAACTGGAAGATTCTTGAGGGTAGGAATGATGTCTTATTTTCATCCCCAGGTCTCCTCAGCATATGACTCATTTGGTCCCTTGCTCAGAAGGGGTTGCCGTGTGAAACCAGAGCCCATAGAAGAGAGTAGCTCCTGCCTCCAGAGCTCTTTCCCAAGGCAAACCTTTTGATTTTTCCAAAAGCCTATGTAAGGTTGAATTTTATGACTGTCCTTAACCACTGTGTTGAGAGGGTGTTTTATTATATTTTGAGATTTACCACTTAAAATAGGAAAATTAACATTTTGACTTATGTTGGAAAGAAGTGGTCCTTCAAGAATCTGATTTCATGGGGAGATGATTTTTTTTATACATAATGTGGCAATTGTTTGCATGTAAATGAGTTTTCTAAATTATACTTGAAAGGGTTCTGTCCTGAAGTACGAAAGCATCCATCATAACATCTCATTTCCTCTATTAGTTTGCTTCATAACTTCATTTTTCACAGATGAACAATGCTTTTCTTTTCTTTTTTTAGTATATCACAATTAGGAATTAGTGAAGTCCAAACGAATGAGATTTTTCTGTGGCTCCACATGTGAGGTTTATTAGATGCTCAACACTGCAGGGAATCCCTCCCTCGACTCCCCAGCTCTTCACTAGAATTGCTCAGTCAAAACAAATCTTGTAATTTCTGACTTTGTTTTCCCAAATTGGTCCCCAAAGGATTAATAATTCCTTATGCAAAAACAAACTGTTTCAAGAGGAAGAGAGAAGCAGGAAGAGAAAAAGAAGACAGTGCCCTCCAGGAGCCATAGTGTCCGACTAGCTGGTCTCACCCTCCCCGTCTGTCTTCTCATCTCCTCATCCTTGCCCTCATCCCTCAGAGTGTCCTCTTGATGGCCACAGTTGTGTAACAGCTCCAGTGACACTTGCCACACACACATCAGTGGGAGAACAAATCCCTCAGACATGAGTCATGAAAAAATCTTCTTTTTCATCAGTTTCAAGTATGGAAGTGTCTGCTTTTGGTTTGAGTAAGTCTCAAGGCATCGAGTCCAAGACAGTCTTGGAGGATGGGGGAAGAAGAACTGAAAAGCAAACTGCAGAGTAATGTGCTACTGTCCAAATAAATATGAAAAAACAATGCTGTATTCTATTTAGGGTTGCATACATATGTAGTAATAAGGAAATTGTCACAAACCTGGTCAACAGCAGAACTTTGTGGTCTGTTGTGATTAGCAGCCCATTCTGTCAAGTAACTCCTCCTGATTAAAAAAACAATTGAGCAATTCTGTGTTAGACCTTAATGTTGGCTAACCATCAGTCTTGTGACCTTTAGTGAGACATTTAACCAAGCAATAGACTTCAATTGCCTTATGACCTTCCCTTCCTCCCCTCCCTTTCTTCCCTCTCTTTCTCTCTCTCTCTCTCTTTCCCCCTTCCACCTTCCCTTTGTTCTTCCCTTTTTCCCTTTTACTTTTTAAAAGTTTTAAAATGGCCCAACCAAGAGGAAATCTTTAAACTGGTTTTCTCATGAATGTTTTTCTTTTGGAAAGTTCAAAACAAAGCTTTGTTCACAATCAATTCACCTGCAAAGGGGCTTGCTAATAGTATAATATCAATAGTTATAATCATATAAAAATGTATAGGAATAATGATTTAAAAATTCAGAATGATTTAAAAATTCAGAATTCCTCCCAGTAGGGAGGAAGGAAGGAGAATGAAGTTGGAGGGGTATGTATAGGGGACGTTAACTGAATCTCTAGTGATGTAAATTCTGGAAGCAGATACGTCAAATTGTTAAGATTTGATAAAGCTGGACAGAAGATATAAGGTGGTTCTTTCAGTCGTTTCCTATAGCCTTTCAAATGTAATATATACTATCATAATTTGTCAAAAATATTCCAGAAAATAAGAAAATCATAGTGAATTCTTAAAAGATAAATTGAGGCATATTAAAATTTTTAAGAGCCTATTTGAGCAAAAATCTGTTTGAGTCAGGCATCATCAAACCAGAGGTGTTTAGGAGTGCTCCACCAAGAGGAGCTCAAGAGAGACTCTATGGTAGAGAAAAATGGAAGGAAAGTAAGGAAATTATTGATTGGCTATAGCTTAAAGCCTAGTTGACTCTTTGTGATTGGTTGTCCATAGTTTTCAGTTTCATAACCTTGAAGCATTTACAGGCTTAGATGCCGGTTTGCTTAAGTAGGGCCACCATGGATCAGAGCCAGCTCAGTCTAATGGCCTCCTTGTTGAATTTATTTAACTCCTCTCACCAGTAGCTAGCCCTTCTCACTGCTTTTCTTCCTGTTTCACTCCCCTCTTTCACCTCACCACCACAAACATGTCCATAAAATTGAGGGCCTGAAACACATTTGAAATTCTCCTCTGGTTTTGATCAGTAAGTATTAGTTCAATTAATGACATAAGCATATCTTTTCTTATGGGATGAATGTTGTTCAGAGGCCAGAAGATAGTGGAGAATCCTGGAGCTACAGCATCATATTTAGTGGTTGACAAATGCTTGTCAAACATCGTCTCTGAGTCACTGAAATAAGATATATGAGTGGGAGGCAGACCCTGTTCTCAAGGATTTTGCAGTCTAGGAAGACAAATGACCGGATACCAGAAGATACCAATAAGATTGCCATTTTATAGGGATTAAGGAAGGATGCCAGTTTGAATTAATTTCATGTCCGAATTACAGAACATTAAAGAATCATTGAGACGGTGTTCTGGATTCTACTGTCATGAATTTATTCTACAGAGAGAGCTGCCCCTGTGTGGAATGATTTATGCATAGCATTGTTTGTTGGAACAGAGACTGTGAATACCCTGAATATGCATCACGTGGGTCTGGTGACGTAAATGAGGGTTCGTACGTGCAATGAAATACTGCGCAGTCAATAGATGCAACACTCCAGATAACATAAAATGAATAGAACCCCAAGAAACACTGTGAAGTGAAATGAAGACAAGCAAGCAAACTGACCAAAGTACAAAATAAACTTATGGTATCCTATAATTTGTATGCAGGAATAGTTTCATAAGTGTATGTATGCATATGCATAGAATATCTCTGCAATGATACAAAATACAGAAAATCAAATGGCGGAACTTGGGTGGTTGGGGGTCAGGAGTAGGAGGGAGATTCTGCACCCTTTATACCTTTTATATTCTGTGAATCTATATTACTGGTAATAAAATTATATAAAAATACAAAGATAGAAAACATCAGTTGGAGATGATAGGACAAAAGAGCAAAGAAACCGAATTGCAAGTAAAGATAGACTCTTTTCCTTTCTTTCTTTCCCTCCCTTGCAGTATAGCCTTAGAATTTCTAAAGTGTTAACAAACCCACATGCCTACATTTACGAAAGAGGTAGATGGCGTGGAAGGTTTAGAGGGCAGAAGAGAGGCTGGTACATTCTAGAATGTTCTGGAGAGTTCTGGCCAGAGACATCATGTGAGGGTGCCAGGCTAAATATACCCTTATGTGGAAGAATTGACCTCTTGAAGGTCAGCAACTCGATTTGTGGATCTTCAGACCCCTCTTGTGACTGGGGAGTCTGGCTCATAGTACGAGAAGCCTGTATACGTTTGAATGTCTGATAAGGACTGGGAATGGGGATCCTTAGGGAATGTGGTGCCAGGAGAAGGAATAAGATTGCTATGTATTTACATCTCAAGGGTAAAACTTCCTATTTTATGCTATTACCGTTATTTGGTGACAACGAAGGATAAAACATTGATATTTTAAATAAGTCAGGACCATTGCTAGCTAAATAGAGTTCCACTGATACCAGTTTTAAAACATAAATAAGAATCCTTCCCAGGTAGCAGAGCCATTGTTTATATGCAAATGGTCTGCTTAAATGGCTTTTAGTGCAGAATAGTCCGTTTTTAGTAGGATGACCATCCCCATTGTGTTTACCTTATATGTTTGTATAATCTTGTATAGATTTGCTAATCCTTTTTTTCCCAGTGCAGTGAAAACTTAAAACCAATTCACTTTCTATGGTATTACAATGTGGAATTTTGAATATCAGAATTTGTTAGGATATATGGTATTTATCTCCTCTTTAAGGAAGCGGCAAAAGAGGAGTTTTAGTTTATAGTAGTACAACTCCAGGAAAACCTTGCAGACTCCCATTCTCATAACTATGAGGTGTATATTAATATGCCTACATATTAATATATGCAAATGTCTCCAATCTGATTATCGCACAGTGTTAGCGTTCTAGAATGTATAATTTCCAGTTACTGGAAGTGCTATCTTGTGTAAAGCTCGTATCTGACAGTGTATTATTTTTCTTCTGATTGCACTGTATCCTAGCGCACTGAATTAAAATGTGCGTATGAAAGTCTACAAATGGCTGGGTTGATAGCAGGCTATGGAGAGGCTCTCCTTTTCTCCCTGAAGCGTCCTGTGGGACTTTCTCTTTTCCTGAAGTGTATCTTTTGAAATTTTAAAATGCAAAAATTAAAAGGAAAAAGTCAGTGAAAATGGGTTGTAATTATTATTCAACAAAGAGTAAATGTTTGTTTAAATGCACATCTGGAAGTGGCCATTGGGACAGACGGTCACCAGTGTTTAATATGAACGTGGTTTTGCTCTCTCCAGCTTGATGCAGGTGCCGTTTTGAGCCCCAGTGGTGTCACATTAGCCTTATTTGTCCAATGCATAGACCTTCTTTTATTTCCCACGAGGAAGGGATAAATGCGCTAACAAGAGCTGCAGATTGCGCAATGTATCCTCCGGTCCTTGCTTGGCACTCACATCTTATCGTCTAGGATTCTTGAGATCCGTTTTTAGTTCAAGACTCTTCCTGTGAAGCTATATTTCTCAGCCCTTAAAAATCCACGGTGTTTCCTGGTCAACCCAGACAGCTCACAATTTCTTGTAATGTTATTGAAAATTTCAAAACAAATGGAAACCATCTTATGCCTAGAACCAAATTAAAGTCATTACAACATTGAGGATGCTTTCTAAAATTACACCTACCCCTCTTGGAAATTTTGATACCTCGGAGGGTTGGTGAAGGAGGGTGAAGAGGGTAGGCGTTCCACCTCGGCTCCGGCTGGCAGGGTTAGCACTTCCGCAGGAAAGACTAGCCGGGCTCGGCCCTTTCAATGCGGCACAGCCAGGGTCTCCCTCCTCAGGTAATGGCGTTGGGCTGGTAGGGGGAGCTCAGGATTTGCCCCTTCTCTTACTGACCAGGGCTCTCTGTTTTTGTTTTCTGTTCTTTCATCTTCCCCGCAGAGCATCGTGTGCACTGGGCGGCGGCAATGGCACCCAGACCCCATCCTCATCCACTGCATTCAGTCGTGTGAGGTAAGCTGCCCCCCCCCAAACCCAGAGTTCTCCAGTCTGCTTCACTCACAGGGAGCTGAATCTTTCTAATTCAAGATCTCGTGCCTATGCCCTTTGTTTCATCTCGTAAATTTAGCTCTCCAATCCCCAAATTACACATATTAGGATTTCTTTTTCTTTTCTTCTTCTTCCTTTTTTTTCTTTTTCTTTTTTTAAGCAAAATCTCCAGGGTCTCATTTTAAATGACCTAATAAAAATAAGTGAAAAGCAAATCAGAATTTTTTATGGTTTTAGGATTCTGTAACTGGACCTTCCTTGCACTTAGTTAGACCAGGGCTTTGTGGACTGATGGCCTACAGACAGGTTTATTTGGCCAGCACCATGTCTGAAAGCGATTTTATTTTGGTTGCCAGTATTTAGAAATTGGGCTTTCACATAAAATTTGTACATGTATATATAACATCGCACATACACGTACACACATACTCCCGATAAAAATCAACATGAAGCACTTTGTGCAGATTTGTCTCTTGAAAAACAAGACTATCTGGCAACGATGGCAATAATTAGCTGACTCTGAGTAACAGCTACAACCCCAGAAGGGCAGCTGCTCTCTGGGTCAGCAAGATGCTCCCCGCTCCCTGTGGCTTCTTACCTAGTGGGCATCTCTCATTGACATCAACTGCCTGGGTCACACGGCATCCATGTTCTCAGCCTCTGAGGTAGACCTCTAATCCACCGTTGATTAATTCGAACCAGACCTTTACTTCCTCAGGGAATCGTATGTACTTCTTCGCGCAGGGATTCCCTTCTAGTAGGGGATTTAGCACTCTGTGAATTCCTTAGCTAGATTAACAGGAGTTATTGTGAAGAAGAGTCAAGAATGAGGCCCAGCCTTACTGAGGGAGAGTGACCCAGGAATCCTGACATGGGGGAGGGGGCACACACACACACACATACACACACACACACACACACACACACACAATTTAAACCCTCTCGCCCTGGGGATAGCCCCTCAGTCACAATCGGTTTTGCCATCCAAATCTCTCACTGCAAGTAATTAAGCCACTTAGTGGTGACACTTGGGTAATTCTGGCTGCTCCTTGTGTGCTAGCGAGAGCTGTTGCACTGCCACTGATTTCCAGCACCCTCCCCCCAACACACACCCAACCCACATGCTTGTCAGTCCCTGAGTTCTTCTGTATCCCTGTTTCTCTTTATCTAATTCTGGGAAACTGGGATCTACATGAGGCCAAAGAGGGGGAAAGGGTGGGGTTTGAGACAAAGAGAAAACTGGGTGGGGGAAATGACACCAATAAAATAGCATTCTGAGAGTCCATCAGGAAAAATGCTAGCATGGAGTATGCTTTGTTACAGCATGGGCCAACAAAACAGCTCATCTTCTGCCATCATTAGAAAAACAGATGGCAGTGGGGTGGGGAGGAGGGGCGGTGACTCATCCCCCTGGGCAGGGGGTAGAAAGAGGGGAGAGGAGGCCAGGGAAGGAGGGAGATAAACAGACAGAGGACTCAGAACTGGGAAGAGATCAAAGGGATCCTGAGAATTCCCTTCTGCTGCTTCTATGCGTGATGGCAAGAGGGAGGGTGGGTGACAGGGCTTGGAGCTGGCTTCCGTGTTTCCCAGAAGGTTACAACACAGAGCTTTCCCCATGTGTCCTCCCCTCCTCACTGAACCCCCAGCACGTCCTCTGGATCCCTTAACCAGAGCTTCCTAGGCTTTTATTCAGTCCCTTTGTTGATGTGACAAGGAAAAACCCCACTCCCTTTTCTGACGCCCCTGCCCAACCGCTGCCATGCGCGGCTGAGCCTTGAGCACCTGCCGGCTGCTGGTACCCCTGCTCCAGTGGTTCTCAAGGTGTGTCCCATGGACTAGCACAACAGGCATCTCCCAGGAACCTGTTAGAAATACACATTCTCAGGCCTCATCCCTGACCTATTGAATCAGAGACTCTGGGTGTGGGGCCCAGCAAATGTGTTTTTAACAAGGCCTCCAGGTGCTTCTGAAGACCACCGAAATTTGAAATTTGAGAGCTGCTGCCCTGGCCACTATGGGAGCAGACAAAAAGGTTCCCAGCCTGTGGAACCCCAAATTGAACCTTTTTTGGGCCAGGAGTCATTCTAGCCAACATTAATTCCATCCTGATTATTCTACAGTATTTCCTGAGACTCTCTGGGTAGGACGACATTTGAAAGGACAAGAGTTGCTTCTAATCTCTCAGCAGAGGCTAGAAGGAAAAAAACCAAAACAAAACATATAAGGAGTGGAAGGAAGAAGCAAAAAAAAAAAAAAAAAAAAAGGAGCATCAATACACACCAGAAAGGAAAGGAATTAGACAGGGGAGGAGAAAGAGAAGCAACTCTGAAGATATAGTAAGTAGCAAGAAATGCAGAGAGGGGCTGAGCTGGAGAAAGACAGGACAAGAGAGGCTGGAACTAGCCACTTGGCAGACACCTAATTCTTTACTGGAAAAAGTCGGCTAAATATATTAGGGGCAACTGAAGAGCGTCAAAGACAGACGGAGGGAAAACAGACCCAGAGGCAAGATAAACCAAAGAGGGCTCGGTGGATGAGAGGAAGTTTTAAAAGTGCTGCACAGAAATCTGAGCTCAAATGAGACATTTGTTCCCCAGTATCTAAAAGGAGTTTTCTTTTTTTGCTTTCCAGTACTGAATATAACTCTGTGATGTCCCTGTGAGGCATCCAGCCTTGTAAAAATGAAGTACCTCATTCTTCACGTCTCTCCGTGCGCTCAAGACAGTGAATCTATCACCTTGCTATCCCCCTGTCCGTGTCCTGCTTCCTGTCACTTCTGCTCCTTTGTGTCCTACCCCCTTTGCCACCAAGCTTTCACCTTCATTTCTCCATCATTCTTTGGCTCTTGCTTCTTTAAGAGATAGCTCTAAGGTGTTCTCTACAACATCTTATATAAATAATTGCACACGCGTTCACCTTGTCTCAGCAAGCATATGTGCGTACTAGAGATCCACAATCCAAACTTGTTCATATGTTAAATTCTGTTTTTCTAGTTGTTTCTCAAAACTTAACCCAACACTCCTCCTATTTTTTTTGACCCGCCCCTCCTCGTATTGTCTCTTTCTTTTGTAAGTTGCATATGGGCAGGGAATGGTAGCTTGGTTGGTAGAAAGGTTTTGGAGTCACCCAAATGTAAATTCAAATTCTAGGCCAGCTGAGTGGTGTGAGCCTTCGTGCCTTAATCTATACTGGGAAGTGGGGGTGACAAAGCTATTTTGAGGAGTGTGTCAAGGAATTAAGGTGAATTATGTACACGGAGTGTTTAAACACCATGCCATGTCTGGTCCCGAGCTGATGGGTATAAAGTAGTGGCATTCGTGGTGAACTGTTAGGCACTTTGTAAATGCTTACTGAGTGAGTAAAGCAGAAAGCGGGAGGCAGAATTGCTAGTGTGGCCTCCAGGTGAGTGGGTGCAAACCCTAGGGTGGGAAAAGGGAAAGAACAAGAGAAGAAAGGGAAAACAGGCCATTCCCATGGAAGCCCCCTGAAATCCATAATTCACAGATCACATGGAGACAGCTGCCGTGTCCACTCAGTCACCAGGCCAGTCGGTCACCAGATCATTCCATGAATAGCTTTTCTCATTCCTACCGTTGTGCTCCTTCTTGGGGCCTCAGCATTTCCCACCTGGGCTACTGCGTTGGTTTCCTGATTGTTCTTCCTCCTCACAGACCTGTGCTCATTAAAATATAGACAAGTATACAAATGGTCTAGGATAACTGTTCAGAAAACAAACACTGATTCTGCCAAATGCTTGTCCAATAACGTGTACTCTTTTCCCGTCATGGCAAGAGAAAGAGAGAGGCCAGGGGGTGTCTTCGTTTTATGGCGCGGTAATTGAAGTGAGTGCTCTCTCCATCCGTGAACACTACGATACTGTCAGGTCACATGTGTTATCCTCTCTGGTTTCTTTCCCTCTCTTCCTTCCTTCCTTCCTTCCTTCCTTCCTTCCTTCCTTCCTTCCTTCCTTCCTTCCTTCCTTCCTTTCTCTTTCATAAAGTCGTATTTATTAGTTCTGCCAAAGTCCACAGCCCTAGGTTCCACTTAAACTAAGAACTCCTTGTTCTCCAGGGAATGCAGCTAGGACTAAAGACCACACTTACGGCCTCCTTTTGGAGAGAAAAGATTAACTTCCCTCCTGCCGGATGATTAAAATTGAGTGCCCATTGACCTCGGGTTTGGTGCTGCTTTGTCTGTGAGCATGTATTTCTTGCAAGCGTATTGCGTCCTTCTCAGCAGCCTCCATTTTCCGAAACTCTCTCTTTGCCCCTTTGCTGTTTTGTAGAGCTGTGCCCTTCCTTTTTCAAAAGTGGGAGCTATGAGGGAGGACAGAGGCAGAATGGTGTTCCAATAATTAGAATCAAATGCTGACTCTACTCTTGTTCACTATGAGGGGAGAGGGTCTTATTGAAACAACGATACAGAGTAAGAATCAAGAAATGGTCAGGTTATACCCAGTTTATCTTCATGAGTATTTATTATATAGTACAAGTAGCCATGGTTAATTGATGTTCTCCGGGCTCCCAGTAAAACTTAGAAAGCCTTTCAAGATTTTGTGGGCATTAGCTACCCTTTCTCCTGTAAATTCTTATGCATATGCTTACAATGCCTATCACCTTACTTACCACATAATTTCAAGATCATTGGATAGGTCCATCCTTCCGACAGACTGCAGGCTCTTAAGTGTCAGATGCGTGTTTTATTTATTTTTGTATCCCTCTGAAAAACATAGCCTAATTCTTCAGTGACACCTGTTTCTATTCCCCTAAAGGCAAGGAGAAGTAAAGAATAAAAACCCTGTCATGCACAGAATCAGAAGACCTAGCAACAGGTACATGGAGGGCTACACAGAATAGCAGAAGAAAGGTTGTCCGGTGCGCAGAGGCGGGCTTGAATGTCACTTGCACCCTTTATCACGATTCCCTGGACAAGTCAGCCAACTTCTTTGAATTTAAGTTCCCTCAGCTTTAAATTAGATGGATAAGATTTATCTTTGAAACTTGTTGGTCAGGGACGTCTGGGTGGCTCAGTCGGTTATGCGTCTGCCTTCGGCTCAGGTCATGATCCCAGGGTCCTGGGATCAAGTCCTGCATTGGGCTGCTTGCTCAGCAGGAAGTCTGCTTCTCCCCCTACCCCTCCTCCACTTGTGCTCTCTCTCTCTCTCTCTCTGACAAATAAACAAATCCTTAAAAAAAAAATAAAAAATAAACTTGTTCAGATAACCAGCTTCAGAAAACTGTGGAGACACACCCACGGGGATAGAGCTTGGGGCCTTCAGAGAGGTTACACGCCAATAGTGTGTGGGTCATGCTAATTTTTCAGGAATAACTGCAAATCTCCTTTGTTTCTGGGGATTTTTTAAATCTTAATCAAAAGATTGGGATTTTTTAAATCTTAATCAAAAGATTAAGATTTTGATTAGATTTTGATCTTAATTATACCCATGGGTCCTTCTCTTAAAGAGCCACTGTTCAGATTTGTGGCCTTTTTGGTTAGTCTTGATTTCGTAGTCACTGGATAGGTTGCATTTTGAAAATCTGTTGGCACTGTCCTTCCTTGGCGTCTGTTCAAGACCAGTTCTGCTTTTGGTTTTACTGCTTCCCTCCTGGTACTAGCTGGCAAGAGAAAACTCAGACCAAGATAGGATAGATAGGAAAGTCAGAACATGATAAAGGACATACAAGCACCTTTTGTATGAATGTTCATTAAACATTCGTTGAGCGTGTGATAAACATTAATTGGATTTCATTTAGCAGTAATACTGAGCGGCTTCTGTTTCAAAACGGAAGTTATGCTCCTTGCCACTATTCATCCTCATACAACAGTGCTGGGCAATACACATGTCTGCGCGTGTACCCTGAGGAGAAAAGAGGCCAGGCTGATCTGGAGGGAGGTTCGGTCAACGATTGCTTCGTATGACTCAGGTGCCCTATCTAATCCATTCTGATGTTCTCGAAGGAATGAGGCGCCCTCAGAAAGCTGGAGGGAGGCTGTGCAGTATATACTGTTTTAAAGGCAAAGGGGGTTGAGCAATATTGTCTGCATGCCTGCAAGTTTGATTTTTCTACTAGAAACAGGTCTAGGACAGTTTTCTCTAAGTCCGAGTCCTACCCTTATAAGGAACATGCCCTCCCTTACCACCTCCATGTTTTTGCAAGAATGATCGGTCAGAGAGATAAAGGAGGAATCACTTCTTAAGCTTAGCAGATGCGCCCTTCTAGTCCACATGAGAGAGCCCCCATTTAAGATGGCAGCTAAGGGGTTTGACCATGAGGTGGATCATTACTGTAGATTGTGTGGGATGGGGTGGCCCAGCCAGTGGAACACTCAAGACTTGTTCTGTCCACACCCCAGATCTTCACTCATTTCACACAGGAGTCAACAGGTCGTTTTTATAAAAAGTGTGCTAAAGAATTAACTGGGGTTCTTATTTTTTTTTTTAAGATTGTATTTATTTGAGATAGCGAGAGAAAGAGAGAGCAGGGGGAGGGGCAGAGAGAGAGAGAGAATCTCAAGCAGACTCCATACTGAGCACAGAGCCGATGCGTGGCTTCATCTCACAACCCTGAGATCACAATCTGAGCCGAAATCAAGAGTCAGACGCTCAACCGACTGAGCCACCCGGGCACCCCTGGGGTTCTTATATTTAAAATGCAGATTCTTAAGTTCTGCCCCTCCTTTCCCATTCTTACATATCAGGTCTGGAGTGAGGGGCAAGAATTTGCTTTAGGGTGCTTCTAATGCAGTGGTTGTCGACTGCACTTTGAGAAACACTGAGCAGGATAAACGAATACACTCCTCGATAATGGTACCTAGCGGCACCTTGCATCTTGGGAGAAAAGGATTCATCTTCCAATAGTTCTTGGAAAAATGAAGAAATCACCTGAAATAGAGTGCAGATTAGAGAGGTCAAGGACAGAGGTAGAAACATCTGGCAAAGTAGTAAAACTAAAATTCTTAGAAGCCAGAAAACACTGGATTGTTTTAAATTACGGTAAAAAATTTTCAAAATTAGGTTTCTTCATGGGTAGATAGCAGCACGCCTCTCCTTAAAACAACAGGCTGTGTGGCAATGCGTGTACATGGGACCAAGAGAAAACCTGAGTGTTTCATTGTTTTTCATTCTTCTCGCCACTGGTCCGATCCTGTTTTCTCTTTAGATCTAGCTTCTGTAGCCATTAGAAAATGCAGACCATGTTGAAGGTTAACAAGAATGATATCACAAGCTTGATAATAATTCCTTTAGGGTCAAAACTCGAGAGCAACTGGGATTTTTAAGCCAAAGAAGAGAAGGATGAAGCTTAACGTGGTAAATATTTTCATGTTGTAAATATTTTACCTACAGAAGAGTTAATAGTCACCATCCCCTGTTAAGAACAGAACGGAAAATAATGGGCTTAAAAACTGAATGAGCTATTTAAATCTGTGTGAAATATCCTGGCAGTGTTAGACTTTATACAAGATTTTAAAGAGGTGTGTTTAAAAGGCATATTAGCCTTTGGGGCATTTTAAGGGGATAGGTATTGTCCTCTCTCTGACACGGTAAAACATTCTCTGCTGTGTCAAACACAGAAAATTCCCTGCAGATCTAGCATGCCATGGATTTAAGTGTAAATATATTTGTGTTTTCTTAAAGCAACTGGTAGAGGTATTTGTATGTATCCTTGCCATAGGAGCGCTCCCTTGATAGGGATTTGTATAGAGGGACCTGGGGGTGGAGAGACCAGGCGAGGAGGAGTTGGGGACAAATTCAGCTTCAGCAGAGTGGCTGCATTTACTTAAATGGAGGTGGGCAGTTGTATTTTTTTACATATCTAGTACCAACAATGCTTCCATCCCTAATTTGTTCCCTCTGCTACACCATTCCTTGGATTCTTTCTTCTGTGTTGTCCTGGACCTCTCTCTGCCTCCCTTTTAGTATTTCCACTCCAGATGGTAGCCCTGTTAGCCGCTTCTTCATCACTCATGGGCACTGCCTCGGCTTACGGCTGCAAGTCTATGGGATGCAGGGCCGGTATAAAATTCACGAGGTGGAAATGACGGCATGAAAATCAAATTTTTATTGTACCTTTTTTTCTTACCCAGAGTTTGAGCCAAGAGAGAGGTGCTAGAGTCAGACCAAAAAGTCCTGTTCTAAGGGATGTGCTTTATTCTGGGGTACAGACTGTCTACAGATCTGAGTGAGATGATCTGAGGTCAGGGAAGGGAGAGGCTGGCAGGGTGTACGTGCGAGCGTGTGTATGTGTGTATGTGTGCGTGTGTGTGTTTGGCTAACAGTGTTATAGTTCTTCGTATCTGACCACGTGAAGCTCCACTGCAGGGCGGCAAAACCCACCAACAGGATCATAAATTTGAGGGATCTTTATTCTTCAAGGTGAAATGCAACGTGTGAGCGTCTGGGAGACTCCAGTGCAGAAGTCCCACATTCCCTGTGGCAGCTAAACTGGCTGGCCCTCCTCCGGGAAAGCAGGAAGGAACATTTTCTCCCAAGTGAAATATTTGAAGACCAAAGTGAGTCAGACAGTGCTGTATTTCACCCCTAGGGCTGTCTGAGCCTCCAGGGAGAGCGGGGACCCTTGGGCCTGCACCTGCAGGGATCCAGGACGCACCAAGCCAACGGAAGGCCTTGGCTGCTGCTGCAGCACCAGGCCACCTGTTAGCAATGCAGACCCTCGGGTCCCACCCTGGGCTTCCGATTCAGATGCACTGGGGGCGGGGTGGGGAGACATCACCCAGGCATGCGGGTCCTCTGGGTGGCTCCAGGTACACTCCCTCCCGGGTTTGTGACCTGCTGGTCTCCAGAGCTGGAAGAGAATAGCTCGCTAGTGACAGTGCAGGGGACTTGAAGAATGCATCGGTGCAAAGATCCCATGTGTGATTCGAAATCTCTCCTTTCTCTTCCCCTCAGCTTCCGTGAAACCTGTCCAGCCATTCTTTTCTCAGTCTTTTCTCCTTTCTACCCTTAAGGTTTATCTCTACGACTGTGCTTCAGAAACACTGGTCCACTCCCAGAGAGTCACAAATTACATTTTAAAAATGCCCGAGGTTTGAACTTCGAAGCATGACCAGGTGGGATTGCGACTGGTTCTTAAAAAAAAACACAACAAAAAACCAAAAGAAAACCTCTCACCTGAGTATGTCCTTATAAGTTCCTCAGTAAGAGAAAAATGAATCCTTTTTATGATATCTGTATTCGGAAAACCAAATGTTCTATTCCGACTTTATCACTTGTGTACTGTGTGATTGTGCAGAGGTTTAACTTCTCGTTCCCTTTCTATTTATGTTTTGTCATTTAAATAATAGCCAGCAATTAAACTTCTCTTTGTCACATTTTAGCTGTTTACAGATCAGATATAATAACCATTCCTTCCCTGCTGATTCTCAGAGGACAGATCATATGGGCTTACTTTTCTTTTACATTCTTGCCAAGTTCTTTAGGGTCCACGGGTAAAGAGGGGCCATAAAAATGCTAATTACGGTAGGAATAATAAGGTCGCAGATGCCAATAATGGGGACAGCTACTCTGCTTCTGGTAGGGATAGTGTAGGTTCTTAAAAATCTAACTATGTGTTAACCGTGTTAAAAATCCAGAGAAAAATGGAAAATTAGCTTAAGTTGGAGCTGTCTTCCAGGCTCTACTGACTGCCAAATTCCAATCCCCTCGAGATTTGTTTGTGAATTTCACTGCCAGTTTTGTGCAATCTCTGCACCAGGCTGAAAATCCGGGCATGTCTCTCGGCTTGTCCAGAGTCCCATTCGGTTCAGGGCTGTACTTTAGATCCTCCAGCTGGAATCTCTGAAAATCAGACTCCAAATGTTAATTAGGACTAGGTTTTCATTTTGAAAGCTAAAACCATTGTTTTTTTTCCCCCTCACTTTTTAAAAAAGTGAAACACTGAAAGCACGACCGTGCAAATTGTAAAACCTCATCTAGATTAACCACATTCATGAGAATTTATGCGTCTCTCAAGCTCCCGCGGAGCCACGCGGTGCGTCCTGGTGGGCTTTCTAACTGGCTGCATTTGGCTTTCTTTGTCTCCTCCGCTTCCTGGGTGGGCCGCTTTCTCATTCTGCTAATTCTCTTTATGACACGGGTTGTCCCTTTCCCTCCTCCCACCGCACCCTTTTTCTGATTACTCTGTGCTTTTCCTTATTTTTCTGTTCTTTTTCTTTATCATTTCTAGCCTGGGCTTGAAGACAATTTAAATATTACCCACCTGCAAAACTGGCATCACTGAACTGCTACCTTCTTTTCTTCAACCTGCCCGACCTTCCAGATGCTTCCCCATGATTATACTGAGCAAATACAATACAAAATACAATACTACCCATAAATAACTTGACCCCTTTTCTCTTTTCACAGGGACATCGCTCCCCTATGATGTCTAGCTAGCTTCTAAAACGTGTTTTAAATACACTTAAGCATGACTCAAATATATTCACTGAGACTGTTCAGAAATCTATAGAGCATTGGTTAGTATACTATTTAGCACCATAATTGGCACAATGCCTTTATTAAATAGTCATGGAAACAAGCTCTTTCAGAAAGTTCACATAGTTTGAGTCATTTCTGGTTCATTCTATTAAAGTTGATATTTCCTTAAGTGGAATGATTTCATTATATACTTTATTACAATGACGGAGCGGTAGCAAGGTACACTATGAAATCCTTTACCTTATTTCTTAGTTTCTGAAGTACAGATGTCCACCTCTATACATATTCTGTGTGTGGTTGTGTGTGTTTGTGTGTCTGTTCTGACTAACCCAGCAGTGAGTGATAACAAAGAAGAGGGTGACACTCCCAAGTGGATGGCGATTCTTTGCAAATTGCAGCAAACAAGATGTGTAGAAGAAAGGCTACGCATTTCAGCTCCAGATTAATGGATTTAAATCTCAGCTCCACCCTTATTGGTTATATTTCTGTGTAATGTTTTTTAAACTGAATTTTAACTCTATAAAGGTAATCCATGTACCTAGTTAGAAAACCGGGTGGCACCCGTCGGTTCATTTGAGGAGATGAGCTGCGCCTCTGCTGTCTGACCTCAGGCTCTCTGGGCAGAGGAGATCCTTCCGTGTCTTCTTTGCTGCTTCTGTTTCACTTCTTTTATTTCTTCTGGAAATTACATCTATAAATATCTGCATCCATCCATACATATCTATTTAATAATTCTTTCTGCCAATCTTGATTTTTTTTTCATTTAGGACATTATTTACTGACGTCCTCATAGAGAAGATGGGGTTTGAGCTCTCTGATACCATCACACACACACACACACGCACACACACACACACACACACCTGTACTGTTGCCTGTAGAGGCACCTGACACTTCTAATCCTTGAGTTTTTGGGCTGCTGTGGCATTTCACAGCACTGAGGTTTCTGTTTTCTCAGATTTTCTGCGTCAGTTGCCACTCGTCCATCCGTTCTCCGCTATCCTAAATGTTGGATTTTCTGTGGACTCTCTTTCTCTCTCACATTTTCTTTTGTCTTGTGATTTTGTACCTTTTTTATTCCTTGACAGTCATTTTAGTGGGGTTCGTAGAGGGAACAGATATAAAAACAAATTCAGTTCCTGTGTTTTACCGGTACTGAGCCTAGCACTTAGTACATGCTCCGTGAGCAGTGTACTGTTACTAACAGTTCCTTCGACAGAGTGGACGCCTATACGGAAGATAAAGGAGACACCTGACAGAGACCTTTACCCTATTTTGGTAATTTTCCCCTCCATTGTCTTTTCTAACTTACTTCAGCCTAAAACCAAGCAAAAATCTCTTTAAGTCGCGAGCTCCTGAACGTGTAAGTTTTAGACAAGGAAGCACTTATTCATGGAACAGATACTGTCCAGGCGCAGTCGGAGACTCTACAAGGCTCCTGTGTCCTGCGAACCCCCAGTCAGATTTGGGGGAGAGGCATGCTCAAAGTGCTGTGGGAACAGTGAAAGGACAGTGATTGTATTTGCTTACAGAGCAGGCAAGAAGTAGGTGTGTGACCTCAAATTTGGAAGAACTTTTGTAGCAACATGGCATTGATGTGAAACCTTAAAGGACATAATCATTCCACTGGTTGGAGATAAAGGAAATGCATAGGAAGTCTGGAGAACCACCAGAGGACAGGGTATGTGAAGACTGCAGGTGAGGTTAGAGAGGCCCAGGCTAGATTAGAAAGAGGCGTGAATGCTGTCATGCTTAGAATACAAGCTTTATTCTGGAGGCATTGAGGAGCCTCACCTTTTTTTTTTTTTACTGGTAACAACATCACACTGATACACTGTTGGAGATGAAGCCCATGGAGGAGAGACAGGTGATCAGTAGAATGGTTAGGATACAATGTCTCTATTTGAAGAGAGGAGATGAGAACCCAGACTTTACCCCTGCCAGTAGAGATGGAAAGAAGTAACCATTGAGGGGTTTTCTTTTAAGATACCAGACTGATTCTAGAATCACATCCCATGGGGAAGATGAGGTTCTGAATCTAACTCACCAGTGCCTGGGTGGATAGTGCCACTAAGCTCTGTAAAGAGAAAGAAGTAGGCTACTTGTAGGAGGAGATAATGGGTAGGCTTTAGACTGCGTAAGTTTAGTGAAAATGGAAACAGAAGTTCAGGAACACAGTCTTACCCCATGACTTGGGTTGAGAAATGAGGAAAGATGATGAGAAATAAGGATGATGGTTGAAGGTGGCAAGTAGATGAGGTCATGCAAGGCACGTGAATGAGGAAAAAAGAGGAAAAGATCTGGCAGGAGGCAGGTGGTATAAGGGAAGAACAGAGGAAGTGAAGCTAGTCAAGGAGACAGAATGATTAGAAAGTAGAAGGAAATGAAGGAGAGAGTGGTCTCAGGAAAACCATGAAAGAAGAGAGACTTCTGGGGAGAGAGATGGTGAATAGCGCTCCCTGCTACAGAGTAGACAAACAAGTTGAGTATTGGTGACAGACAAGTAGGTTTATGAGTTTTAAGCACTCACTGAAATCCCTGACACAGAGGTAGCAGTGGGGTCGGGGAGAGGGTGATAGGTTGAGAAATAGATAAGAAAGTTGATACAGCAAATAAAAAATACCGTTTCCAGAAGTTGACCAGTACAAGAAGCAGGATGGGCAGTAATTTAAGTGGACGACAGTGTCCACAGAAAGACTTTGGATGTGGATGAGATTTGAATATATTTATTGGTTGTGAGTAATAATCTGGTTGAGAATCTGGAGGCCCAAGGTAAGAGAGGATAGAGGGGATTACAAATACTATTGGCTCGGAGTCAGGTGAAAGGCAGTAACAATGAATAAAGGCGAAGTTTATAGAGTAGCAGATGGAATTCAAGAATCCAGGGATTTCATAGACAACAGTTGCTCATTTCTCTCTGCAGACTCTCCCATCTCAGTTGATGGCAACTTCATACTTCAGTTGCTCAGGATGAAATCTTAGATGTCATCTTAATTCTTCTCTTTCTCTCACCCTCCACATCCAATTCATCAGGGAATCCTAATAGCTCAACCTCTAAAATATGTTCACAATCCAGCCACTTTTCACTGTCCCAGCTGCTGCCCCCTGGTTTGAGCTGTCACCATCTGCTGCCTGCATTGCTGCAGCGGTCCCCCGGCCGGTCACACCACCACCCCGTAGCCAATTCCCAGCTCAGCAGCCAAAGGGTGCTGGTGAAATGTAAGTTCAAGCTAAGCAGTGTTCTGCTAAAGCCCTCCAGCCATCCTCCTTTCACTCAGAGGAAAAGCCAAGATCCTTACACTGGCTTACACAACCCGCCAAATATTCCCTCTCTGACCATTTGATTGAAAATTACAACCATCCTTACTCCCTCCTTCTCTGACTATTGCCCAACACATAGCCCTCCTGCTTCCCTTACATTTCCCTATTTTTTAAATAAGACTGTGACTTTCTAATTCACTAAATTATTACTTATTTGTTGTATTTAATGTCTATTTTCCCCACTGGGATACAAGCTTCATAGGGTAGGACTTTTTAATTTCTTTTATTCACTGTTCTATCTCAAGTCCTCAATGAAGTGGTACAGTGACTGGCACATGGTTGATGCTCACTAAATAGTTTTGCGTAGATGAATGAGGTCGGGAGTTCAGGGCAGCCACGGGTTTGGGAGAGGACTGGCAGTGGGATGACAACCTTAAACAACTTGATTACTTTGGGGAAAAGGAATATTTTGCTAATTTGTGAAGAGTGAGAAGACTGCCAAGAGACCCTAAGTTTAGTCCTTTAAGAGTCTTTTCTACTGAATATTCACTTTTTGGTATTAAGTCTACAGTTAGCATGGCCATGTCCTCGGACTTTGGAGATGGATGAGATTTGGATTTCCAGAGTCCTTTCAGCTCTTGGAAGGCTGTTGTGTGTTGGAGAGAGGAAACTATGTTCCACAGATTGCTTTTCTTCTCTTTGGTCATGTGACCTCAGTCGAAGTCACTTAACTCTGATGGGAAAACATATGTTCCTTGGTTGACTTACAAAGTTCTTTTGGCTCTCAAATGAGATAATGTTTATGAAAGCATGTGTAGACACTAACATGCCACACACGTGTATGGGGTTATCATTGGCATTACCATCCCCCGTGTGAGGAGTCTTCTGAACTAAGGCCAGGCTGAGTCGTGGCGGCACTGCAGGGGACACGTCCCTCATGCTGCACCTGAAGTCCCACCCGAGGGAGCTGAATGTCTGCAGGCAGGTGTGCAAATAACGTAGCAGCGAAGAACCGGTGTGGAGAAAAGAGCCCCTGCTTCTGTCCTTCGACTCAGTCTGACTCCTTTCAGGAACTAAGCCTACAATTTTAAGCAAGCTTTTGTGTCTCTTTGCATGTACCTTTCGAAGTGTAGGCACCCAACATGGGCATCAGAACCTTGTTTAAGGGGCTAATGGCAGCTCAGGTCTGAGGCTTGCAGTAGCATTCCAGCTCCAGCCAACAGCTTAGGGACCTTTCCTTCAGAAGCTCCCCCTTCAGAGGATGCTTACTGTCCATAGAAGATACAGACCCTCCACCTTATTTTTCCTCTATTTCACTGAAGAGAGTAACAAGAATAAGAGAGAAGAATGAGTCCCTGAATGCTTAACCAAACTGAAAAAAAAAATGGCAAAACAAAACCATACACCTATTTTGCAAACAGACTTATTACCTCTTCCTTGTCTCAGCTCCCCTAACCCAGTGATGCTATGGAAGCCTTTCTCCCCCCCCATTAATTCTCCATAGCCTCTTCAGCCTTATACATTGTTTTCCTTCCTATTTAAGATCAGTAATGAGAACTTGGCAGGAGAAAAATTCAAATGGGTCAGGAGGCCCTTGTGGCTTTTCTCGGGCTTGTTTTCCACAGCCCATTCTAGCCTGCAACATACTTTGCAAGAATAAGTTGGCTGGAGATCTAACCCACGGTAAGAGGCCACCACTGAGGGCAGCGTTTCAGACTCACTGAGACTGGAGCCACGAGCAGGCTTCCTGAAGCACAGAGCCTGGGTGTTTCCTTACACACGCACATGCACACACACGTGCACACATAACAGCACACACTGGGGATCCTCATCGAGAACAGATGTTGCTGCCCACTGTGCCAGCCACGTGTCAGGCATGGCATTTTCTTCTGCTAAGCTCCTGGCAATTGTGTTTTTCCTTTCTTCTTCCCTCCCTCCACCTTCCTCCCCCTTTTCCCACCCCCTACATCTACTGCATGTACAAATTCTCTCCTGATTCATACTGGGCCAACCTCATATTTTTGTTGTTGTTATTGTTATTGCAAACATTAGATGCTTCCAAAGCTGGGGGAAAAAAATAAAAAGAAAAGAAAAGAGAAAAAAGAAAGAAACCACAACAACCCCCAAAGAAAACATGTTCTAACCCAGGAATGTACAATACTTCATGCATGGGAAGCATCTTCCCACCTCTCCAAGCTTAGCTACAGAATCTAGGGCTCCAAATTCCAACACATGAAAAAAAAAAAAAAAAGCCAAATCCATCCAGCTTTTTTTGTATGAGCCTCATACAAAAGCTTGCTGCTCCCCCCAATGGCTAGGATTTGCAGAAGAGTCACAGCCTCCTTTCCCAACTTATACCATGGTCACTAAACTATGACGACAGCTTCACACCCATTTATTCATTTCATTCCTTTAAATAATACTTCTGAGTGCCTATTACGTGTTGAGATTATAAAAGTAAGTTCCTAACACAGTCTATGCAATAGAGGTAAAAAATCAATTGTTACCCAATGAGTAATAATACAAAGATATGAACAAAGTCACATGAGAGCACAGAGAATAAAGCAAATATCTTGTCCCAATCACATGGAGATAGTATAGAGGGGTAACATTTTGAAGGACAAATAGAAGCATGTGGAAAGGCAAAGATATGAAAGGAAGTGGTACATTGCAGTCATCAGATTTGTCTGTAATAATGCTAGATAACAAATAATCCCCAAACATCAATGTCTTTTAATAACAAAATTTATTTCTCACTTGTACATCTGCAGATTGACTAAAGCTGTTCTGTTTTAGGTTGTGGGTTGGCTTCAGGTATACTCCACGTATCTCTCTCAAGGACTCAGGCTTCAGAGTTTCAGGGTCAGTAGCTAATATACCGGGTATGTTCTGCTCTTGGTGGATAGCATGGGTACCAAAGGGCCAGCAAAGGTGTGCCAGCATATTCAAAACCTCTGGTCAAAAAAGGTCTTACCCAATCATATCATCAGGCTTGAAAATCTAGACTATCATGACTTACTGTCAGGTTATGATGAGCTTCTCTTAATCTAGAGCCTGGTGTACTAAAATCACAAGTTCTCTGCCTTCCACACCTGATGGACAAAGTGAAGCAGAGACAGGACCGCTATAGTAAGCATCCCCACTTTCAAGGAGAATAATGAGAGGCACGTAACAGTTGCTGGTCCACAACAATTCTGAAATCCCTCTGAGAAAAGTTGCAAAAAATCCCTAGTCTAAGAATAGAGAATGCTTCTTGTTATAAGCTTTTGATTACTCCCTGGATATAGCTCCCAAGTCCATTGTTCTTCATGGCTCTGGGTTCTGTTCACTTGGAAGTCCTTTCTTTTCCTTTTTCCTCTTGGGACACAAAAGGAGCGCTGGAGAACATCCCTCTATTGGAAGCTAAGTAGCTCTCTCTGCCTGCTTTGTCATAGTAGAAAGTGGGGGTCCCAAAAATCTTTTTATGTTCTCCAACTGTAAGTCTCTTTTAATTCAAGCTGGTGATACTTTTGGCAACTCAACTACAGACTTTATTGGTTTTGTATATACTTGATTTTAGTCAAATCCATATACCAAGAGTTATCCTTGCAAGTTTTTCCAGATGTGCCTCTCTCTGTAGATTTAATTAAAGGTATTCTGAGCTTAGGAGGCTTCTCTGGGACAAAGTCCTTAGTCTTTTCTCTATGAAGCATTTTGTTCAGTTGTAAGGATCCCCTGGGTGCCACTTTAATCCAATTAAAAGTCTTAACAAATGTTGTGCAGATCCACCCCTTGATTTGGTCTTCCAGGTTAAGTCTTAAATCTCTAAAGGTATAAATCCTTAAAGTACCCATTGATCTCTTCCATCTTATTCCTCTGTTCTCTCAAAATGTTGTCTCCATTGTTGCCTCCAAAGAGACAGAAAAGAAATAGGCCAGTAACTCTTGAGTCCCTTGGACCAGAAGTGATACATCATTTCTGCTTGCCTTTCCATTTATTAGGACATGGTTACATGGCCACAAAACCCACCTCAAGAGAGTCAGGGAAACACGGGAATACACAGGTATCAGGTGAGCATTAAATATCCCTGTTACAGAGAAAAGATGATAGGACTTATACTTTAGGTAGAAAGTCATAGTGGCATATTTTTGACCATGGAAGTCGGAACCTTATCATCTCTAACCTGAACTAATGTAACAGCCTTCTTACTGAACTGAGGAAGTAGAGAAGAAAGAAAAGGGCCTGAATACAAAACTATTTCTGTAGTAGACTTGGTAAACATTTGGATGTTGGACGTTAAGAGATGAGCTGAAGTTAATTGTGTTGGAAGGAGGGTGGATGATTATTCTGTGGGTTTGCCTCTCACACTGATATCTCAATTTGTTCTGAGAAAAGCTTAGCCAACAGTTAACTAGCATATAATGCTTGACCGTCTATGGGGTCAAAGAAAAATTTGGTTCCTATCTATGTGGTTGGAGGTGTATGCTATGTGTGTTTTTGTTGGTGTGCCTATTTTGAATATCCAGTTAAATCCACTTCGGGAGGGCAGGGGGCATGTTTCATTCCTCTGTGTTTATATCCACCCTCACCCCCCATGGAATGTTAATAAACATTCCATAAATAGTCAATAAATATTCACATGTGGTTAAGAAATGCTCATTTTATTCTTTTCTTTGGCTTCTCCTGGCATACATTATTTGGTAAATTCCTTATGCATTGCATATGGAATATTGGGGTTCAGAACTGGAATTAGTATTTTATTTTTTAATTGAGAAACGAAGTAATAAATTGAATATGCATTTTCCAGATGTGAAAGATCTCGAACAAATGGAGATGAAAGCTGCTCCCCAATGTCCTGTCCCTTGTGTGCTGGTTTGAAAGTTTAAAATGCTTAAGTTTAATTTTCACCTCTATTGCTCATTCCCCAAGTGACCTTGGGGCATGGCCCTTTATCTCATTTTCCCCATCAGTGGAATATGGATAATCATATTAATCTGTCTCACCAGGCGATGTGAGGACTAATTAAAAATGAGATTAGATTCAACTGAAGTCTTTCTAATGTGAGAAATATTAAACTTGGTGGTGCATGTCTGCAGTGCTGTTAGGTTTCTGGGAACAGTCTCTGGCCTTGGAACCGCTTATGACCCTAATGACACAGTAGCTGAGTCACGAGTGCCTGCAGCCTGCCCGGCTTGTTGGCCATACTACCTGTCCTGTTTCCATGCCCTGTGTGCCCAGTCCCATGGCGAGATCCATCCAGATTGCCTAGTAACTGAACAGCTGCCAGTGATCTTTTTACTTCTTCGGGCTCCCTCTGGGAGCTGCTTCCTGCCTGTCCTCGCTTCCTTTCTTTTCATGCTCCCTTTTTGCAGATAGGAGCTCTGAAAATTCTTTGTGTTGACAAATCAGTAAAAATGGTTGAATTAATAAATTCACTAAATAAGGCATGTGTGTTGGTCTGCTTGGGCTGCTGTCACAAAATACCATAGAATGGGTGACTTACACCACAGACATTTATTTCTCAGAGTTCTGGAGGCTGGGAATTCCCAGATCAAGGGATAGGATGGTTCAGTTTCCTGGTGAGGGCTCTCTTTCTGGTGTGCTGATGGCTGCCTTCTTGCTATGTGTTCACAGGGGGGAGGGAGAGAGGAAGTGCTGGTATGTCCTCTTGAGGAGAACTGATCGCATCACGATATCATCTAAACCTAATTACCTGTCAGAGGCCTCGCCTCCAGATACCATCGTATTGGGAGTTGGGGCTTGAACATATGCATTTTGGAGGAACAGCATTGCTGTTCCTAATAGCGTTGCTCGTGCTCGCGTCCCCTAAGCAGAAGATGTTCCGATACATAGAACTAAGTTTCCCAGTTTTCTTTAATAGGTTGCTGCCTGCACTATGTAATTTTAGGGTGCTATATATGCTTCTGTTGTCTCTCTCAAATGCTTGTCTTCCACATATGACTCACAGTGTCTCAAACTTTCCCAAATTAAAGTCATTTTTTGCCTGAACATTTTCTGTTTTATCTAGTTGGTGATACACATTTTTATGTCAGCTGCTTTCCAGAGGGGTAGGAGAATATGCAGATACTATGGTAGAGCTGGATACATTGGTCATGGGGGTTGTCAGAGCAAGCAGGGTCCAGAATGGAAGTGGAGATGATGGGGGAAGAAACAGACCAGGACTAATGACAGACTTTAACACAACATTGTTGTTATACCTACACCTCAACAGTCTACAATACAATGTAAGAGAGACGATTAGTATCAGATAACCTGACTCAGGTATTTTTCCTGCCTTAAGGCCATATTATATATATATATATAGTCATTCTATTCCCATAGTTGGGCAAGGTAAATATAAGATCCCTGGGACTACAGGCCAAAGAGAGGAAGAATGACCAGGTTCTCTGGTAGCCACCTTTGGGAGGGCTACTCTCCACCTTCACAGACAGGAAACCATCAATACCCAGAATATCCAGGCTCGTTGCACTCAGAAAGCAAACAGACAAGAAATAGTTCCTGGTTGCATGGTATAGTTAATAACATTAACGAGTGTTTATTGTATGCCAGGTGCACACCAAGGAATCATTACCCTTATTTCATTCCTGTTCAGTGAACAAGAAAGTGAGGGGCTGAGAATTCAGTTACCTTTCCAAAGCTCCAGAGGCAGCAAATGTGGGATAAGTACATGAACCCGGGCAGTCTGATTCCAGAGTCCCCTTTCTTAACTGGTAGGAAGATTGAAAACAAATAACACATAAACTAGGAACGTAGGACTTGTAGAATACTCAACTAAGAGATGAACACAGGGCGCTGGCCACCTGTTGGGACACTTCCCCGGGCTTTGCAAGCGTTAAGCTGGAGGAAGGGGTGGCGTGCCGCTGAACCCTGCCAAGCGAGGATCAGAGACCAGGGAAATGAGCCTGGAGAACATGTGAAACAGCCGATCAGAGGATGAGTGAATGAGATACACAGACAAGCATCCCCGAGATAAAGGGAATATAAACAAGACCCTTGTGCAGAGAATTGTTCCATATGGGGGAAAGGGAGCCTGGACACATCCACCAAATAACGGAGAACAGAACAGCCAGACTGACGACCTGGGAGGGCGTGACAGGGTGAGCTCGAGAACCACGATAACCGGCCACACAAAGTGAGCTGTTCATAGACACAGGAACTAAACATTAGACCCGGGCTAAAAGAAACAAGACTATTGGCAAGAAAATATTCTAGAATAAATATGACACCTCCCTCCTGCCATTCCTCAACTCAGCTGGACATGAGTATTTCAGGGGGTGATAAAATAGTCATGTCTAAGTTGTGGAGAGAGCCTGGCAGAAATCAGGCAGGAGAGAAAATGGGCCGGACCCCTCTAGGCCTGTGTTTATATGGAAAAAGAAAACAGTGAGAACTTCTCACTGTGAGCTGGGACAGGGTTTGCTGACTGACCTATTTCTTAAGACTTGGTCCATAGATTTAGTAAGGATTCTTTCTAGCTATTTGTCAATGAGCAAATTTTTTGAGAAAAGTTTAGCATGGTTTGAAGAGTTGAAATGTCATAGAAAAACCTTCATCTCTATCGGTCTTCTACCCAAATACAACCATTTTCCAAATCCTGGCAATTTTCCTTCGCAATACCCCTCTGTCTGCTTTCTTTTCAGTCCCATATGATGACCAGCCAGTTCTGTTCTTCTCAGATCAGATCTGTTTGAGGTAAACTTCCACCTGCTTTGAATCCTTCCACTTCTGTTCTGAACATTTCCCACACTGTCCCGAGATCCAGCTTCTGAAACATAACTTTTATCCTGTTCTTCTTCTCAAAACAAAACAAAACCAACAAAGCAAACCTTCTAGTGCTCCCTATTGTCTTCGGGATAAGGACTAGCTAGATTCCTCTGAATGGGGATTTTGACTTAGTTCCAAATGTGGGTCATTAATACTTGAAGCAGAAAACCACAGATACATCTTTTTTTTTTAATCTTATATCTTGGCTTATATTTGCCCTCCTGCTGGGATTTTTCTCCCCACATCTCTGCCCAAATCCCATCTGTGCTCAAAGATTAAATCTAATCCAGTATACTCCATAAAGCCTTTCTGATATGTCCCAGCCCCTTTCCTATTCTGAACCTTAGAGCTCTTATTGGTGCCATTAATTACTTTGGGAATCAATCTTCCAATGGCCTGTGGTTTCTTCCCTATTGTCTCAAGTGCTGTTCAGATTCTGCATTATTCAGTGCTAATGACACCAAAGCTTCTTTAGTGCAGACTTTGTCACCCACAGAACCTTGTACCTAGAAGACACACTAAGTATATATTGATTAGATATCCTAGGATTTCAGCAGCTAGCCTCATGCCTGCCTCATAGTATATGTTTTGAACTTAAATATCCTAGATGATACATTTTTCATGGATTTCTATAGCATTGACTTTTCCTCAGAGAGTGGCTTTGCATGCCCATAGTTGTGATGAGAGATTGGACACGGTGCAATACTGAGACGGGGAGTGTGGTGTATCATTACTATTTGATAACGATGCTGGAGGCAGTGTGAACATGTCAGGATGATTACAGCACGGGCCTGGGCATCAACAGCGGCTCTGTGTCTTTTCTTCAGACAGGTTCCTTAGCGGCTCAGGTCCTTGGTGTTTTAATTGGTAAAAGGGGCATGATAATAACACCCACCTCACTGAGTTATTGTGAGGGTTCTGTAAGATCATGTGTACAACCCTTGTAGCACAGTGCCTTATACACGGAAAATGCCATGTATAAGATAAAAATAGTATCTGGTTTCCTTTTGATGGCTTGTGGTTTATAAAAATATTTTTACCTTTAGGTTCATTCTTTATGTCAGGAGCTTTCAGAGAAATTGTGTATGTCTCTCTGTGTGTGTGTGTGTGTGTGTGTATAATAAAAACACATTTTAATGTTATATATCTATAATATGCATATTGTGTATTATGACACATACCTTACATATGAATACAGTATATATCATATGTACGATATTTATGTGTATGTGTATATATATGTATTTTGTGTGTACATTACATGTATGTAATCATGTGTATATACACATATATGAAAGAGAGAATGAGAAAGAAAACAAGTGCTGTGAGTTATATCCCAAGAACACTTGTGAATGCTCAAAATCACGTGATTTAGGTTGGCCCCAAAGCGTACCCTCTTTGTGAAGAGCTGGGTGTGGTATCAGAATGGCTAAAGGTTTGGTCAACTGCTTTGATTTCTTTAAACAGCTCCTTCCACGCTGGGAGTGTCTGCTTTCTCCTCAAAATTTCTCCTGGTGTGCTTGATTGCTGAGGAGAGAGCGAGAAAGAGAGAGGAAGGGAGAGATGGAGGGGGAGAGAAGGAATGAGAGAATGGGGAAAGAGAAAAAAATAAGACGCTCAGCAAACAGCAGGAGGGCCAAGAAAAATATTTAATCCAAACAATGAATATTGTCGTTTCCTCCCACAGTCTGCATTCCCAGTCATCTTCCACAGGCAGGCGTGGGGAGCCAAGAAATGCCGAGCTGCCTGGCATGGGCGTGCGTGTGGCGGGGTGCCGGGGGGTGAGCACGCGTGGCGGGCTGCGGTAGAACATTCCCCTCGCCAGCCCAGGCCGGCCTCAACGTCCCATGAACTGCAGGCTGGCCAAAGAACCAGAAGACAGGGACAGAGGGAAGTAGAGGCTCAAAGTCAGAGCAGGACCCCGGTCATCTGCCCTGGGCCTTCTTCCAGGTGCTTCTCCAGCCCTTTCTTCCAGCTGCAGGTTCTCCGCCTCCGACTTCAACCAGGTTCCTCAGCCTTTTGTCTCCTTCGCCTCCCGGAGCTACTATGCCAGCTCTCGAATAGAGTTTATACGGCAGAAGGTTCCCGTCCTGTGGGGTGCAGGCCTGCCACCACGGCTGGCGGAAGGCCAAGAGAGGAGGAGCTGTGTGAGTGACCGCTGACCGCGGTGACGGGGGCCAGGCGGGTCCCACCTGCTCAGCAAGGTAGCTGCGGTGGCCTGAACTTCTACTCCCAGTTTCATTCTTCTGAATCTTGAAGTTTGCTTCTGTAAGGGTCTGCTGTTTGTGAGCCTGTACCCGGAAGGTCACACTAAGCCGTTTTCAGGGGACGTTGTAGAGAGAGTAATTGATAGCGAGCACAGATTACCTGGGGAGGCGAGGGAATGAGATCGAGGAAAAGCACCTTATCTTAGAGGAAAGGCAAGAGGAGTAGAAAGCAGAAAATATTCTGCCTTTTTCGTTTAGAAAGTCTCTTCTAGAGGGGAATCCTTGAAACTCAATTCACCAAACATTCACTGAGAAGCTACTCTGCTACGTTAGGCTTTGTGCTGCTGTGGGGTCCGTTGCTCATGGGCTCATGGAACAAAGCAGGAGTGGAAGAGGGAACAAATGACGTGTCCCTGCCCCCGTGGTCCTTACAGAGTTCAGACCTCTTGGGTTCAAAGTTTCTGTCTCTAACTTTGAAACACAGTAGGCTGGCTCTGATTAGCGGGAGAGAAGGCAGGAAATTCCCCTGCACAAACAATTGCGAGTCTATTCCTCTTTTCAAGAAGAAAGCCAAATGCCCGGCCACCTCTGCCACCACCACCTTCCTCGGCCCCCATTAGAACAAGAGAACCCAAATCACCAGAATCAGTGGGCCCCCCAGGCTGGCCGTGGAGAGGCCAATGAGGTCCGATGGTGTGTCCTTACTAGTTTTTTCTGGGGGCCCAAGCCCGGCCTTTGCTGCATCACAAATGTCAGGACTCTGGGACAACTGTATCTTGAGAAGCGTTGCTGCGTGGTTCGGGAAGGAAGGGAGGGCGACGGCACAGGAGTGGGAGCCACCGGCCTCAAATCTGCTGCTCGGGATCAGCTGCTCCAGAGACGAGGGCAAGCGTGGAGGACAGGAGTCAGACTGTTGCAGGAGGGGAAGAAGGGTTTGGGGCTTTCTTTGTTTAGGACATGGGGACAAGCTATGGCCTAGAGAGGCCTGGCAGTGACCTTGTGATTATGGAGATGTGACGAAGGAATAAGGATGGTGGCCAGAGCAGCGTGCTAGGCACTGTCACGGTCATCTCCTGCAGTGTGGCAGAAGGGACGGGAGATAAGGGCCAGAGGCACCGAGGGTCTTAGCATGGGTGAGGCCTCCAGGTCGAGTGAGGGCCAGGACACACTCCCGTCAGGAGCAGCGGCCCACTGCTGGGGCATTTCCCAACAGACAGGGCAGACCGCAGAATCAGGAGGGCTGCCTCATTTGGTTTTTGAGACCCTAAGACAGCGTGACCTGTGGAGGGATGTCCTGTCTCTGTCTCTTGGGAAATAGAGGTCTAATTTTGAGCCAATAGAGATCTGATTTTTCTGGCACAGATCAATGCAGACTCTACCTGAGTGCTACCCTGCCTAGTCTTCACCACGCAGGGCTCCCACCCCACCACCTGCCTCTGGCTTAGGGTGGGCGAGAAGCTCCTGGCTGTGTCGGGCCCAGGGGGAGGCTAGCGGGGAAGGAGGCTGGCGGGTGTTTGTGGGCGAGGTGGAAGAGAGCGCACCACTGGGTCTTTATTTGCAGCGAAATGAAAGGGGCTGCTAGGAGGTTGTTTTTGGCTGAAAAGTAAGTCACAGAGAGTCTTCTCACTTTCCTGTTTTCCTGTGGTGCACGTCAGGGAAGAGGTGTCTGTGATGGTTTGGGGTTTTTCAGAGGCTAAGACACTCAAGTCACCATTCTGGTTTTGAGGAGAGCCCTGGCTTCCAGAAGCCAGTCAGGCCTCTCCCACTCTGTTTTTATAATTTCCAGACCCATTTCCCTTGTCACCTGACTCCTCCATGACTCAGATGGTGCATTTGTGGTGAAAGTGAATGGGGCAGGAGGCACAGGGCTGAGAGCATCCATGGCTTTGACTCTGAAGTGCTGCTGGTAGGATCTTGAAGTTTTTCTGACCAGAGTCTCTGTGGAGAGAACTCAGACACCAACCCGCAGCAGTAAAAACAGTGGTAGTGTTCCTGCTGCCTTCATAAAACTAGGATTCCTTGAGTACTTACTGTGGACCAGGGACGGGGCTAAGTATTTCACTTCCATTTGCTCATTTACTCCTTAGAACAATCTATGAGGTCAGTGTTACTGTCACTCAGCAGTGAGGATACTGCTACTTAAAAAAGTCCAGTAATTTGCTCACATCTAAGCGTTGGTAAGGAGCAGAGCTGGGATCTGGGCTCAGTTTACCAAACAACCTATCCCATGCTCTTAATCACCAGCTGGGATGTGGGCTCAGTTTACCAAACACCCTATCCCATGCTCTTAATCACCGGACTGCACAGCCTTGATCGTTTTCCCGGCCAGGAGGTATTAAGCCCTGTGTACCTTGAAGCCCATGAAAATTTTACAGGAAAAAGAAGCCATTCGACCTTATTTTGTTTGCTTTTCTTTTTCCATCTCGATGTATCCCAACTATTTCTCTCAGAAGAATTGGTTTTTGCACTATTTGATTATTTCTATTCCAAGACTGTGCTTTGGTTTTGGTGTCAGACGGAGATAAACTGGTTATAATCGGGCTTTTCTTTCAGACCCTATAAAGTTGTACATTGGCTTTTTCTTTTTTGAGGGTCTGGTGGATTGCACAGCCAGAGAGGTTCGAAGCCCCACAGAAGCTATATGACCTCACATGGGCCAGTAAAGTACAGTAGACCACACCCCAACTCGGCTCCCTCTCTCAGGGCCACCAAAGGGGCGCTGCCCTCTGCCCACCCAGCACAGTGTGTGTCTTCATTGCCTTTCTTTGAATTACATCTTGCTTGTCTATTGTTTCAGCTGCTATCTGGTAACCCAGCAGATCCTAAATATCCTAGCGATTAGTGGGTTTGCATCATCTAGTCTTCAGGGCTGGTAGGCAGGAACAGATCTCCCAGTTCCAAGTGAGCCAAGTTACCTGTGCACCACTGCGGTAGGACTGTGGCATTCCATATCAGTCCTCACAAACACAGCCTTCTTATTAAAATACTAACAGCCTCACTTATACATTCCCCACCTTGCAGAGGTCCAAGACCTGGACCCCTATTCCCAATCAGCTGTGAAAATCTAACCACTTGGTGACAGATATTTGCAAACATCCTGAAGACAGCCATGCTTTCCCTACCTTCTTCCTGCTTTGGTTTCAGCTTCTTTTTGTTTTTGACCCCTGGTGGTGGTGGTAATAATAATAATAATAATAATAATAATAATAATAATTCTTTTAATTATCATAACTCTGGAGTTGAGAGGATATTGTTAAATTTTATCCAACATTTTTAGATTGTTTATAGAAGGAGAACTTTCAGATGGTATATTCTGCTGCCTCTTCCCACTCTTAAATAAATGTATGCCGATGCTCTGTACATAATAGGAGAGGAATAATGGAAAGGAGGGATCTGGTCACAAAACATGCTAAGGAAATGTTGTTAGCCACCCTCATATTTACTCATTTATTGAGAACCTCTTGTGACATCAGACATTGAACTAGCGGCTGGTACTATAGAGATGGTTGGACTCTGAACCCTTGATAGTACAGAGCGTTAAGTCCTATATAAAGCCTATATGGATGAAACATACCGTAGTAACGCAAAGGCAGGGAGGTCTCTCTGGGGCCAGGAAGCCAGATGAGACTTTCCAGAGGGGGTTGTATGTAAGAAACTCTCCCTGCAGAATCCATCTCAGGGTATCTATTTTAATTTTACATTTTCCAAGAAGATTATTGCAAACCCACAAATGTGAGATCATTGGCACCCTCCCACCCCAAGGGGTGAACACTGGAGGAGGGGAACAGCTCCATTTCCTCTTTCCGTCAGCTGATGGCAGTGAGCAGAGAAATATCTGGCTTGAGCATTCTGGGACCCAGAAATAAATGTTTCTGGGTTGCAGGCATCTGCTGATGGGATGGGAGCATAGTGCTGCTTCCTCCTGAGGAAACCAGCCTCTACGGAAATATGCATGGACCAAGCCCCGAGGCCAGAAGGAGTGATAGTGCCAGGCAGCTTATTTGGGATAAACTTTGACCTGCAACTGAGAAAAGCAGAAGTGAAGCTGTTGGGGTTCAGGGGAAATGATATATGTACTGTCCTTTTTTTGCTTCTGTGTTGGATCGTTGGGTTCACTCTATTGTTAATGTCCCATACCTAAGCCTGTTATGTAGAGGTGCCAAAGGAATTCACATTTCCCTACATTCCCAGTAAATTAAAAGATGAATGAAAGCCTCAGATAGTGGTAGCATGCTATAATAGAAAGAACATCAGATCGAGAATCCAGAGACTCTATCTTACTCGCAGGATGGCCACCACCTCGCCTTACAAACAGGACATTTCTCTTTTTTTAAAGCTCCATTTCGTCATTTGTACAGTAAGAGTTTGGTACTAAATAGTCTTCAAGGCTCCATCCAACCTTAGAATTTCATGTATCTATGATCCTTAAAAAAAAAAAAACAACCCAAAAAGCAAGTAATGTTCTCGTCATCGAGGGTTCTTGAGGGACCTCAAAAACCTCACAAGTTTCGGCCTGTGAAATTCTAAGAGCAACCTTGCAGTGGAACCCAGGCAGTATGGACATGGTAGGCAGATCTTGGGGATGAATGGAGAAGGAGTATCAGGCTGGAGATTCAGGCCAAGCATTCACTGGAAAGCCAGAGAAAAAGAAAAATGAGCACATGTTCTTACATATATTTATAAGAGTTTCCATCTACTGCAAGGACTCCACTGGGCCTGGCACCACAGCTTCCCTGGAAAAGGGCTTCTTTGGGGCCTGATACAGCCTCATCAATAAGAAGAAATGCATGTGGGTCTGACTTGTCATTCATAGAACTAGAGGGTTTTGATGGGAAATGATGCGGCAGAAAGAAAATAGTGTGAAGCATTAGGCACGAATGTGATTAGCATGTTCTCCTGGTCTGAAACACTCCTCAAGATGAAAAATCAGTATTCTGCCCTGTGCCTTACCTATAAGCAGATAGTCACTTCTGGCTGAGATCCCAACCTGTAGGTCATCAGAGCAGAACATCTAAAGTTCAAAACTAACCTTTCTAAAACATCATTGTGGTCATGAGTTCTGTTGCAAGGTGTAGAAGAAAAATGTTCATGTAATTGAAGTAATAGAAGTGTTATCAGCCAATCAGTCAGTGTTTATGGAGCTCTTCCTGAGGGTGGGCCCTGTGATAGGCAGTCTGGGACCACTTGTCTCTCTATTTTCACCCTTTTTTTCTCCCTTAGGAGTTTTCTCAGGCTTCCCCTCTGAATCATCCAGTCCTAACCTCTCCTGCTAGAGGCTAGATGTAGCAGAGCCAGGCCCTGAGAGCTCTTTCAAATCTCCCCAACCAAAATCTGGCGTAGGCACTTCTCTCCTGTCCACATCCTTATGCTAGCACTTATCGTTACAAGCTATACTTGTTTGCAGTGGATTCTCTCAAGGGCTGGAACTGTGTTTTATTAATCTTTGTATCCCCATAACAATGCCTGACACATAGAGGCTTGGAATAAAGGATGTTGAATGACTGAATGAATGACTATATTCACAGAGAACAGATAGGGCCACCATCCTTGTGCCTAACTTTCCAGAACAACCTTAAACAGAAAATAACATAAAGAATATAGATAACATAAAGAAGAAGTTATCTTTACCTTGTGAAGTTTCCAAAGTTGTACAGTTTTCATAGTCACATAGGCATATATGCTGACAGCCCTTCTTCCGATTTCATCACTGACCCACAGCCATTTATGCGGCTACCGCGTCTGCCTGGAACACAGCTAGCCGGCCATAGATGCCATCAAGCTCATGCATCGTAAGAATAGAAACCTAGCCTCTCTCTCAGATGTAGGTATTTACTTCAGGTATAATTTTAAGCTTGACTCATGAAGAGTGTGTGCGTGTGTGTGTTGAAGGAGGCTCATTTAATGAAAGGGTAAGTAGCCCAAAACAGAGAGTCTTCCTGGAAAAGAAAATGAAAAATGTTCATGTTGATGACTTTGTATTCTATTAAAGTTATTAAAAGGTAAGATAAGAGGAATTTTATAAGTTTTTTTTTCTTTTGTCAAATGGTCAAAATGGAAAATGAAAATGTGTCTTCTAAAAAAAATAGGCTACAGGTATTTGAAAAATTCACTTATGTGAAGCACTTTGTTTGCTGATGTTATAGGATAAACAAGGTATACGTATGGGTAGTAAAAATTTACCTATGGACACATTGTGCAGAGAAACCAAGCCTAGCACCCTCCCTTGGGGGAAGTTTCCTACAGCAAGGAGTGATGTCCTCAGTCTGACACCTTCCCATTATTGAGATTTCTATCTAATCTACATTCAGCCTTCAGATGCTTTAAGAACTTTGGATCAATTAGTCATTTTTCCCTTCCTATTTTTTCCATTGTAACTTTGGACTCAAGCTGTCAAGCTTCCCAGGCACATGTTGCCATAGAAGACTCTGTTTGTTTAGGGTGGAGTAGTTGTTTTTGGCAGGTTGGGGGAGGAACAATTAATTCTAATAGGTATATAGTAAATTAAATACTTGGGTCTTTCCAACCTTTTCTCTGATTTTCTGCCCCTTTTTATAAATTCTCTTTTCTTCCCAGATGACCCTTTAAGAGCATAAAAGAAGCAGTTTCTAGAAATCATGTTCAGGCTCTAACAGTAGACACCCATTGGGAGCTAGAGAAGGTCACCTAGACCATTTCTGCTCTTTTCAACCTATCTTCCTAGTGTTCCTGAGATGAGAAGCCATCCTTGGGGAAGACTTTGGAAAGAAAGATCCCCCTGGATCCTTTGTTAATCCATTCAAAAGTTTAAGTTGTTCTTACAAAAAGGAAGATCTCCCTTTAATCCTCCATACTGAAGACGATACTTTTACACGTAAGAAAAGTATTTTGGGTGCTCTTTGGATTTTTATAGACAATAACATGAAAAATAAAGAAGGAACAGATTAAGTTTTGCCAATGAGTCAGTCAGGGTTGGAGAAAAAGTAACAGATGCAGTGTTAGATGAGGAAAATATACTCCACCAAACACTTGAAAAAGAAAAAGAAAACTCTGGGAGTGGGGGATCTCAGTAGATGTATCTGGTCTTCCTGGGAGGACCCGAGGGCATTCATGGATGTTACGGATGTAGCAAGCCATATTTTGACTCCGATTAGTTGGCTGTAATTGTAGCCCCGAGTCCTGATTGTATAGTTATCCCAAGTTCTGCAGAGCCAGAGTCACTCACTCCGGTGTTAAAGACAAATGCACATCGCACGGTCTTTGCCTTTCATCTTGGCCAGTGAGGCCTGTGTTGAAAGAGAATTCATTTTTACTTCCTGCTCTCAACCGCCTTTGCTGTGCAGCTGTGGAACAGCTGTTGAGTTCCACCCCACAAGTAGCAACTTTTCAGTGATTGGAATCCTGGTATACATCTGGAATGATGTTCACATGACCTCAGGACCCCATAGAATAAATCAAAACATTGAAGTAATAATTTGGATGAGCTCGTTCTGATGTAATTCAATTGCTGAAAATTATTTAATGGCCATTTTTTTTGTTGTTGTTTAGTGATCTATCTCATCAAAGCACAGTGAAATAGGGAACAGTCCCTCTATTTGACATTTAAGGAGGGTGGGGGGAGAGAAAGTGATTTAAACATGCAGACTGGAAGGTGACCTCAGAACTCAAAAGTCTACTGACTGTCTTGTGGTCCAAAGAGTTTGGCCACAAGATGTTTCCTGAGGCTTCGCAATTGGGCATCTACTCAGGATGGGAAGCAGCCAATGTGATTGAGTAGGTGGGCTGGCTGGTATGCCCTCCAGGGTGCTGTGGGACACTGTTTTTCTCCAGGAGTGGTTCTAGGGAAACAATGCATTGGGCCTCTGAGCTAATTTTTAACCGCTTGTTGCTGTTCTTATCATACATTCTCTTTTGGGGAGAAACACTCCATTAACTCTGGTTTGGCCTGGGCCCCTTTCCCATTTTGGTTTCTGTTAACTTGTAGCAGTAACAGGAATGAATGGAACCAGCTTCGCTTCCTCTGCTCTCACCCTGTGTCTAGCTGCTGTGCATTAGGTAGCTGTACATGTGAGACTATTTCTGTTCCGACATTGGTGTCCCAAACCCTAGGACCCCTGCATTCTGAACAGACGTCATTTATTCTTCATAACATGCCAGGACTACCAGGGTCTCTGAATATAAGTACCAGGAGAAGGGGTGGACATTATGGTTCTTAATCCAGGAGAAGCAGCAGAAAGTCAAGATACATGACTTCTAATCCCAAAGTCTGCTTGACCTTTGCTATGCGACCTAGGGCACTTTTTGTCATTTCTATGCATCTCCATTAAAGCCAACCTTGCCTGCAGCACAGGCTTTTCCTGATGATCAACAGAGTTAAAATGTGTGAAAATATTTGATAACCTATTTTATATAAAGACCTATTATTACAAGAAGCTGAAAAAGTTGACCAAAGAGTTTAAATGAACAATTCTGGACCCTAGAATTGGTCAGAAGCAGGTGTTGCAGGTAAAATTTGACAAATCCTTGTGTCCGATGGTCTTGAGACTTTTCAACTTCTTCAGAATATTAGGTCAGTTTGTATCCTGCCCCTCGGGTCCTCTCCCCTAATATCTCTTGAGTTCCATGGATTATGGTGGGGATGGGTGGGAGAGTAGTGCAAAGCCCAGTGAAGCTGTTCTTAGACACTGACTTCTCACGTCCTCACCAGCCTTTCCAAGCAGATGGATGGTGTGATACCATCAACAACCGGGCCTACTGCCACTATGATGGGGGAGACTGCTGCTCTTCTACGCTCTCCTCCAAGAAGGTAAGTGAGCATACCTGCGGGTAACAGACAGGGCAGGGGCTCCAGAAATAAATGCAGGGGCTTCAGCTAGTTCTCCTTCATTCTGTATCATTTTTATTCAGTAGTCAAGAGGGAGTTATAATGAATAAACATTTAAGCTTCTATAGTGACAGGATTAAAGACAGTGATTTTAGGTGAGGTTGTTAGAAAACACTAGTTCTCTAGTGGTTGGTCCTGGAACTCCTTCAGAAAAGCTGTGGCTTTGCTACTCAGAGACTCACATCTGCTTATCATTGTCCAGGATCTACCTCTGCTGGCAGAGAATTATGGCCTCTACCCCCTGGGGAGGCAGGATTACTAATGAAGTGACATCTGGTTATTATTAATCTTCATAATTAAATTAATAATCCTATATAGTTTATTATAAGCATATTTCAAGTTTATGTTGAATGGCCACCACAAGCTACCTGGAGCACTCCCTAGACCATATCCTGAGCAGTAGTCTTTTTCTCAATTCTTTTTATCTCTATTTCTCCGGGCCCTGTCAAATTGGCAGATATGCTCAGGCTAAACCTGTGAAATTGAATAGGCTGAGATTTTGCTATGATATGGATAAAAGGCCAAGTGCTCCAAAGATATTTGATGCTAGCTGGCCAATTTGATGAATTAGAAATATGCAAGAGCTAGTATTTCTTTCCTTCTGCATGTCTTCACAAGAAGTCACACCTACATGATCACCTCTACAGACCTGAGTACTGTGGTACCTAATGGCTGGTATGTGATTCGCTATGTGCCAGACACTCTTCTCACCACTCGGGTGAATTAACTTATTTAATGGAGAATGCTCAGGGGCTCATTGGATCACTGTTCGTTTTGGCCCTCTTTTGCTGTAAAAAATTATAAATCCCAGACCAAGAGAAACAGATTAAGAGCTTGGAGAACAGGTCAGAAATCATGTCAACTAGTTATTGTTCTCACTTGCAGAAAGTAACTGGTCATGGATCCCATCTCTACACAGGAAGGTATGCCACTTCAGAAAAAAGCAAGCAGTTCTAGTCCCATCTCCATCTCACTCAGTAAATCTAGGGCTTGTCTTTAACGGATTTCAGTGCCTGTAGCCGGCTGTACTAGAATCAGGATTGAAAAGACACTTCATGGAGCACCTGGGGGGCTCAGTCAGTTGACTCTCCAACTCTTGATTTCAGTTCAGATCATGATCTGAGGGTCGTGAGTTCAAGCCCTACAGTGGCTCCACACTCAGCATGGCGTCTGCTTGACATTCTCTCTCTCTGCCCCTTCCCCTTGCTCTCTCTCTCTCTCAAATAAATAAGTAAATAAAATTTTTAAAAAGTCACTTCATCCCCCTAAATCACATTTTACCTCATATGTGAAAATATGCTGGAAAATTTCCTGAAATAACACCACCCATTTTCCAACCCCCTTGCCCAATGACGAAGCCCATCTTTTCGGTGTGCTTGGACTATTACATATCTATGCTTATCTATTTTTACCTCACTTGATTGTCCATGCCCAAAGGGTAGAATCCTTGCCACTTTTTACATCATATCTCCCAAAATGCCCAATTCTCTCTGAAGCTAGTTATGGATACTCAAAAATATATTTGTCTATTGGTGCTGTGGTGCAAACAGGTAGAGAGCAACTTTTGTTTCACCAAGTCAATGTACATCCTGGCTTCAAGATGGGCAAAACCTCATGCTTATAAGATGGCAAAGATGATCTTATGGTTCCAAGAATACCAAGAAGGAGGAGTCATAGAGCTAGGCTACAGAGCCTTGGTTTTCCAGATACTGGTGTCATGACCTTGAGTTAAGTCATCCAATCTCTTGGCCTTCCCTGTAAAAGGAAATGCTAACATCCACCTTACACACAGGGATTTTATGAAGAGGATAATGGCAACAAAAACATTAACAGTGGTTCTTGACATTAGTGATTGTATTAGAAGTAGTAGGGAAAGGTGTTATAGGTGCCTAGAAAGGTGTGTTTTATATCCGTCATTTTATTTAAATCACACTAACACCCCCTGGGGTAGTTACTGTTGTCCTTCCGCTGTTTGTGTATGTATATATACAGACACACACACATACATAAAGTGAAGCAAGGAAGATTTACCTTGTCCAAAAAGACATGTAAGTGAAAGAACTGAGTGTTAGTTTCTGTTCTGTAACCTTGGTAATACCACACTTCCTCTGGGACCAAGCGAGAAAAGCAGACGCTGGTTGAAAAGTATGATGCTTGGCAAGAAAATGGGTTATTTCAACTTCTCTTTGATTTCCCCTAGGTCATTCCATTTGCTGCTGACTGTGACCTGGATGAATGCACCTGCCGAGACCCGAAGGCAGAAGAAAATCAATAACTGTGGGATCAAGCCCCTCCTTCCACCGCCCTAGAGGCGGTAAGAAAGAGAGGCCTCCACAAAAGGAAACAAAAGGTGAATGAAGAAGAAAGGTTGTGAAATGAAGGAAGGAGGAGGAACATGAGGATCTTGTAGACATGCAGGAGAATGTTTATAGGTGCCAACCGTTGCATCAGGTAGCCCAAATAGGGAAGAATCACAGGCAGAAGTTTCTTCAGTCAGTTGATTAAAAGTGGAAGGAGAAATATGATAGATATACAAGGACCTTCCTCCGCCATTTATATTCTATTCAACCCCATCCTCAACTCTTGCCCTGCTCCCCACTCGGCACCCCGCCAACTATTCATCCCCATCCAACTTGTAAACCAATACCAAAATACTAGAAGAGAAGTTGCCAGGGACACTCTGTTAACACCCATTTTGAATGGATTGCCATCTTTCGGGGCTCGTCTACTCTAAACCGGCTCCCTTTCTTTTGTGTAGTCTCCTTTAGTAATAATGAGGTTAGTTATTAATTCTTTATAAGTATTTAAACATAATTATATAAATATATTATATATATTATATTTTTTGCTGTCTACTAAGCTAAAAATTATACATTGTTCCACACATGCTGCTGTGAAGTTCACATCCAAAATGAATCCTGAGGGTTTGAGTACAGCAAGACAAGTTGTTCTGCCATCTTTCTGTTGATGGGGGTTGGCAGGTTGAAAGGGAAGTGGTGAAGGAGAGGGAGAGAGAAATTAGATGGAGTTCTTGATACTAACATGTCAGCTGATCATCTTTGCATGAGCAGGAAAATAGGCCCAGTTTGAGGAGGTGAAGGGTTGGGATGATAACATTAAGAGGCATGGCAAGTTGGGTGGGAGTACCCATTGGTGCTCCAGGAGAACCAGACTGTGGTTCTTGTGTATCTGTCCAAAAAGAATATATTCACTACTTTTCACTTCTCAGAACTCTTAGGTGGAGTTAGTGAGACCCAGGGTTCTCTACACTCCCATATGTACCTGTTCCAAGGGTGGCTCTTATCCGCCAGTCAGTGAGCAGTGGGCTTGTTCTCTGATTGCCAGGGTTACAGGAACTCACACATTCCTCATGGTTGGCCTGTGCCCTCTCTCCTTCTAAGTCCCTAGACCTGGCTATCATTCACAGACACATGACCAATGGCTGATTTTCTGGGGAAAAAAATGTTATGGACATGACATAGGGGCAAAGTGGGAGGAGATGGAAGAACAGGCAGAGAAAGAGGAGCCAAAGGAGGCCGTAGAGATGGGAGAGGCCAGGCTAAGTCAGAGCCACAGGCAGGAAGATGAAATGAGTCAGAGACTTGGCCTTGTTCCAAGTCTGCAAAACAGATCAGAGGGGAATCCTTCAAGCAATGCAGAATCTGAGGTAAATTCTATGCGAGTACAACATATCATAGCCGTGACCTAGAGTTTTTGATTTGAGCAAGTTGCAGAAACACATGGAGCAAGGGTGACACTCTGTGGGAAGAGAGAAGAATTTCAACTATTTAGGGTCCATTTTGTTGTAGTTATCCTCTCTTGTTCAATAGCTGGACTGTGGGTAAAATGACCACATTAACCTGCCTCTATTTACGTCCCAGGCTTACTCTTTTTGCACATGGTCTATTGTAGTTGTTTTTGGTAACAATTTCTGGATTAAGCCTTGGGGAAAGAGAGTTAACTTCTTGCTCAACACTTCAGTTTATTATCTCGAGAAGGGCTGGAGGCTTGCTTCTCCCTTGGAGCTTCCTCTCCAATGGAAGCAAAGAACAGGCCAAAATTAGAGTGCAACCTTGGTCTCTCTGAATCATCTGCTCTTTGGCTCTGACCACAAGTTTTCTACTCTTCCCACCAACACTGAAGCAATGGCTTTGCAAATAGGAAGAGGAAATATTCCCCACCGCTATCTTGAGCCAGACTTCGTGGAGGAAATGTTCTGGAATGGGAAAAAAAGAAGGGGGTATACACATATTTATCTCTAGGGATATGAAATGAGGGTGGCACCATCATTGGGGAAAGAAGAAGCAGAGATTGCCCATCCGAAAAGCCCTTGTCCTCTATGTTTCTAGCTATAAGGGAAACCTAGATACCTACTGTTCATTGTCTGGGTTCACATTTAGTACCCCAAAAAGAGAATAAATATTCCTAGGGTTGTATTAGGCTTCAATATGGGAAGGACAGTGGAAAAAGTTTAGATCCTCCATTTTTTTTTTTTTTTTTACAAAGTTGTAAAACTGTTTTCTTGGGGAGAGGATCCAAATTCTTGGAAGTGCATCAAGCTCTGTGTCAGGGAGTCCTGCCTTGTCTGAGACTGAGGCAGCAGAAGAGGTATCTTGGGCATCGCCCAGCTCAGCAAGGCTTCAGCTGCCCCACAAGGTTGCAAGCCTGTGGTTCATACCAGTGTGGGTCTGTGCTCAGTCTCTTCACAGAAGGACCAGTGAGAACATTTCTCTGTCATACTTCATTTACAAATACTTTCTTCTCCGTTGGCAACATCTGCAACCCACCACTGCCCTGCGAAGGCAAGAGGGCAGTTTCTGTGGTGTGTGGAAAGCCCTTCTGGCCGAAGGCTGCCGGCCCTCATCAGCTCTGGCCATTCAGAGATGCCAGGCTCTTCCAGCCCTTGTCCCTGCGGCCTAGTGCGTTGAGCTCTCATGTCACTAATAAAGTGGAAGGACTGAGACACCGTGGCCACAGATTCCCAGGAGATATCAACTCCCACTCACTCTGTGTGGTGGTCTGCATTGGGCTGCTCTTACGCATCCATGGGGTCATGGAGGACCTCTCCCACAGGCCCTTCTTTGTTACAAAAATCACTTCTCTGCTTTTTTTTTTTTTCTAGTAACTAGGGGCTCTGGTTGTTCAGGTTGCCCAGGACTAACTGACTCTCATGGTTAGTGTGGCAGTCTCCAACCAGACAGATGAGAGGACAGAGTAAGGAGAATGGACAGCTGGCCAACCTGTACATGAAAGTGAAGAGTTACTCTTGATTCTCTCCTTTCCTTCCCTCCGTTACAAGGCATTGGATTTGGCACTTCCTCTCCTCTGTGAGGTCTCTATTAAGTGCATCAGTTAGCACCCCAAGGGGATGGCTTGATTGGGAACACAGTGAAAGGAGCTGATCTACTGTATTGTAATGTAAAACAGCTACAGCCAGTTATTTTGTAAGATTATAAGATGTTCATTAAAAAATCAGCACAGAAAATGTGAAGTGTCTTTGGTGTCTTATTCTTTGCTTAAATCAACCATCATTTCCAAATTGCTTTCCATTTGCTCATGCCAGGTGCAGACATCATCATCAGTTAATTGATTGATCATTCCTTTAAGTCACTTAGAAGTGATTTGTTAAGTAAATGGCATGTGTAGAGAAAATTAACATGAACGTTTATGAGAAGAGGTGACATGTGCCAAAGCAGAGCACCCAGTCGTGATGTCAAGTGTCTTGTGAGTTGTAGAAGTAAAGCCCAGGAATTATTTATGGTTCAGAGGAAATAGGCGTCACTCCTGGATGCCAAAGGTACATAGTGTTTGAAGGATGGTCTGAGAAGGAGGCAGATAAGTTTGGTAGACAGCAATGGGAAAGAAGGAGAAGACAGTCCAGGCAAAGTGAAGAACAGGGCTGAAGATATGGAGGTAGGTTTGGGGAGAGGCTGGGTGATATTGGACATCACCGAGGCTTCCAGTTGAGCTAGAAGGTAGAACTTAGCTAACATGGGCTATGCATTGGCAAACACAATTTTTTTTTTATGTTCAATTAGCCAACATCTAGTACATCATTAGTTTTTGACGTAGTGTTCCGCACAATCTTATTTAATCCTCACAACAAATCTGCAACTGCCACATTCTCATTTCATAGATAAGGATAGCGAGTGTCAGTCTGGTGAGGAAAGTTCCTTAAGTTCCTATGACTGGTCTTAGTGTTAAGCCTAGCTCTGTGAGACTTTAAGATGCAAGAAGGAAAAGAAAAATGGTGTTTGATGGGATGTGAAAGGGAAGGGGGGAGAAGTGGAGAGAAATGTCAAAGATGAGGTCTCTGCATTAAACCTATACCCCCAGGAAGATTATCATCACTGACAGAAAAGGGAAGCCGGGAAGAGCAAGCTTTTGAAGAAAGATCATATATTTGCTATTTGATAAAATCAGTTTGAGAGTCAGATAGATAATCTGTTGGAAGTTTCCAATAGAGTAGTGTTTAGCCCACTGGAAGAGGCTTCCACAGCTGGAGGGCAGTTTGGCAAGGTCTCTGGTCATGCTGGGCATCATCTGGTAGCCTGAAGGGCTGGGTGGTTGTCTAACACACCCGATTAGCCATTCGGTAAGGACTATGGAATAGATGGGTGGAAATGTGTGCTTGGAACTTAAGGGAGAGGCTTGTGACTAGAAACAAACATTTGAGGGTAGAAAAAAAATGTTACCTGACATTTTCTTTACGGTTCACAAATTGCTTTCTTATGCTTTATTGCTACCCAGACAAAACCAGTTTGTCTGTTTCCATTTTACAGATGAAGACACTGAGCGTGAGAAAGGTTATTGAAAAATTTAAGTTCATATAACTAAGTTCAACTTGGGATAGGAATCCAAGTTTTCTGTTCCCCAAATGCAATGTGCTTTCCACTACATGATGCTTTCCACTAGGCCCAGGGTGAACCCATACTCAGTTGGAATGGGAGAGTTAAATGTCTTTTTACCTGTTTATGTTTCAAGGTACTCATTGGTTTCCTTGTGGCTTTGTTAGTAGCTGATGGTAACAAAACTGAGAGCAAAGCTTCTAGAATACTCTTCCAGGGCTCTCTCCTCATGCCAGGCCCTGAGTATAAGCAGATGCCCCTACACATGCCAGTTAGGCCAGCTGGACGGAGACATCTGGCAAGGCTGCCTTCTCCCTAATAGCTTCCCCAGGGATAGTCCTGGAGAGAGACTTTGGAGCTCTGGTTTCCATTGACTGACAAACTTAAATGACATGATGACTCACCCGTCAGCTGGGAGACTCACTACTCTTAGATTCAGGCCAACCAGACGATGAGGGGCTTAGCATGGGGAAGAAGGTAATGAGAAGATTTTACACTCATAAATAGCTCCGTGGCATCTCTGGAGCTGGCTTTGGGTTTCTTTTTATGTCCTCCCGGGAAGACCACTGATTCTGAAGCTGTAACATTTCAGGCTGCCCAGTGGTTAGCTGGGAAAAAAGAATGTGGTGGAGAGAATCTTACATATCATAATAGTCCACACCCATAAAACCTACCTATGCGTTGGGTATTCGGGTCCGGAACGAGGTAAGCCTAGTTTAGAGAATAGATGGTTATTTTCAAGTCTGCCGTAGTCTGAGTCTACCTGGGCTTGAATGCACATTTTCTGGTCAGAATTCAGTCTGGTGGTCAACTCATTAGGAAGTGTGTGTGATCGGCTACATTCAACAACTTGCTGATGGATCTCTTTGATTTCTTTTTCTTGATCCTGCCACTAGATGTTCAGGTTGCATTGCCTATACTAATACTAGTAAGAACTGGTGTGACAGGGGCGCCTGGGTGGCACAGCGGTTGGGCGTCTGCCTTCGGCTCAGGGCGGGATCCCAGCGTTATGGGATCAAGCCCCAGGTCAGGCTCCTCTGCTGTGAGCCTGCTTCTTCCTCTCCCACTCCCCCTGCTTGTGTTCCCTCTCTCGCTGGCTGTCTCTATCTCTGTCGAATAAATAAATAAAATCTTAAAAAAAAAAAAAACTGGTGTGACAATGACAGGGAACATTCTTAAGAGAATCTGCAAGTCTGGTTAACAAATCAGTATAATAAAAACATTTCTAAACCCTGAAAGTTAGTCCAGAGTAATTACAATTTGCTCATATTCTTTGAATCTAATTTCCTTCTAAGGATAATTTAATATAGACAAGCTTCCTTTTCTTTGTCCACATGAAAGTCGTTTATTCAAATGCAAAAAAAGTTATAATGAATATATAAAGGGAGAGTGTTGGCTTTTTAATGATTACCAATTAATTTGCCTTTCTTCCCCATTAGGTAGCGCTATCAGAAGGAAATTGCCTTTTTAAAAATGTTTATACACATACAAGTCATAAATTTAAGTCTCACAAAAGGCTGTAAAAGTTAGAGAATTTCCCCATACTGCAACTCCATTTGCACAGGTTAGTGTGGTTTCTGAATATTAAGGCAAGTTGTGTTAGGACACAAATGACATCCAAGGAATGATTTTGTTGGTGGTGAATCAATACCTTGAGAATGACCTATAAGAGCGATCCCATAGCTACTTAAAATGTCCGAGTAGCCTCCATTCTGGGAAATACTGCTTATTAATTCAACATGGCTAATGCCTTTTCCACTTTGATACGTGGTCTGCTACAGGGAGACTGAGGGCATGGATGACTGAGTCTGGACCTTGACGGGCAATACATACAATGCATTAGTAACTTGTAATCTAGGGGCAGCAGCATGGTGATTTGTGAAGGGCAAGCTTTTGAGCCTTACAAAAACGAATTTGAATTCTGACTCTACCACTAACTAGATCTGTCATCTAGTTACTTAACCTCTCTGAGCCTCAGTTTCCTAAATATTTACCTTTGTAGGGCAATGCCCAGCACAGTGCCTGAGCAACGTAGACAGGAAGAAGTCAAACAGTGATTGATGGAAGCGACGTGTATAGACTCCTCTGTCAGGAAGTTTGCCAGCGGAGAAAGTGAGGGAACTGCCTTGAATGGCTTGTAAAGAGCCTCTAAATCCTCAAACACGGTGATGCTCAGACATTACAGGGTCTCTGAGATGTGCGCCATGATGAGTTTATTCTCAGGACTGGGAAGATAAGAGAATCCTGTGTGGTTTGGCTCTCAGATGCTCTAGCCTACTGATTCAGAAAGAAGCAAATGAATTGTAGGATGATGGTGGTAAAGCATGGCACTGAGCAAAATGAAGTGGGTTATGGGGAAATTTCTGGAGTTGGCAAAAATGCTGGTAAGCTCCAGATATTTAGAATATCTCTGGAAGGTTGCACTAGCTATGTGGAACGCTGGTTATTTCTTCAAAAAATCATTGAATTGTTGAATGTATTGAATTTGTAGAAGAGTACTGTTAATATAATTAAATGCAACTTTCTACATTGATGGAAAAGTTCTCCATCTGCATTGTCCGGTGGAGCAGCCGCTAGTCATTGAGCACCTGAAGTGTGACCAGGATGACTGAAGAATTAAATTTTAGATTTTACCCAATTCTAATAATCTAAATGTAAATAGCTACATATGGTGGGCTCCATACCGGCCAGCACAGTTCTAGAATATCACACAAATTATTCACATCTGCTTTTAAAATATGCTTTGGGCATTTTTTTTTTTATCCTGACACTTGTGTCCCATGGTCGAAGTAAGAGCACATGATGCTCAGCTGAGTATTCAGATTGTATTTTCTACTTTAGGACCATTTAAATGTAATAAGTCATTTACAGATTTATACATCCAGAAACCTCAAACCAGAAATCAAAAGCAAATAAAAAGGTCTCTTACTGGCACATAGTTTCCATTAAGCCTATGCAATTATATATAACGGGTCAGGTAACAGAGTCACCACTGGGACCTTCACTTTAGGAAGTCAGTGACTGAAGAGCAGGGAAACACTTCACAAAATGAGACAGGGGAAGTATTCAGAGAGGTACAGAGAGGCCCAAGGCAGCAGAGCTAACAAATGGCAGAGTCGGGATTCAGACCCTGGAGTCTGGCTCCAAGCTGTGTACATTACCCCACCATGCTGGATTAGCACAGCTCCCTCCTGGGGAACCGCACACAGAAAGCACAGTACTTAGTTTTGTAGGTGCTCAGGCGTGAAAAGGTCTCCGAGAGACTGATTGTGCACTCAGCATTCTCCTCCATGAGTTATCCTGCTTTGTCGTGAATCAGTCTAATACTAAAGAACTATCTCCTAGGTCCCTGCTGTGACCTTCGTGAAGCAAAAAATACTCCTACAGCTGCTGATATTGTTTTATTTAGTAACTATTTATGGAGCACCTAGTCTGTGTCAGGGACTAGGGATACAGTAGTGAACAAAGCAGTCCCCGCCCTCGTGGAGCTTGGAAAGAAACGGGAGACAGACAATAAAGCCAGAAATACGTATGTCTCCTGGTGAGGAGTGCCACAAAGGAAACTGAGGAGTGGTAAGGTGGCCAGGAGTGGCCAGGGGCAGAGAGGTGCTACTTCATGGAGGGATGGTCTGAGCATGCTTCTTGGAGGCATGAGGAAAGCGAGGAAGCCCAGTGAATCCCCGGAGAGATGAGCCTGCACAGGGAGCAGTGCGTGTGAGCAGGGACAGAACTCAGTGTGTTTGCAGAAGAGCACTGAGGCCAATGTGGCCAGGGCAAAATGAGGGAGAGGGATGGTGCCATTGGGAGAGCTCATGGAGGGTCTCCTTGGGCACAATAATGGCCCTGGCTAGTCCTCAGAGGGAAAGCATTTCCTACACCAGCTTCTCTGTGCTTGCATATAATCCATCCCATCTCCTTTGTAATTCTCAACACCTGTCATCCTCCTTCCCACTGGCCCTGTTTCCCCCTGGCTGCCATCACCTCCTCTACAGGCCATGGTGATGTCACCAGGCAAGGTCCCCTCTCCTGCCTCTTCCACTGGCACACGGAGTCCACATCATTCCTCAGCTCTCATCAAGTCACCATGACTCAGCGAAACAACTTCATACACTACTCTGCATGTCCTTAATGGGCAAACCGATCTCAGCCCAGCCAACCCACTGCACTGACTTCCCACTGTTTCTGAACCAGGGCTCCTTCCCCTTGTCGAAGAGAATGCCTCTCTGGCCTCTGAGCCTCCTGCTTTTGCTCATGCTGTTCCCTACCCTGGATGGCTTTCCCTTTGTCTCCTCATGTCCCAGACTTCATTTCCTCAGTCCTTTTTCCCATTCTCCAATTTCACAAAGCTCTGCTTCATTCCCCTCTTTGATGAGATTTATTGAATCCCTGACCCCTTACTGTCCTCTGTTAGGATAGTCCGTCTAGATGACTGGTGTTCTGTTGGCTCTGCTCTTGTCTTTCCTCCCAAAGCGACTGTAAACTCTTTGATGGCAAGTGACCTTAACTCCACTAGGTCATTTGGTGACTTTTGTGTGGAGAAAACAGCATCCCTTTGTCCGAGTGAAGCAAACCAGCATCAGAGACCTTGGCTAGAGAAATTGACTGGGCTTGATTTCTCGCCACATTCACCCCTGGGATCAAGCAACCTTGAGCAAGACACAACTTCACATCTCTACCTGGTGGCCCCGGAAGCACTAGCTTACTCAGGTTTGGATCTCGGGCACTGCCTTGCACAGTGCCCTGCCTGAATAAAACTTTGAAATTGGCTAAATTGAATCCAACCCTGATTTTTTTTGGATGTGAGGACCAAAAAAAAAAAAGGGGGGGGGGATGTTGTGTTTGGGGTTAAGGGTGGGCCTGTGGACTCGAACTTTATGTTTTGATTGGTCCTTTAGCAGTAGTCTGAAAAAGTGCTGTTGATACAAGGGCAGCACAGAAGACTGGATTGTGAGGGCACAGTGTCAGAAGGACTCCTTTTCAAGTTGACTGTTGAACTCAGGGCTTGTCAGTCAGTTTTATGTTGAGGACTGCCTTAGCCCAGCTGACATATGCACATTTCAGTTTTCTGTGTGTAGTCTGCAACGATTGGGAAGAAACAGTAACTACTCATCACGCAAGTGAGAGAATCTAAGAGGCAACCTGCCCTGAGATGAAGTTGAGTGACCTTGAGCAAGTTACTTAATAAAGTAACTTGAGCAAATTACTTAATGGCTGTGGAGGCAATTTTCCCATCTGTAAAACAGAATAATAATTTTCAACTTAAAGAGTTTTTTTGCAAAAAAATTTTTATGCAGATTTGCTATAACAAGCATAGAGTACATATCATGGAACCAGCATTTTATATTATATATGGTTGTAGTAAGTATTATTATCTAAGGTAAACAGAAGTGTCCCTGGTACACAAGGGGCAGAGAAAGTATGATGGTGATTCACCGGCTTTTGAGTTGCCATGAACTTTCTGGCCCATTATTCTAATGGTCTGATTGGTGTTGGTGTTTCCCTCTCTCCCTCTCTCTCTCCCGCTCTCCTCTCCTTTCCTCTCTCTCCCCTCTCTCTCTCCTCCCCCCTCCTCTCTCTCTCTCCTCTCTTTCTCTCCCCCCCCCCACACTCACATGCAATTAAGTGTTCTATGAATCATTGGCTAGGTTTTAAATATAATTTAATTTAAAGCTATACTGTGTGCCAGTTTGAGGCCCCAGATTAAATAGTTAGAATGTGACCTGATTCCAAGTATTAAGGGAAGGAAAAATTTTTTAAAAAACGATGTCAGCAAGACAATGTAATTTATCTACAATTTTGCAGGGTAGTGCTAATGCCAGAGCATGTCTCAGAGCTCTGCCTGGGCAGCATGCTCATTAATGAGCAATCTGTATCCACCCATAATAATTTTAGAGTTAGACAATTTACCTTCATGAAGTAAAGAGGGCCCCAGGCAATGGTCTTGGCTGCAGGAGAGTAGCAAGTTTCCCTCTAGGTATAAATGAAGCTCCCAGGGGTACCAAGGCATCCATGGATTTCAAGCCTTGACTCTGTCAAAGTGAACTCTGGTAGATATTCTAGGCACTTAGGTATTCATACTAGTTCATTTAGAGAGTATAGACTTCAGACTCAAGACCTAGTGTGGGCTCCCAGCTCATGGAGAACTTGGATAGATGACTGAGTCTTTCAAGGCCCAACTGCAAAGTGGGGGATGAGATTATATTTGCAGATTTGTTACGTGCATTCGATTGGGGAACATTTGTAACCCTTGAAAGCACTTGGCATGTGAAGTGCGCCATGTGAATTCCTTTCCTATAACATAAAAACTTGACCTGAGTGGAAGGTGAGTGATCTTGAGCAAGTTAGTGACTTAAGACTCAATTTTCCCATCTGTAAAATGGAACGCTAATTCCCAACTTCAAGAGTTTTTATGCAGATTTACTGTAATGAATATAAAGTATATGCCACACGGCCGATTTACCTGGAGTTCAAGAAATAATTATTAATAATAAATATTTACTAATGAATGAATTTCCTTCTTTCTTTTTCAGTGATGGGCCTAATATCACCCTCTTAGCATTTCAGATACACTTAAAATCTCACCACTTCTCTCTAGTTTCCATTCATGCTATACTTTAGATGGGAGTTTCCTCTAAGCTAGTTAAGGCTTAGGGGAAGAAGAATTAGGACAGAAAAGAATTGAATCTGGAGAAGGGAAGAGTTGAGTTTGGCAAGACCTGGAGGTGAAGGCAAGGTCAGATTCTGGCAATATCTGTTTTCCAGGCTTTAGTGGGAGCTCTACGGCATCTTCTTCAGACAACTTGGCCAGCCATTAAGCTCACTGGTAGCAGTCTTATCGGGTTTTCTGTGAATCTCCTGGCTAGCGAAAGCCTCATCTAACCACTGGGCCTTGGACCCAAGGCCCTGCCTCGACCTCAGGCTTTCACATACTCTAAACCCACTCTTCATGTCCTGCCAGCCTCATCCCTTCACTGTCTTTGTGGTCTTGTCTCTCCTGCATATATCCAGACTTGCCGCTTCAACCCACTGCCACCCATGTTCCCGTTGCTCACATTGTGCCCCAAACCCGTTTTTTGTTTGATCGAACTGTGAGGGTTTGAGACCCAGGTCCATGTCCACAGTGAGAACACCACTTTGGAAGAGAAGGACAGGCAGCAAAAGAAAAGACAGCAGTGAATTTTTGCAGGGAAGAACTTTCAGAGTGCCTGCTCATACCGTGAAGAATGCGAGCCTCAGAGTTTTTGGGGAAAAAAATAATTTGTAGATCAAGTCTCTTTTGGCTCTTTGCGGAGTTTTCCAAATTTCTTCTGGAAGGCCCCCATTCTGTGGCTGGGGATAGGAAAACCCACACCTGGGAGGCCTGCTTGTCTTTTCCATGCCTGTCTTCATCCTGAGCATTCCGGAGAGGTACAGGCAGTCCTTGCTGGTGGCCCGGCCCCAGGCTCTGTGGGGAGGAATGCAGCTACCCTCAGACATTCCACTTGCTGCTCAAACCCAATGGCACTTTGTTAAATCCTGGACCACACCCTCTCTTCTGAGTGTTTGCTGGTATTGCCATGGCAACCAAATGCCCTCCCTTTATGTTCCCCCCTCCTAACTCAGCTCCATCATCAACACCTCTATGGTGGCCTCCTCACATCCCACCCCTGTTGCCAAGACACATAGAGCCTACAGGGTGAGGATCAAAACATCCTCCCCATCTGATACCCAAGAGTGAGACTGCTTGGAAGGTCCAGAGGTCTAAAGGACATCAGAATGATCTTTTCAGTCCGGGATGGCCATGGTGGAGATGTAGGCTGTGGTAGAATGCTTCTGTTCTGTAACTGTCTAGACATCTGACCAGCTGAATGGCCTGTGTGAGAACACCACCAGGCTAGAGAATGGGGGTGAGGCTTATACCTCACACCAGTTCGATCAAAACCCAGCGAGCTCAGAGATGGGAGGAGTTCCATTTCCACGAATGCCAACAAACCCATGTCACAAGGGGCCTTGAAAGTGCACAGGCCCCGCACCACAGTCACAGCTTCTCCATGGCGGGGACCGACCCTGTGCTGACGATCAGAGCCAAGCAGCCAGATGGGACGTGTAAATAGTGCTGTGTCTGGTTTGTCAGTCTTGCTGGATGCAAGAGACACTGCTCCCCGTCATTGGCAAAACAAAACAACAAACAGAAAAACCCTCATTCAGTTAAATTTTGCTGCTAGTTCAGTTGGTGACCTAAGATAGGTTCCAAGTTCCAGGGCTGAGGGAAGGTGACTCCAGTGGGCCACCTGGCAGCACTGCAGAGTGGTAAAAAACATCACTGTGGCTCCCATACTTACCTGCTGTGTGGCCTTGGGCAAGTTACTCAACACCTCAGAGTTTCCTCATCTGTTCCTTGTAGACAGTAGCAGGATCCGTGCGTGGGGCTGCTTGTTTGGGGGAATTAGACAAGAGAAGCCATGTCAAGGTGCTCAGCCTGGCACATAATAAGTGATGCATACATGTTACCTGCTGTCAAACACAACGGCATCTTTAGCAACATTAGAAATCTCACATAAGATGATAAAACCTTAGAGGAAGTTCCATTTCAAATATATGAAAGGATCTTTGTCACCTAAAAAAGAGTGCATAATACGAACTTGGAATATGTATTCTTGCCTCTCTAAGTTGTCGATGTTGTCAAGAGAAAGCTACCGGGAAACGCTAATATCAGGGACAAAGTTGGCTCCATTTTGGGTCTAAGGAGCACTGACGAGGGCCAGGGAGCATCACTGTTGCTGCTTACTAGGTGAGTTCCAGGCATCGCGCTAAGTGCTTTCAAAAACCCTATCTTGTTCAAGTCTCACGCTGCCTGTGCAGCTGTTAAGCTATCGTGTCTCAGCTCAAACCCACCTGTTTGCATTCTGCTTTGTAATGCCGCTGTTAGAAGGCTGCAAACATTGCTTCCTTTTTGTCCTTCAATTCCATGTTAGGTTTTGTCCACAGAGGGGCAGCAGAGGAGACTGGAAGGAAGGCAGTGGGAGAAGGGACTGGGTCCTTCCTGTCTGCTTGCTGTCTGTGTCTGTGCCATCCTACCAATGGCTTTTCACCATGGCAACAGCCCCTGGTTCCAGTCTCCATTATCTCTGCATGCTTGAGGAACTAGCCCCACTAGCTCCCACCCGGAAGTTCCAGCACCGGGCAAATAGCCTCTCCTGCTCGAGGGCATCCAATTTTCATTAAACCAACTTCCCCCACTTTGTTCTTCTAGCCCAAGAGTAAGGGCCGCTTCCTACGGTTCTTATTAAGAGCTCTGTGTTATCTTGGAGTTTCAAATATTTTTTGCTTTTCTGATCCTCCGATATGTTTTTAAAAAATTCCCTATATTAAATTCTCTCTGTTGAAATCCTAACTGGATCCTAACTGATAACACTGCTCAAGTGGCAGAAACAGATGAAGACTTTGAAATCCTTTGTTTTACGCCACTTAAGATGCCATATTAACATCATTAGGACTGTCTTAAAATGCAGATTTAGAAATGAAAATGACAGTTCAGAAAAGGTAAATGAAATGCTATGAAATTGATTAGGGGCCAGAAAGTCTCAGAAATGTGTTTTCTGTTGTCACACTATTTCCATTATCAATGCACAATGAACCTGTATTCACTTGTGGATGTATCATAATTTTCATATATACATATATCATAAATACATGTATGATGTAAGCATAATAAATTTTCCTAGATAGTTCTGATTTCAGGTATTCTGTGCCTGTTCTGTTCCTACAATTAGGGAGAACAAAGGCATGGCACACACCTTGCTGTTCACCATTTCCATTCCCCCATCAGGCATTGATCATCACCAGTCTTTCTCACCAGATACAGCTCCATCCTCAGAATCCTTTTCAAATCACAGGCAGCCACTATCTGTGGCTTGACCAAATCTAGCACTCGAGTAGAAACCTATTTTCTGACCCTGTAATCAATCTTAGAGTTCATAAAATTTCTTTCCTTTCAGCATCCAAATTTCATCTTCCAGATCATTCAACCCCCAAAAGTTACAAAATTCCTGTACCAAATGTTATGCAATTTGTAATTGGAAGAGTGTATTAGTTAAGACGCAGCCAGGAAAGCAGCACACATTTTAGGTAATTCAATGGAGGAAATTCAAATGAGAAAGGTTTTGGAATAACAGAGAAGGCATCTAGAGAACTGTGGGGCGGCCCCAAAATGAGCAGCAGCAGGAAGCAGCTCTTACTTTGAGGAGATGAGGTCGTGTTGTTGAAGCTCGGGAGGCAGAGTCCCCTGAAGGAGCTGAAGCGTGGTGGCCCTTTGCTGGAGGAGGTCTGAGACATGATAGGCCGCTGGACTCATGAAGGAGATGCTAGAGACACTGTCCAAACCCGAGAGGGAGAACCACCCTGGCTTGCTCCCTCTTCCGTCCTCCAGTCTTCTTCCCTAAGTGCCTCCATTACCCCCTGGCCCGGAAGCCTGTTGACCAGGGAGTCTGGGAAATATAGTTACAAGAGTCAACTCTATGTGACACTGTGCAGGGGCAGCCTCCAAAGTTTGGAGAATGGATCTGAGGACAAAGAGGCAGTCGGCTTTCGAGGAGTGTAGGCATCGTTACCATGTCATACTCAATAGTCACTGGGACAAATGCAGTTAAGGCATGGCCAATCTAGTCTGACTCTTGGACACTTAGGTCCTGGACATCACCAGGACATGTGTGAGGTGGTTTCATCTCTAAGTGGGGAGGTCTCAGAGCGCTGCGTGATCCGTCGGGCGGCAAGAGCCTCACGGTCACTTGACATCTGAACCCTTCCAAACAGAAGAAGCTGCTCCTAATTACTGAGCACGGAACATGGCTGAGGTTCTCCTACCGGGAAAGTGGTAAGGGATCTGTTACACTGATTCATAGCCCTGTGTGAACAGGCACATTCATAAACTCCAACCAAGGGCACTTGTGGTGAAGAAACGTCGTGTCAAACCTGTCCATTCTTATGGGAATCCATCCAATTAGAGCATACAATGCAAGTCCCAGAACAAGGAGTACTTTTTTTTTCTCACTTTGGAAAAGTGCAAACATGAGACGAGTCCTGGAGCCCCATGTTTCTAGAGAAATTATCAGCTATTCTATAGAACGCTGAGGTTTCCTTTGACACTAAACTGCTCATTCATTGGTGCAGCCTAAATGACAAGCAGCTCGGCACTGATGATGGGAACAGGGTTGGAGGCAGGCTGTCAAAATCCAGGCTGGTATGAATCAGTGAGTCAATCCAGGCTGCCCTGAAGGGCAAGAGGCTTTTGTTCCCCAAGTTCTGCCTCAAGTGTTGGACGCATGCAGAACACAGAGGACCAGCCAGAGTACCCCTAAAGCGCAATACAGGGCTACCCTGAGCATACAGAGCGAGAGTCACAGTTTTTGAGGTCTGCGTGACACTCATGTGACAGACAAAAAAACCAAGCCAAGAACAAATAAACAAAAAGAAACAATGTGCTTGGCTTGTGAAAACAAGCTATGTGCTCGGAGTTGTTTTCTTAGTGGTAGTGGTAAGTGTGCACGGACCCAGCATTCAGCCACGTTCTCTCCCGTTGCCTGAGACAGAGTAACAGGCCAGTGATCTGTAACAATCTCAACGGGAGGAGCTTTTCCCTTTCTAGGAAACTCAGGGAGGAACAAAGTCGTGGTGGGGGCGGGTGGGTGGGCATGCTGTGGGGTGGTTAGAGTCAGATGCCTTTGGTGGAAATGCCTGTCGTTCCACTTAGCTGTGACCTTGAACAAGTGATATCAGGGCTCTGGGACTGCTTCCTCCCACTGAAGGGTATTAATTTCACAAGACTGATGAATATTATGCAGTGAAGGGTTTAGCACAAGTGCCTGCCACACATTAAGCGTGGGGTGTGCATATCACATCCGGGAAGTTCCAAACGCAAAGGGACAGAAAAACAAAGTCATTGGAAGAAACCCTTTCCTTCCAATATGTCTTCTTTATTCCAAATTGTCTTTTCCCTTCTCTTTCTTTGGCTGGCCCTGGAACTATCGCCCCCCCACCCCCGCCCCAGCAACTCAAACAGAATTTCCGGGGAGGTTCCTGAGGTTCACCTGCTCAGATGTATTGGGATGAAGTGGCCACCCTTCTTTTTGCTCCCCTCTATTGGGGCACAGACTCACCTCACTGGCGAGAGGCATGTTACGCATATGTAGTCCCAGCCTGCATACATTTTTCTCTCCTTTTCGTGGTGAGTTCACGCCTCGGGCAGGGCAATCTCCATGCTCGGTCACTGGGTAGTTGGAATAGATTTTTTTGGCTCCCTATCAGATCCCCTTTATTTAGCAGACCCCCTTAGTGGCTTAAAACAATAACTGTTTTATCCTGTTGCATAATTCTGGGGTCAGGGATTCAGGCAAGGCTTGGCAGGGTGATTCTTCTCTCCCATGTGACATTGATAGAAGTTGCTGGGTGGTATGCAGCTGGCGGACAGACGGATCGCGAGGGTCCAAGCCAGCTTCAGTCACATGCCTCAGCAGGAATGTCTAGAAGGCTGGCTCGGCTGGAACTGGGGACCACGGTGCTTCCACATGACCTCTCCAGCATGGTGGCCTCAGATTTCTTACGTGATGGCTCAGACCTCTGCGAGCCAGAGTTCCAGAGAAGGAGGCAGAGGCCCCAACGCCTTTTTGACTCAGCCTGGGAAGTCACACAGTGTCACTTCCATCATCATTTCTTACTTAAAACAGTCACCAACCTCCCTAGATTCAAGGGGAGAGGAAGTAGAACACAATTCTAGAGGGGAAGGGTTTCAAAGGATCTGTGGTCACCTTTTAAAACACCCTTGCCTGGTTCCTGCTTGCGTGGGGAAAGGCACTCTCATCATTGCTTTGCAAGAAGGCCTACTGAGTGCGCAGGCGCCATCTTGGGTTTTGGAGGACAAAGGGAATCACATGGTTTGGGGGCAGCAGAGAGAACATCTACTCAAAGTTACATGGCAGAGAGAAAAAAAGTGATTGAGTGCTGGGGCTGCCCAGCAGGCAGCATTTCCTAAGAGCCAGCCCATCCCAAATGCCTCCACAGAGCGCAAGACAGGAAAGTGTCGGGGAGGGCCTTTTGCAACAACTGCCTTTGATGCCCAAAGAGAAATGTTGGTGCCTCCCATCATCCCACACTTCTCTGCCATGGTTCTCTTCACCCTGGTAATGGCGGGCTCAGTGTCTCCCTTTCCCCATATAATGCCAGGTTTCGCAAGGAAGAACAAAGCCGTCTTACTCGCCGCATTCCCTCGGCACCGCGCATCGCGCGAAATACAGCACATGCGCAGTGAACAGATTCCATCAGCGAATCATCCGGAAGGTGGCGGAGAAGTGAAAACCGCTACCACGTAACGACGTGAGTACAATTTGCTGTGAGGTGTTGAAGTGTTTTTTTTAGTCAGGATGACAGGCTATAAAGCCTGTCTATGTGGCATCTGAGGTAGAACATTGAACACGGGGATGGTTTCCCAATGGGTGCCACCAGATCCCTCTGATTCTCGAAAGACACAAGGTAACATCCACACACCTGACACTTACGCACAGCTTTGTTTATTATTTAGTTGATTATTCCATGTTTTTATAATCGTACAATAATTCTCTTTGAAACAATACTGTTACATCCGAAGCTGGTCACATCCTATCTGTTCTTCTTTCTATAGTAGTCAACTGGGGTTTTTTCACACTCAGGTTTTTTAATAGAACATTTGAATATCAAGAAGTGTGCTTAACTAAAAATAACAAATGGACCAAACTCTGTGGAAAATGGTCACACTCTCAGTTAAAGGTCTAATGCTATTCCGGGGGTCACATACATTCAAGAGGAAACACCATGGTCTCGTGGGGAGCCCAAAGCTGGGGGCGTGTGGTGGGTACAAGTGACTCCCTAGACCTGTTTGGCAGCTTGGAAATTTGAGGTTTAATACTGGTCCACTATTGTCCCCCTTTCTAGCCAGGGTGGGTCCCTCCAGGCAAGCTTTGGGAAATGTCATCAGGGTGTGATCGACGGTGTCTTCCCAGGGCCAAATCCTGCAGTTACTCATCAGGGGAACTCGAAAGACCGTCTCCTGCCCGGTTCATATTGGCCTTACTTTTCACCTGAAAGTAGACGGGACTCAGGCATAGAGGCTGTGTGTGCACTGTGTGTGTGATGCATGTGGACAGAGCACGTATGTGTAATGTATGCACACGTAGGGTGTGTTACAGTGTGTGTGACGTGTGTGTAATGTGGGCGCATAATGTGGGTGTGTCATGTGTGTAATGTATGTGTACATGTGTGAGTGTAATGTATGTCTGTTGTGCGTGTATAGTGTACGTGTGTACAGTCCGTGTAATGTGTGTGTGTATATAGTGTATGCATATATAATGTGTGCCCCGCATGTGAACAACGTTGTGTGCGTTTTGTGTATAATGCAGGTGTGTGTAATGTATACATAGTGCGTGTGTGTAATGTGTGTGCGTGCAAGCACACATGCCACCAGAAGGACACAAGGGGATACTGGAGGAGGAAGGGAGTCATGGAGAAGGAAGGGACGAAGGAGGAAAGGTGGGATCGGAGAAGAAAACGATAAAATAGATGAAAAGTTGGAGCGGCTTGGGGGAAGAATGACCCTCCTTTATTTTAATAAAACAGAAGGAGGGGATGGAGAAGGGTGACGCTGATGCCACTCCCCAGCCTCCCTCTGCAGCCCGTTGGCTCCGGTCTCCCCCGCGGCGGCGCAGGAGGGCAGTGCGGCCCTGGGCTCCCACGACGCTGCATCGAGCCCATTTTGTGGGCAGACTTGAACACGGGGGGCAAGACAGTGGTGGCAGCAAAGATAGCTCTTCCCTCGGCCTTGGCCGCTGGCTGGCCTCCGGGTGCCTGTGGCATCGTCCTCTCTGGGGACGGTCAGCGATGTCCCGTTAGGCGTTTTACCCGAGGCCCTGCCCTGACCATGGGTGGGACGGCCAAGGTTTCTGCTAGCCTTCAATCTGGAAGTGGAGGCATTTCTGAGGCAAGTACATTACAGAACACCAGACAGAGCTTTCCGGCTTTTTATGGAAAAATGTGGGGAGGGGAGTGAGGTGGCCTGCAGTTTCCCCTCAGGCTCCACTCCCAGGCCCCAAGGGAGGGCTCATGCCACAGACCTGGCGGGCCCTCGGGGTGCTCCCTCTGCAGAGGCTAAGGTGCCCCATGGGCACATCTGTCCCAGGTGGGTGTGGCACGGGGAGCGCTGTCGGGCTGGTCCCAGTGGAGCTTACAGATGGGACAGCTGCATGCCACAGGCAAGCTGGCCTGGAACTGTGGGTGAAAGAGGACTCCGGAGTCTGACAGCCTGAAGTCACACAGCCTGAAGTCACATCGTGGCCCAGGCAGTGCTCAAGGAGGAGTTTGGGGCAAGTTGCCTAACCGCTCTCTGCCTCCGGTTCCGCATCACTGCAATGGGGCTGGGAATAGCTCTTCTTCGGTAGTGGGGCTGGGAGGGGAGGTGGGGGGGGTGTCGTGAGGATTCAGGGACAGGTGAAGTGCTCAGAGCAGCGTCTGGGACACAGTGAGCACTTCATGAATGTGATCTGTCTTTACTATTAAAAAAAAAATCAATATAGTTCAATATAGATCCTGCGTCTCTTTGCTGACCTTTCTCTTGTGTTTCCAAATGAGGGGCCCTGGTCAAAGGCAGGGTGGCTGAAGGTGTGTGTTGAGGCTTCTGAGGTGTGTGGGCACAGCTAAGGCCATCGCTGGGCCACACGGCCCTCAAAGCTCTTGTGGAAAGGTGGGGCTTCCCCTTAGCTGGGCCACAAGGCAGCGACAGTAGGGTAGCGGGGCAGAAGCAAGGGCTGGGCCCCTGCTCGCGGTCGGGAGGCTGGCCTACACAGAACCTGACAGCTAGATGGGAGGTGAAAACAGCGGCATTCTCCTGGGGGTGGCCAACCAGAGGAAGGATTTGCAAAACTAGCAAAATAATTAAGCAAATTTAGCAAAGGAGAAATGGACATTCATTTTTTTGTGATCAGTAATCGCTTGAGTTCACTGAAACACTGACATGGAGGTATCAGCGCCCCCGGGCCGGAGCAGGCCTTGTCCAGGGTAAGGGATGTGGGCGCTAAGAGAATCCAGGCATGCGGTACGCTGTACATTGATGGTCTGAGGAAGTTCGCCTGGAGTTTTCAGAATAATCAGCCCTACTTCTTCTCTAGAATGGGACTGCTAACTAGTCTCCCGGGGAGACTGTTTTGAAGGTGCACTTGACAGGTAGTGTTTTGTTGCCTCTTAAAGATCTCATACCGTTTGGAGGGGAGGCAGAGATCCGCCAGAGGGAGATTTCATCCCAATCCTGTCTTAAAATGGGTGAGGACCTAAAAATCCCGAAGGCCCGCTGGGACCCATATTGGAAGCTCAGTTCACCTATGAGGTGTGAATCAAGCAATAGGAAGGCCTGGGGGGAACCATGAGGCCTATACAGAGCCCACCCTCCCGATTTCCCCGATGTCGTCTTTCTCTGTGAGCAGACCTAGGCTCCCAGAGTGAGATGCTTCCTGAGGAATGCTTGTGGCTGGGGCCTGAGGCCAGTCTGGTGACTTTCTGGTCTCATTTCTGTCCCCAATGGACTCAGGGACTCAGTGAGCCCAGGATGCCTTAACCTGATAGACCTTTCATGGGAAGCATGGCAGAACTCTCGAGCATTGCGATAAACCTCTTGGGAAAAAAAAAAATCATAAATGAAACAAATCAGCTGTAAAACAAACCCCAAAGTAATCCCCTAAAGAGAAGTGGCACTGCATGAGGCGCTGGTTGGCAGGTCTACCCAACATGCAGATGGAGAACACCATCCCGAAGAAGTTCTACAGGGAGCGAGGATCAGTTTCTCCCTGGTTCAGATATTGCCTCTCCCTGGTTTAGAGCTTTTAATGTTCCATTAAAAAATATTAAAAATCCACAGACCAACCCAGATGTTCCTCTCCTCAATTCCTGCTTCTTCTTGGGAGCCACCATCTGGCATCATGGCGCTAGATGTCTTTGCTGTCCCCATAGTCGTTGTAAAGGACACTCAGGGTCTGCTCCTCGCACGTCTTCCTGAGGTCCCGGCTGAGCTCTGACCAGTCAAGTCCATAGGGCTTGATCTCGCTGTAGCGGCAGCCCAGGTACTTAAGGGAGCCGCGTCGCAAGCTTATCTTGGGTTCCTGAAGGAGGCCATTGCACCAACTGCTGAGATCCCCCAGCTGGGAAAGGATGAGGCCAGCTTTCCTATGGAGTGAGCATGGAGGATACACAGATTAGAAAGAAGAGAAGGCGGGGAAAGGCGAATAGGCACTGTTAGAGTGAGACTTAAAGCTTCCAGGGGGCAGAGTCTGGTGTGTCCTGCTTCCTGTTCTATCATGGGCATTCAGAACAGCGGGTCTTCATAAACATCTGTCTAGCAAACGGATGGATGGATAGATGGATGGATAGACGGATGAAAGAACACTCTGGCTGTGCAAACTGGGACAGGCATCAAAACAAAAGACAGAAACAAAATGCCATAAGGAAAAATAAAGGAAAGAAAATAACTACTATTTTAGTGGGAATTTATGCCCTTTTAAAATCATAGAGTTGGCAGTTTTGAAAGACAAATCAAATCCATTTTCTCTACAGCCAGCAATTTACCATCATTAAATGACAAATAATGTGTTTGAGTGAATATTTCCCTTTTCAAGGCTATTTTAGAACTAAGCAGAAACAGCTGATATACTGAACTTTGGAGGGTATCAAATGTAACTAATTATGCCCGGATGGAGGGAGTGACAGTGAAATAAGGGTGAAGATGACAATGCCCTCCGTGCACAATGACGCAGGGCCCTTCTGGGGGAAATGCAGACTCTCAGAGGCTCGTGACCTTATTAGTGTTCAGGTGAGCTCCGACTCCACTCTGCCTTCTCCCTTGGAAAGCCAGGAGGCCACGGCCACTGAGACCCAATCCAGAGAGGGGGAGGAGGAGGGCTGTCACAGATCACAGGGGAGAGAAAGGAGCGGAGCTGCACGAGGTTGTCCCAAGTTCGCACACGCTGGAGCGCAGCGATCCCTCCGGGCCAACACGAGAGCCCGATGGCCTCTGCGTGCAGCCTGGAGAAGGATGCTGTCGCCACAATCGTGCTCCCGGTGCCCGGTGCCAGCGTCCGAGACAGGGGCTGCTGTCCGCCAGCTGCCAGACCTCGCCGGCTCTGAGACGGAGCAGCGATCCCTCACTCAGCTGCGTTCCTCCTGTTCTTCAAGCCCCTAAGTACCCAGAGACCCACGAAGTTTCTCTTCTTTGAAGGAGCTCCTGTAAAATGCCGTTCTGAAAAGCTCAATGAACTCAATTCCTTGCAGTATTTATCAGCTGCTCGGCTACCTTCTCATGTGAGAACCAACTCTTTTCTAATTCAATCACCAATTCTTTCCAGAAAATGGAAGTTTCTGCACTCCGTTGAGAATGACCTTTCAAAGAACAATAAGCACATTCGTTTCATTCCTCCCCTTCCGTCTGGCCGGGACTCCACGAGGGGGTGACCTCACCGCATTCCTGGGAGGACGTGCTGAGAGGGGCAGAGATGATGCTGGAGGAAAGGTGTGGAGACTCCCCAGCGGAGGCCGGGGGTGGAGACTGAGTGAGGGCATCGGAGGGCAGTCGTATGTTCTCGCACTTCACTGGTGGGTCGGAGGAAGTCAAACACACACTCCGCCAGCCACCGACGTAGCATCCCATGCAGAGGGTGTCTCCTCCGCCTATTGGCCTCTGCGGTTTGGCCAAGCAGGCTTCCAAAAGTCGTCATCAACGGGACTTTGGTGGCCCTTCCTCTTAATTTATCCCACTACATGTCATTAGTTGTTGACAAGTTCTTGGAAGGTGGAGGGAGAGGGAGCGAAGGGAGAATGAGGGCAGCGTGTGCATCAGCCTCGAGACAAGGACGCAGGAAGAGAACAGATTTGAGCAGCCCGTGGAGATTTTGTGGCTGCTTTCATAGCTCACTTAGAAAAATAACAATAATAAGTAATTTGGGTCTCCCCTTGATCCTCGCAGAGCCTGTGGATTTCTTCTTCCTTAGCAGCGACACAGCCCATGTTGTTTTCAAAGGATTTCAACCCTCGCGTCGATCTGGGGGCCTCCATGAACACTAAGGGAATGCATTTCACTGAACTGAGGTGGTGGTCTCTGCCCGCTCACGGGGAGCATGCAGCCCCCAGAGCCTCCTCTGTTCACGCGCACGACCGACGCAGGAGTGGCTGGATGCACCTCACGGCTTTTCCTTTCCCGCGGCTCTCCCTGAGATCCATGACACAGGGAAGGAAAACTTGATTTCTAGAAGCTAATGAAATTACACACCGTTTTCTACTGCAGAGTCTTGAAAACCCAGCACCACACATGAAAGGGTCTCGGGGAGGAGAGTCTGGGAAGAGAATGTCAAGTCAGCAGCACGCCGTACTTTGCGGGGGGCGGGGGAGGATCCACACTTCTGCCCCTGCTCACTTTCTTTATTAACCAATTTCCTTCCAACTCTTGAGTTACAAGAGAGAAATTTTAAAAGCAATCCTAATGCCCTTGGAAATGAAGATGATATATGCAATGTTAGTGCTATTCAAATTGTGACATTTATGTTCCCTAACCAAGAACTGTATATATACACTCAATAAATGTCAGAAGGAGGGAGGAAAAGTGGGGGGAGCAGAGAGGAGGGAGTGAGCAGAGCCAGGTAGGGGGGAAGGGAGCTGGGGAGAGAAGAAGAAAGAGGAGCTAATATTAGGCATAAGTAATTATGAGGGCAGGAGTAATAAGGTATGGAACAGAAAGGACATATCTTAATAAGTATCTAACATTCCAACCCAGGGTTTGCTTTCTCCTGAAACTGAGACAAAGCCAATGAAAAGTCCCGTATGTATTTCCCTCTGTGTCCTGGTCCATAGCCGTGGCATCTGTTTGCCCGAGGGCCATCCGCCTTTATAATAACTGCAGGAAATAATCTATGGAATGCAGAGATTCTTCCTAAACTTACACATGGAATCATTGCATTTCAGAAGATAATCTTAAACTTCCTCCTCCTTTCAAAAGTAAGAGAATAGGAAGGGATGTCCTGAACAATGGTCTTCTGGAGACTTTATAATTTCAGGTCACGAGAAGCACCCTGACACTGGGTCTCCCTCCAGTTCAGTCAGAGGTCAGACGGATGGGGCAACTTTTGGGTGGTACTTCCAAGCAGCCTGTTGGCAGGAGTGCAAGAATTCTTTAAGTGCCAGAGAATTCCAGTGCACTGATTGTCTTCGTCTGCTTTCCTTTTTTTTTCTTTCTAAAAATAGTCCATGTGCCCCCTCCCCTTTTTTTTCTTTATAAACTCCTAAATAATTCAAGGACGTATAGGCACCAAAATTCCATGTAAGCCTCTTCCACTGAATCTATCTGAAAATTCCAGTATTTCCACCGAAATCTGTTTTTTCAGAGCAAGAGCATGTAGCCATGATCAATGAAGCAAAAGGAAGGTGGTCCCTCTACACCTTCTTCCAATCCCTCTCTTTCCAAGAGTGCTCTCTGTGTCGTAGAACATAAAAGCAGTGGGTCCTGATATTGAAAAGCCGTAACCTCAGGGCCGGGGGATGCTGGCAAACACTATACTGTCCTAACTTTGGCCAACATAGATGTCAAGGTGAGTCTTAGTCACCACCACGTTGTCTTTTCATAAGGATGTGCAGTTTCGCTGAAAATATGTCTGTAAAATGCATATCGTATTTGCAAAGCTCATACGCAATAAATAGTTTTGGATAACCTCTTCAATAAAATTCCTAAGTTTCTTTCGCAAGAGACAAGGCTTCCAGCTCCTATCATTTGTAGCATTTGCAATGCTGCGTCCGCATGGTAAAGAGGTGGGTAAAACAGGTCAAGGGCAAAGATTTTTTTTCAGAGTTCAGGAAATGTATTCATGACTTCCCTACTTAAATACAGCTTATCCCAAACTAATCTGCATGAAGTGAGCTGTATAAAAGCACGGGACTGACTTCTCGAAGCACCTAAGCTCACCCGGGAAATCTCTGTGAATCCATGGGTGCAGTGGAATAGTGGGCAGAATTTCAAAGAGCCGAGGTCTTTGTTTCTTGGTTACCTGGGGCCTAATTCATCCTCACACCGCCAGGTGAATTCTCCAAAACTCTCATAGTGCTGGTTATAGTGGTAGAGGACTCGATGTAGGGTGGGGGAACCCAGATCCAGGAGGGTGTTATAGGCCGTCTGTTGCTCCTTCCCACTGGTATAGCCATTGAAGAGATTGTAGATCTTGTCTGCTATTTCTGAGGAGGGCGGAAAAGGCAAAAAGAAAAATAACATTTTAAATACACGTATGTATACACACAACATACATGTGTGCAAGTGCACGGAGATGTGTGCATACACATATTTACACGTATATGGATGAGTGTGTGTGTGTGTGTGTGTGTGTGTGTGTGTGATGTTGCCTAAAGAACCCTGAACCTGGAGCCTGGAGACTGTGGTTTGAGTAATTCACTTTTATCTCGGCCGCATCGGCTGTTGCTCTCTTTTCTAAAAAATGAAAACCCTCAAGTAGACTATCTCTGAGGTCAACTTCAGTTATAATATTCTGTGTCTTTACCCATGTTTCCTGAAAATACAATGCCTACGGCAAGAAGATCTCAAATGAATACTTTATGGGTAAGTGCGGTCCCGGGGAAGCTGGCGGGAGGACAGAAGGAAATGAGGTGGGAAAGGAGGCTGAGGGAATGTAGGGGGCGTGCTAAGGAGCAGGTGGTAGGCTTTGCAGGAGAGGAAGCTGCTGGATCGCCACCGGTCCATCCAGGGGAGAATGGAAGACTTTATCCCCAGCTCCCATCTCTGACTGCTCTGTGGGGACTTTTCACGTTTGCCCCATGAGGCTTTAGCTCCCCTGCACTTCCAGGTTATATCTGCTGGGGTCCCAAGGGTGTCCTGCAAAAGCACAGGAAAGCCCAGGGGGGCAGAAAGTTGGCTCAGGGATGGAGGGAAGCACCGTCAGGTGATGCTTGAGCAACGTGAAGAACGAGGAGCGGCCGCAGTCCCTAAAGCAATCCGGCCCCGCGACTGCAGGACAGCAGAGCCTTTGCTAGGGCTGCCCGGACCCGATACGAAGACAAGCCTGCAGATATGTGGTGACACAGAAATGGAATCCAGTACATCCTGCAACTCCGAATGAGTGATCTTTCAGTTTAATTTATAACTCTTAGATTTCTCCTCCAAGGCATACACCGCTAAGACCGAACTTGGTGATGCGGCAAAGTGGCAGTGAATTTGGATAGCCTTGGCATTTTTTCCTACGGAGCTTGAGGCACTTGATCATTAAATGTTTTCATATTAAACCTGTCAGAAAGGAGATCTGCTCACATGTCCTTCCTCAACAGCTGGGAACTGAGATCTGGAGAGCAGAACTCTGTCTTTGATCCAGTGTTAAATCTGGGGATGAAGAGACTAAGTCTATGGGTTTCCAAGCCAGCACTTTGCCCACTCGACCCCCGTCAGCCAAAAGGCATAGCAACCTGATTCCTTGTCACAATTCCAAGTGAATTCTGGGCTGTTAGTAATGACAAAGTCATTGTTGTAGAGGTTTTCTGGGCTGGAAGGAAGAGAATTTCTACCCCTACTCTGTCCCGACACTGCAGTGATCTCCTTACTTTTCTATCTGGCCCACTGCCCACTGCCCATGAGGACAGGAGCCACGTCCTGAGCAGCTAGCACAGGGCCAAACAACAGAGTGGGTTAGAAAATGTTAGTTAAATGAATATAATTCATGATCTTTCCAGTGATACCTCTCCATCCCAGTCTAGAAAATCCTTTAGCAACCAAACTCTTGTAGCCAACACCTTAACTGCATTATAAATAACTTCGGTCCAGAAATCCATTTAGATTTTCAGGATTTTTAAATTCTCAGGTTGTTAAAATAGGATCAAGAGATAAAGTGGACAGTGCCTTAGAACATAAAGGTCTATGGTATCCCCAGTTACTTATAAATGGCCTACCGATTGTCAAGAACTTTACATATATGAACTCCAATCTTCATACCAACACTGCAAGATGGATATGAATGTCCCTCTCCTCCACAGGAGGAGATTCAGAGAGAGGCCAAGAGAGGCCAGGTCACCTACCCAAGGTCATATAGCCAGTGTGGGCTGGAGTCAAGTTTTCAAACATTGTCTATCTTCCATTGTTCTTTTGTACCAATGCTCAGGAGATAGTAGTGTTTGGCCATCTTAAGACAGAGAGGGCAGAGTCTTGGGGGATGCAGATCTGGGGTGACTATTTCTCTTAAAGGACTTCCCCTACTTGCCAAGCAAGAGGGAGTCCTGGTAAGAATTCAGGGGCCCGTCATTTCTGGAGTTGAGACAGACGGAAGCAGAGGGACTCTTCTAAAAGCTGTGCTGTTTTCAACAGGAGGAGGGGGACGTGTACTGAGATAAAAAACCAGGGAGGGAAAATGTGGGCGATCAGACCAGAGCCCAGATAGGAAAGTCTGGGGTTCCTTTTCCCAGGCTTTTTGTTGCTGCCTCTCTGTTCTTACTTCTAGAGATGGGAAATAACATCCAAGACCCCGAGCCCTGGTTATAACTATCTCTGCCAGGGAACAGAGACGGCTGAGAAGGTGATTTCCGGCATATTTACTACTCTTATAACACAGCGGTTATATCTAGCTCGAGAAGCTCATGCTTCTCCCTAGCAGCAGCAAGTGTGCCTGAGACCAGGTGGGACAGGCCCGGGCGCCACCATAAATCTCCTAAAACCGAGATAATCTAACTCTGGGGTGTGCTTACAAGCCGCCATCAGTAAATGGGATGCTCTGTCCAGAAGGATATAGGCTAGGTTCCTAGTGCATGAGTATTTCTGGTTCCTCCTATCTCCACTGTGAAAATCTAGAGATATTTCTTCATTAGCTTTCACAGCATCTCAAGAAGTCACTAACTCAGAGAATGGAAAAAAATACAAAGTATTTTTAGTTGTTCTTTTACCCAGTTTTCAGCTTCACAGAAGTCTTGGGCTATCCAAAATAGGGATCTGTCTTCCCTGCCTTTAAAATACAGGATGTTCAGGAATAGTTAAAATGCACGTGGAGAGATGATGGGGAGTCTACAGACATGGCCTCATCATGGAAAAGGGTCGCTGAGTTATTAGTTATTGGAAGGGAGCTGGTACCTCTCACGCAGCAGAATAAACCCACAGGGTGGGGACTGAAGCCCTCAGACCCAGAGGTGTGGTTAAGAACTGGCACCATGACGTCATATGACGTCACACCAGCTGTGTGGCCTTGGACAAGTTACTTAACCTCTCTGGGTATTGATGTTCAATGATGGTGAATGATATACACCTTCCAAGATTACGGTGAGATTAAAAGTGATATTAAATGTAAAGCCTTTCTTCAGCTCAATGTCGGGACCCAAGAAGCATACCTTCATTCATTCACTCAATACAAGTTTTCCTGAGGGCTTACCACGTGCTCGACATTTTTCTAGGCACTTGAGCTACATCAGGGAGAACCTGACAAAATTCCTCACCGTTGAGGTACTTACAGTCTAGTGGGAGGAGGTATTTGGGGAAGCAATATATATCACCAGTACAATATCGTCGGTGAGGAAGTGGGAGGAAGTCAGGCAAGAGAAGGAAGCATGGGCGCGTTGTGCACGGCACTGAGATTTTAAACAGCATGGCGGTGATAGGTCTCACTGAAGAGACGACCCTGGGGCCAAGAGATGGAGGAGGGGAGGAGATGAACTGCAGGGCTGTGTGGGGAAGAGCATGCCGGGGAGAAGCAAGGCTAGCAGAGAGCTCCCAGCCTCTGGGCTGCATATTTGAAAACAGCAAATAAGCCCCAGTATTTGGAGTAAGATGAGTTGAGAGGAGAGCCAGACAACAGGAGATGTTATTTTGTTATTATTATTCATCATGATGAATTACTACAGGTTCTCCACAAAATCATGCTTTCCCCAATGCCATGAGAGACACTGAAACGCAGGAGTCCAAGAGACTGGTGCAAATAGTCTTATTTGAATGAGAGGAGTGACTCCTGGGGCAGAAGTGAGCTTTCTTATACCCCAGCAGTGGCTATGAAATTTACTATGAAATGAGAATCCTGGGAGGCATCCATACCACCTAAAGGCTCCCTTGATACTATAACAGAAGTCCCCCGAATGGAAGTCCTAAGTCACCATTTTCATTAGTCCTGGGGGGGGTGTGGTGCTGAGACCTAAGTCTGTCCCCACACTGAAGTAACTGACCACAAAATTCCCTACGAAAACCTGAGGGCAATGATTCTTGTCATTCTTGGAGCTGTCCACACCTCGAGGTCCCCTCCCCACCCCCAGCCCCTGTCCGCCGTCCCCGTGCAGCCCCTCCCTAGGCCACTCTGTGCTGCCTTCACACCCGTGACTCTCAACCTTGGCAATCAAACTTGATTCTCCACCTGGAAGGCCTGTGAAAACACAGATTGTTGGCTCCCTCCGGAGTTCCTGATTCAGTAGGTCTCAGATGGAACCTGAGACCTTGCCTTTTTGACAAGTTCCAAGGTGATACTGCGGCTGCTGTTGGTCCGGATCATGCTTAGAGAACCACTGCTCTATGCAAATTTATTCTCTCAAGACTTTCCTTGCTTCCTCCAGGATCAGCAATATGGCGAACAACTCTCCCTTTACCCTTGACCTTGGCAAACACTCTTCCTTTTCTCCATGTCCCTGTATTGGCAGAAACCTGTCTGAAGCATTCTCCCCCGCAGAGGAATGCTCCCATGCCCCAGTCTCTCAGCCTCCCATGACCTCCTGCAAATAACTTCCTGCTCTCTACGTATATGTGTAAAAGTCCTCCCACCTTAACAATGCACCTGCCTCTTCCTATTTCCCCTGCTCACTTCCTGACCACTATTCTACAACCATGGAAAAATCTGGCATCTGGTTCATTCTCCACTTCATTTCTCATCACCATTTTGGGTGACTTCACTGTCCACATGAGAAACCTCTTTAAGACTAGACACCCTCCCCCCATCCCAGCCACCAAGAGTCAATCATCATGTCTGAGACCTTCTCCAGCTTTGAGATGGTAAATCCCAATATCACATCCGTGAACACAGCCTCCTTTCAAGCCTCTTGTACTTCCTCCCGCCATCAAATCTGTCCTTCAGCCCCCACGTCTTTCGGCTCTGCCATTCCCTCCGGGTATCAGCTCTCTCTGTATCTTCATCCTTCTCTACCTGACATAACCCACAGGGCCATGGCCTGTGCCCTCAACCAGCTTGCTCCATCCTTGGCCTCTTCTCTGTCCTCATCTAGGATGCTGGGGTCTGCCAGGGGAAGGTCACAAACCATTGAACTTGGCGGTTCTGCTTAGGATGCCTTGGCATGACTTCTTTCTTCCCTGCTCCAAGCCATCAGCAAGTCTTTTGGTTTTACCATCAAAATAATTTAGAACCAGACCACTTCTTGCCACCTCTCTCATGAGCATCCTCTCTCCTCTGTCCCTGCTGTCGCCTTGGCTCCTCACTGGACCTGCTACTTGGAGTCCACGCTCAGCACGAGCAGGGGAAATGAGCCTGTGAAACGCTAAGCCCAATCACGTCCCTCTTCTGCTTGAAGTGCTCAGCGCTTCCCTGCTTAGTCCTAGTCCGAGTCCCCATCCCTGTGCTGGGGCCCCGCGGGATCCACCCCACGGCCTCTCGCAACTCCTCTCCACCTTCTCTCCTCTGCATCCCTCGCTACCACGGGGCCTCCTTTCTCATCTTCAAACACATCAGGCATCTCTGTCCTGCTGTTCCTCTATCTGGAATGATCTTCCCCCCGGTATCTGTGTGTTTTCCTCCTTCACCCCCTTCCCAAACCACGCCAGTTAAAATGCTGCCCTCTGCACTGCCTATCCCACTTCCCTGCTAGCCAGTCTCCATAACATACATCACCATCTGAAACACCTGTTTTACTATCCTTTGTGGTTTGTCACCCTTGCTGAAATCTAAGCTCCAGGAGGCAGGGGTTTTGCCCCCTAATGCCCAGACCAGGTGTTTACTCGGGGCTTAATATATGTGGTCTGATTTGATGCATTTATGAAATCTGATGACACCATTCTTGAGAACAAATTCTGAGTCTAATTACTGTTGTTTCTGCAGTCTCTAATCCCAGGGCTCAATAAATGTCAAAGGAAGGAAGGGACAAGAATTTGTGTTTGGCATCAGGAAAGAACAATGGATGCTGGGGGAGTGGTGGAGGAGAGCTGGCCTTCCCTCGTGAAGCTTCACAGAGAACTCTTGCAAGGCCATGCTCCAGCCGGAAGACGAGGCTGGTCTTAACCTCTGACACGGGCTTGTTCTTCCCCGGGAAAGATGCTTTCAGTAGAACACGGGTAGAAACTCCCTTGCTCAGTGGCTTTAGTGTCATGATGTGGTAAAATTCTTCATAGAAAGTACCTGGTTTAGGGAAAGTGTTCGTATAAGGAATAGTCTGGCTTCCTGCTGGATAATTAGGAGCGGAGGTCATGCTCTGGGTCACTTAGAAGCTAATTCACATTTGTTTTTAGGTTTGAACTCAGACCCAAGCGAGCTATATTCATGATCACCATCTGGGCTGGAAGGAGGCAGAGCATATGGTTTTTCGGCAGAGCTGCTAGAACTGAGTTAATTTGTGAGGATCCGCTCGAGTCCACGTCGTCTCTGCACGTTTGGCCCGTACAGGACCCCCTCCTGGCGGAAAAGTAAAAGCACCTGAGGACACCACCTGGTTCTCTCGGCATGAAGTTGACTTTCCTGTGCCCAGCTGGTCTGCTGGGATTTCAGACACCCTTCTCTGTCGGGGAGCCCACGTGGGCAGAAGCCCATCTTGATTCCCTTTGGGGGCTGGAATTAACCCAGAGGAGCCCCACAGAGAAACAGAAGAGTGGTCTCTCCCAGGGAGGCTACTCTATGTTGGCCGCTCTTTCCTGCAGGGTCGCCCTCTGTCCATCGATTCCTGCAGGTGGCGCTGTGCTGCAGGGTTACCTGCTCCTCCCCTCCCTGAGGCCCCGCCACCAGCCAGCGGCCCCGGAGCCAGCAAGTGCAAGGTGCCTACGTGGCCGGCAAGGACAGAAGCAAGTCCTCCCAAACAGAATTAGCTGGGCACCTTCTCATCACCTGCCTCTCTCTGGCTTGGAGTAGGAAATCAACAGAGGATTACCTAATTGTGCCAAGGGCCTCTCCAGAGAGCCTCTCATCCGAGGGTCTTCCACCCCAGACTCTGTTTCATCATCAAGGGATTTTGAGAACTTCAAAAGTCATTTGGTCCGTACCCTGTAAGCCAGGCAGCACTCACTCCGGGAAGAAACACATCTGTCTTATACGTAAAGATCTCCACTCCACTGGAACGTCCCAGTGGATTCTAATAATCCTGAAAGGGAGAATTTCTTTTTCTACCAAACTTGAACACTCTTTTTTTTTTTTTTAATGAGGTCTTTTCTTCATTCAGAGACAGAGAAAGGTTTTCACTCTTTTACACAATGACCTTCTAAATATCTGATTTGACATCATAAGCAAATGCGAATTGATGTCAAATAATCAGTCTGAGTGCTGACTCTGTTCAAGGCTCACTTTGTGGCCCTGGTCAGCTGTTCACTCAACTCTGCACCCCAATTTCCGCATCTATAGAATGGGGGCAGCATTCTATCCATTCAGTGAACCTTGCTGGGTCCCTATGAGAAAGCAGACTGCATGGTGAGGGGCAGCATTTCCAAATTAACAGAGACACTGATGCTGGAATTCTAGGCTGAGCCGATTTCAACCAGGGAAACACTGTGCTTACCCCTGAAATCACCTCATTATGTCCCCTGACTCCGGCTGTATCAGGTTGACTACGAGGGGCACAGTGTTAGAATGCATACTCCCCTGCATTTACTGAACAGTTACTATGGGATGGGCACTTAAAAAAATAACATAAATTCACTCATTTAATTCTTACGCATCTTATCTACTACTACTATTATCCCTTCCCCCATTTTATAGAGGAGTAAACTGAGGCACGAGGTGAAGTAAACTGCTCAAGGTCAAGTACATAGCAGAACAGGAATTTGAAGCTGGATGGTCTGACTCCAGAGTCTAAGATTGTCTGTAACCAGTCGGTCACCATGCTGCCTTCCTTCTAAGTGTTCGGGACAGAATAGTGAGTAAACCAAACCAGGCTCTGCTCTCCTGGAGCTCGCTGTCCGGTGAGGTAGATATTGAACACATGATTCTAGTAACAAACGGAGATGAATGAGTTGAAGGAAAGTAACATGATGCCGTGAGAACATCTAGCAGTGGCCCTTGACCTCTTGACTGTACCGAGGAAGGGACACTTGACCCGTAATCTGCAGGCTGAGGGGAGCTCATTGGTTAATCAGGGGTGGGGGTGAAGGACGTTCGAAGTAACGAGATGAACACGTGCAAAGGGCCAGTGGTAGGAGTGGGAACAGTGTGGAGGACCTGAGAAAGGCAGTGAGGCTGAAATGCAGAGATGGATGGGGAGAGTGGACGAGAAGAGGCTGGAAAAGTGGGCGAGGGTCACCTCATTTAGGTCCTAATGTGTCTGTTAAGTATTTTGGTCTTTGTCAGAAGAAGAATGGCAATCCATTAAAGAGTTTTAAGAAGGGGCCTTAATATGATCAGATTCCTGAGTTGAAAAGAAACAGTATCACACACATTAAACGAGGAGATTAATGTGAGAATCCTTCCAGAAGCTGTAAAGTGCTACAGCATCGGTGATTTTAGTTAACGTAGGTCTGGTCCCTCTCCCCGCTGTGCTTTGGTGCACCCCTTAGTGGCTGCGGGCTTGTGCCTCTCATACTCAGCCCAATATACCTGCAGCTGGCAGCCGTCTCTCAGGGGCCAGCAATCGGCTTGGCCGCACTGTTCCCCTTCCTGAAACTTGCACGGCTGAGCTCCCAACGTCGGCCCATGTCTCCGCCCCTGTGCACATCAGCCCCATTCCCCCGGAGAGCCCGCAGTGGTTGGCCGGAGCCCTGTTCTTGGTGCGAGAGCCCCGGGGAGGGGGTGCCCAGGACGGCCAAATCCTGGCTGTGGAGGTCATGGGCTTAGCCTCAGAGCGAGGACACCATCAAAAGCCGCCAGGGGCATCGGGAGGAAAGGAGCTCCAACAAGTGTGCTGTTTGTACAGATGTCCACATCTGTAGCCTTTCTATGTTTTAATTCAACATGACTTTGCAGATGTACACACACGTGAAGAGAGGAATCCTGAGAGCAGAGGCCACGGGACTCCACCACGAACCTAAGCGCCTGGTGTGTTACCGCGTGTGCCCGGGGCTTTCGTCCGCGTGTCCTCAGGCTCCGTGACTCCCAGACTGTGAGGCTCTCCGCCGGAGGCAGAGCTGGAGGAGCACGCCCAGACACCTGCCGCCCCGGGGCTGGGCCTTGAGGGCTCCCCCTCCCCCGCTGAACCCAGGTGGTTCTGTCTCATGCCCTTGCTCCTGCTTGCCTCACAGCAAGGGGCTGCGGCCCCCTGCAGGCTCTCCTGGCCTCAGAGTCACTTACCCTGGGCCTTGACATCATCGACCACGGGGCAGGGGGTCTTCACGATCACATCACTGGGCCTGGAGCGCCGTCCAGTGTTGTCCACTCCCCACAGGGTGAACCTGGCAGACAGGGGAGGGCGCCGTTAGCACAGAGGAGCAGCGGCCCCGGCGGACGGCCATGCTTGGCTAGGGTGGGTTTGCATGTCTCCCCACCACCCCTCTCTTTCTCCATCTGAATGGGCTCTTTGCACCACACCAGCCCCACACAGCTTCCCAGGGGCTGCCTGGATCCCTAGCAATGGCAGCCCCCCGAAATGTTTTCACTATCTGGCCCTCCCACACACCTGATCAGCCCACTGGTATGTGCTGTTTCTAGAACTGTGGCTGAGGCCACCAAACCTGAAGCTGGGGCATCCGATCAGCCTGTATGGAACCTTGCTCGGATCCTGAGTCTTGTCCTACAACCCGGGTCTCAGGCCGGGTCTCAACTCCTTCCTCTGCCCACCTACCCCAGACTCTCTTGAGCTAAGGTTCTCAGGGATGGCCCCAGAGGCAGCCAGGGCACTCCTGACACCTGCACCTGCAGTCTGCCATTCCCACACATGGACACGGTTCCCCTTCACACACCTGTGTCCCCTCCATGGAGCAGGAGTGCTAGGGAGAGAGAAATGAGAGCCTCTGAGGAGGGCCACCATCCTGCAGGGCATGCTGGGACCCTCTGCCTCGGTGCCTGGGAGCCTGGGGTGGTGTGAACTCCCCCCCAGCTGCTCTCACCGCTCCAAGCAGCTTTGCTCTATGCCCTCGTCACCGTAAGCTCCCCACTAACTAACTGGGAATTGATCGGATCCCCAGCTGGAATGAAAATGCCTGTACTCAAGTGAATTCTCACATTACTCTGACAGGGCAATTAGTACAAAAGTTAGGGTCCTAAGCCCTTACTATTTTTAATAGCAAAGCAAGGTGTTAGGAAAGAAGATCTTCCCCCAACCTTCTAAGTAAGAGATGGTGCTTATCCGAAGAACCTTTCCTCAGCAGGCCGGCTCCGTAGGTCCTGGAGGGACGCGGACAGCAGCCAGCTTACTTTGACTACCAAAGCCCACGGAGCACTTCACACATTTTCACGGGGAAGGGCTGCTCCGTTCATTGTCAGCACTATGGTTTCCGCCATCGAGCACTCGTAGGACAGTAAGCAGCTTAGCTAGAGTGAGTGGACAAGAGACAGAAGCCCTACTCCCAGATGAAGGGCTAACTGGAAATACGGTTCGTCCATGACTTCTGGGCCCTTTCCATGTCCGCCTGACTGCATTGTTCAGCCTGTCCTTAGTCTGTGACAACGCCTACCTGATGTGAGCGTGTGTGTGACAGAGTGGGTGTGTGGGTGTGAGGATGTGAGATTGTGTGCGAATGTTTGTGGGAGGTGTGAGAGTGTGTGGGGGTGTGTGAAAGAGCGTGTGGGTGTGAGAGACTGGGTGTGTGAGAGAGCATGTGGGGGTATGAGAGAGTGTGAGAAGGTGTGTGTGTGAGAGTGTGTGGGTGTGTAAGAGTGTGGGTGAGTGTGTGAGGGTGTGTGAGAGAGTGCGTGGGGGTGTGAGAGTGTGTGGAAGTGTGTGGGTGAGTGTGTGAGAACAGACACAGCCTGGCTCTGGCTCCTGAACCTTGGTGTGCAAGGAGCACCCTGGGCCCCTGTGTCCAGGGCTGACCACCTCGTGCGCTTTCACGCATCCCTGTGCAGGTGTGGCGGTTTTTGCTGATGGCTCCAAGTTCACTCCCCTTTTCCGAACTGTCTGCTCCCACAGGCTCCCAGAGGCAGTAGTTCTCCTGTGAGCACAGGCTGTGACGTCGGGGGTGGGCTAGAAGGGGAGTCACCTCCCCGCTCTGGCCTCAGTTTCCTTCTCTGTAAATTGAAGATGTTGAACCAGACACGTTTTAAGACCCCTTTCAACCAGGGCTCCTTAAATGTTTTGTACTGTGGACCCAGAATTCTCAGAATCATGTTTTTTAAATGCATTAAATAAACGCACAGGCTGACAAAATAAGCCAGCTCCTCTGAAACGCCCTTCTGCCTCCGTGGAGCCCAGGTGAAGGGCCAGCTCTATGCTTCCACGTGAGGAAATGAGATCGTGCAGCTGGATCCTTCTGGTAGCCTGGAGCAGCTGCCGAATGAGAAGCAATCAGGGAAGAAAATGCAAACCCTGATTCAATTCTTAACCACCACCACACCCCGGACAAGCAGCTTGCAATTCTGTGGAAGTCACTCCGTGTTGCTGAAACTCAGTTTCCTCAACTGTAAGATGAGAGCGAGACTCCAACCTCACGGGGTCCCCGAGGGTTCCCAGAGGCTCCCGCACACAGGAAGCACCCCATAAACGAAGGCTGAGCTCTCCCTTGTAATGATTAGAAAACTTTGTTGCAATCTTGCTTACAATGACTAGTGCTTCGAAGTAGAATCAGGCTTGAGGCCATGTGTCTCCAAAGATTAATCCGGGGCTCTCTCCTCCTACCAGGCACTGAAGGTCTGGCTTCAAGCTACAGGGAGGACAGGCTCTCCCTGGCCCTCCCCTGCTCTCTTCGCGTGATCTGCAGCGCCACCTAGTGGAGCGCCACGGAGCCGGCGGCTTCTTCCCTACGCCCCATGCACTGTCCCTGACTTCAATCATCAACACAGACGGAAAGCTGGTGCTTTATCAGACATAAGAGGGCAACACTGACGTTCACCCAACACAGCAGAGTGGGAGAAAGTATAAGTTTCAGGTCTTTGATCAGAAAACGTGGCCAGATCAGGCCCACGTGAGGAGGGTCCCAACACGGGTGAGGGCTGGTTCACAGGAATTTCAAAATTCCTAATTAACAGTTGTGACTTAGTGACAGGGATTAGTGAGCTCTTACTATGAGAATTCCAGTTTCGCGGAGTGTGAGGCATTTTACTGCACCATCCCAAAATTTCCTCCTTTTGCCTGTTCCCATTCTCATAAAGGGCCACAATTACCCAATAGCATGAGGGGGCTAAGAATCGTAGGCCAGCTTTCCCTTGTCCTAGTATCATCTTTCCATCTCTGTATTTTCCAGCTCCTCTAGAATATCCCTTGTCTTTATGGATTTTGCTAGTACGATCCCCAAGTGACATCTCTTTTTCCTAGATGGAAGACATCCAGCACCTACGTTCATCTTGCAAGCAACGCCACTCACATTTCTAGTGCTTTTTACCTTTGAATTCTTTACCTGTGGAAAGGGAGCTGATTTATTCTTTGACTACATTCTTGTGACCTCACCTGTACACTGTAAAATGTTTTTCATACCGATGGGGTCAAAAGGTCCCAGAACTACATCACCAGGAATTCTGCCTTGCCCCCACCCCCCAATATTTTCCCATCATGACTTAGATTCCCTCAGTCTCTCTCCTCTTTTGGCGTCTTTTATGTCTCTGCTTCACAACTATTTTACTATTATTCCAGGAGCACAGGGAGAAATGAGGAAGTGCTCCCAGAGAGAATAGGGATGTTCCGAGGGCCACGAGATAGAATCCACCGTATTTTCTTTGGAGAAAAATGTTGACCATCTCTACCTCTATAAACTATTTCGTAGTCACCGGAGCTAGTTTTCTAAAGCAGAGTTCTTGTTATTCTACACCTTTTGTCTAAAAAATTAATAATCTCCCTTGACTTAGAACATTCACTCTATTTTTCCAGAATCACTTCTTCCATTCCATTTTACTCACCATCAGCTTCCGCTCGATCGGACTCCTTGCTAGTTACCTTCATGCCTCTTTGCTTTTGCCCTTGCTGGTTCCTCAGCCCACTCTGCCTTTTCCCACATTACTCTACCTGCTGAAATTCTACATGACCCAAGTGGGTGATGTCCACTCTAGTTAGAAATCAGCTACTCCTCCCTCTTCTCCTCTACATGTTCCTTGTTCTTCCATCTAGACTCTATGTCTTCTGCTCTGATGTTAAAGTTAGTTGTTTGTATATTTCCTTTCTGTGTTGCAAGCCCTTTGAAGCTCTTGTCTCTCTTAATCTTCCCTTTCTGGTCCCTAGAAAGTTCTCTATAATGCTGATCAGGGTAAGACTTGAGAAACTCAAAATATTTTTCCGAGTTTCTAAAGGAACTCAGGCAGCAAAAATGAAGGAGCTCAGAGCCTCGGGACATTCAAGCAGGTGTGTGTCACTCACATGTAGATGGTGTCCGGTTCCAGGCACCGAATGATCAGAGAGATGGTGGTGAGCTGCTTGTCTGGCACCTGAGCGGGCATGGCACAAGGAGACTTTGCTCCAGAGATGATGTCGTCCACAAAGCTCAGCACCGTTTCTGCCCCGGGGTGGGGGGGGGGAGGGGAAGGAATGGAAAAGGCCATGAGAAACAGTGCTGGCCAAGCAAGGAGATGGCATCAGTTCAATGAGAACTTAACATTAGAACTGCCTGGTCCTCAGTCTTCTCAAATTCCTAGTGGAGAAAAAAGACCTAGAAGGAATTGTCTTTTCTGTTTCATGTTTAATCAATTTAGAGCCATTTGTCCGGAGTGAGTTCAGACACAACCATGGCAAGATGGATACACATGTGTGAGCTCTTTCATGAAATGTTCTTGGCAAGGGCAGGGACCACTGCCCGCCCTTCGCAGTACCTTTGCACACAGGGCCAGGGCCCCGGGGGAAGCGGGAGGCAGCTCTCCAAGCCGGAGGGCCGTGCATATGCCTCCCAGCCTTGCGGACCATTTCGGTGGAGCTTACTTGCCCTGCACCAGACTGAGGACGCCTCCATCCTGTGGGGGACTGCACTCACGCGTAGGTTTTAGGGATGATTTATGTTGACCTTTCCCTACATGTAGGCAGCAAAATCCTGAGGCCTGGAACATTGTTCATGGGGTGTTTCCACTTCTCAAAGACTTCCCTCTTCTAGCTGGACCTGGCAACTGCAGGGTTTGCTTTAGGACAAGACACGGGCTAAGCACATCTGTTTGCGCATGCTTTTGCCCAGAGGGGGGTTATTAGCAAAGGAATTTTTTTTTTCTGTAATCATGGCAGTGGTTAGCACAGAATTGTTTCCTAATTGTGGGCTAGGATAACTAGTGTACTGCATTGTTGTTTCTTTGTGAGTGTGCCTAGAGGCAATGAAATGGACACCTCTTTAATAAACAAAAAGAAAAACAAAATCAAAACAAGACTTTGTCAGATGCTCACCATGCAAAAACTCTTAAATGGACGAGATGGCTGTTCTTGCTTCCCTACCTCCCCCCACCCTCTACCCCCGCTCCTCCTGCACTGCCCTTGGACACCAGAGACCTGGGGCAAAGGCTAGGAGGCAGGACATTTTTCTTTTCTCTTCTTTTTACCAATAGATTAACAGGAGCCCATGAAGTCAGAGAGGCTCACCTGTCTCCACTTTGGAGTGGTCCATCCTGTCAGTGACCTTTTCTTGACGGATGAGGTAATCTACAATCTGCACCCCGATCGGAGGCTCTGAGTGTTCCCACTCCAGGACCACGAGGGTGCTGCTGGGCTCATGAACCGTGGAGAGTCTCAGCCTGGGTGCAAGACAGGAAGAGACATGACATGGGGTCCCTGTTGAATCCTGCAATGCTTTTCTGATACTGGCCGCCTTCTCAGTTGTTACACCCTCAAGTCATCCTTCTAACCTTTCTCAACTGACCACTAGAATGATCTCTCTGAGAGCTTGTCTCTTTCACGAGAGAGCAATGGTTCTTGAAGATCCCTGGAATCTGTATTTATTACTCTTAAGTGCCTGTTACACATTAGGAACTCAACATCTGTTTGCAAATAAATAAGTAGTTGAGTCAAAGATGAATGAGCACCTACAGCTTATAGGGTCAGTGGACAGGGCTTTCTGGCTGGCCCTATATAGGGCTTGGAAATATAATTTCTGGATTTGCTCTTAAAAATAAGAGAATGTGCCTATAAAGCTCATACCAAGTCTCCCTGAGGTGGTGTCTGGGAGAGCCCTGCATTAACAAGGCCAAGGTCAGCTCAATTTCCACAGCATTACCAGAGTCTGCCCCGTGGGGGGAACCCTGGCTTGCCCTCTTGCTATGGGTACTAGCATATTTTCTTCCCGACACCTTCTGCTGGCTGGCCCTCGCAACAGGCTCGGTTTAGAGGCTATGCTCCTAGGGGGCTTTACCAGGCAAGAGAAAGTTGACCACATGTCAAGTTTTCCTCAGGGTGATGTCCTGTGGCTGCAGACTTGGGCTCTGATTTCAGGTTCTTTCTTTGCTCTTGGGTTTCTTTGAATATTCTGATTCCTGACTTCAGTTTTTCTTTGCCTTTTCCAGTTCAGAGTCTTTTGCCTTGCCATCTCATTCGTCTTTGTGCCTTGCAAAGACTCACTACACATTATTGACGTTCGTGGTACGGATCTCCTAATTGTCCAAGTGGTTTCAATTTGCTGCCTTGTTCTGACTTCATAGGTGTGTCTCAGGTTTCTCACTGGCTTCCAAATCCGGGTTTCTTTCTAGACCACTGGCTGGTGGGGATTTTCCCGGCTCCTGCTCACTCCAGTGTCCCTCCGTCTCATGCATCCCTGCTGTTCACTTTCATCCTTGGTCCCCATATCTCATGCCCTCCCATAATCATCGACCTCTGCTCTCTACTCAGCTCACAGATGCCTGTCACTGATCTCAGGGGGTCACTGTGCCAGGGGCTACGGATGGAGCACACAAAGGCAACGGTCCATTTCAATTCAGCAAATGTTTGTTGAGCACCTATTATGTATCGGAATGTGCTTGGTGTTCAAGAGGCAGTGGTACACGAGCCAACCCCAGCCCCTTCTTTTATGGAGGGGTCAACAGAAAAACGTACAATTATACATGTGATTATAATAATGTGTGATAAGAACTTTAAGAAGAAATCACGGGAGGCTGTGGGAGCAATAGCAAGGAATTCAACCAGTGGGAAAATAATGCAAAACACATGCTCTTTAGTGGCTTACTATGAAGGGGTGCATAGTTTGCGTATGACATGAAAGATGGAACAGACCCAAAACAGTGCGGATATTGACAAATTCATTAATTAGAGTCATATGCTGAGTGCTATTTTGAAGAAAAAAAGCATTAGGAAGCTTAAGTAAGTAACTAAGCCTTTCTGAGAAGTCAGATTCTGTGAAAATGTGGACGAAAGCCGGCCTCTACTGAGAAATAACAGCACGCATGATTTACATAGATTCGTGTAAAACCAGAGTGCATTTCTATTTCCAATTACCAAGAAACATTCAAGAAACGAAGGTCTGCTACTAAAAGAAGTGGTTAAAGTTGACAAGAGAAGTGAAATCCTTAATAGATGTGCCTGTTTATGGAAATTTAGCCCAATTTGGTCTTTAGCAATGTTATTGCTATAGTAAACACAGGTTTAGAAAGGAAGTCAGCCCTGAGACATCAATGGTTGGATCTCGTGTCCACCCGATGGTAACTGTTTAGTGGCTTCAGTGTTGTGTCAAAATTCAGGTAATTTTCTTAGTGGGTGAATCCATCTAGAAAAGCCATCTGCTTCTAGTGGCTCCCTTTATACCAAAAGAAAGGACTTTGACTAAGAATGAGCTTGATTCTCTTTTGACTCAAGAGATCCAAGTCATGGCCCTAAAGAGCAAGAAGCCAAGCGCTGCTGTATCTAAAACTACCAGAGAGAGAGGACATGTAGACAAAAGAAGACACTAGTTTGCACTGACAGTCTACTGTTGTGTTCTCCTCTTTCTTGGTTCTCTTCCTGGTCAGTCCTGGCTCTTTGATGCCCACCAGCACCTCCCTGCAACAGGACAGAGGGCAGCATCCACACGGCCAGCCTCTTACTTGCTGGCGTCCTCCTGCTGGCTCTCTCCTGCTGACTCGGCCCTCCCACTCCTGCAGGTCCTGACCCTGCCTTTGGGCTTTCATCACCTCACCAATCCATGGGGCCATGCAACTCCAGCTTTCTGCCAGCACTCCTTACTAGACCCCATACGTCTGTGCTTCACTCCCAGGGCAGATGACATAGTAGAGGCTAAGCGGGTGTCTGCCTCGGGCCTTAGCCCGTCAGGATTTACAGGGATTTGGCCAGTTCTATTCAGCCTTCCCCAAGGGCGAAGAAACTGGACATGTTCATCCTGAACCACCTTACCAGCCCTTTTTACTCTGTTCACCCCTCAAATGCAGATAGCCCCTAATGCCCGTCTCCGACCCTCTCTTCTCCAGTTGATACTTATTCGGGAGTATCCTTTCTCATAGCTATGGTTCCATTGCTCATTTCTTTGGGGTTGATTTAAATCTTCTTATCTCTAGTGTCTATTTCTCCAAACCATCTTTCTCTCTACCACTGAACATCTCGGTAGGACTACCCTGCTCTGTCTCCAAGGTGAGTCCAACCAGACACAGCCTTCTCCTCAAACCTGCATATCCTCTGATGCTTCTTTTCTCAGAGGCGGCCTATTCATCTTCCCAGCCACCAGGGGCTGAAGTCTTAGGTCCATTCTCAACTTCTCCCTCTTACACCTGCAAGTCACCCACAATGCCCTGTTGGTTCTACCCAACGTCATCTCTCCGTTGTGTCCTCTCTACGCTATCATGGCTGAGATCATGGCCTCTTAGCCGTGGTAGCTCTGCTCTGTTTGATGACCTTGGAAAAATCATTCAGTCCATCTGAATGCATTTCCTTGTCTCTTAAATGGAAGGGATAGCAAAACCTAATGGTTCCACACGGCACTGCCACCCAGGAAATGTGTCGTTGGCCTAGTAGGGTCTCACTACTGATCTCTCACTTACTCCACTGCAACGTCAGTTTACCCCTCTGATCTTCTGGCCATGCTGTCCTACCCTCTCTACCTTCAAGGAGAAATTCAAGTATGGCCTTCACCATCCCCCAAATTCAGACTTGACCATTCCCTTTCACACTTGACTTAATCTTCTCCAATAATTCTTATAAACCATGTCTTCTCCTATGACCCTCTGTGTGCCTGCCTCCCCTAAGACTGAAAGCTGGCTGAGGCCAGGTGCTGCCTCGTGTTTTTCTTCCTGTTCCCCGGCCCCCGCCCCTTTGCTTTGTAACAAGTGCATGCTCTGTAATGTGTGTTTGCAGAACTGAGAGAGGTGAGCAAGTAAAAGAGAGGCAGAGAAAGGGAGCCATACACAGGCTGTGGGAGAGGCGCACAGGTGGGGAGTCCGTCCGCTCCAAAAGCCGTGGAGTCGCAGCGACACCAGTCCTCGATGACATCTCCAGTCCCTGAGCACCACAGTGAGCTCATGGTGGCCTCCTGCAAGAGCTGCAAGAGAGGGCAGAGGGCAGAGTGAGTGTCCAGGAGCCAGGGCTGGGTCACCACAGTCAAGAGACAGAACCCAGGCTCTGCTTGGTTCTAGATGACTTCCAGCCAGTATGCTGGGGCACCACTTCACCATTTTTGGATCTAAAATTCCTACCCCAGGAGACGAGTTCTGGGAAGCTAGACCTCGTAGGACCTTTCCGGCGCTGCTCTCTCATTAATGGGCCAGTTCACCTCTGTGCTTAGGGCGATAGCCTTGGAAGCAAGTCTTACTTCTCCCTCCTTCTCCATCCGTCAGTCCACACCTGGGGCCCTAGCAACAACAACCTCTTGACCATCCACTGCCCTGACCCCTCTTCCCCTGCCCTTAGGCACGTGGTCCTTTCTCAAACGCCTCTCTGTGCACCCTCATCTGCCCTCTGCACCCTGCCCAGCACAACCTCTGCTGCGTTCCTTCCGCATGTACCCCCCGTGCAGTATTTACGCAGATCTGCCTGGGGTTGTGCTCGTGTGTGAGGCCTCTCTTTCCTGGTAGAAGGTGGGAACAGCGCAACACACAGGTGAAGACCTGCGCTCCACAGCTGTCCGCCCTGGGTGAGGATTTCAGCTCTGCCACTCACTCCATGTGACCTGGGGCAAATTAGATCAACTTGGTTTCCTCCATGGAAAAATGGGATAGAAACAGCACTCTCCTCAGAGGGCTGTTGTGATGATTACATGACATAATAGACGCCAAAGGGCATAGCTTAGTACCTGTGCTGTGCACGCATTAGTCACATATAAATAGTACGCCAGTCATCAATAAATGTCAGCAATTATGGTGTTTGAATGACAGGCTTGGGTCTTATGTGGAAGCATACAAACGCCACAGAGCACAGAATAATTCTTCACATACAGTGATTTCACAGCAGATATTCCCTATTCTATGAAAGCACAAAAGGATAAAATTAGACTAGTCAGGGAATAGAACTTGAGATGGGGCAATTCCTGATGGGCACTGACCCCTCCGTGGGACCTTGCTGCCTCAACCCCAGCCCAGGGACGGGAAGAGGGCACGTGGCCAAACACTCTGGCCGAGGTCAGCTTTCTCTCCGGGTCAGCTCACCACCTGCAGCCTCTGCTTTTCCTGTGAGTCTCTTCTCTCTGACCCACTCTTGCCAAACCCACATAGAAACAGTAAATTAGAGAAATGAAGCAGCCATCTTGGAAAATTTTAGAGCAAAAAAAATGAAAGGGGGGGTGCAGCAGGAGGGAGGGAGGAAGGAAAAAAGGAAGGAAGGAAAAGAAAAAAGAAAAGAATAAGGAAAAAAAAGACAGATAATCTTACAAAAATCGAAATGTCCAACCTGAAAGCCAATACCCCAAGTTACATTCCTTCAGAACTTCACATAGGCCATTCTTAGGTTAGAATAGCTGAAATAAGGGTCCATATTGCCCCTCTCATACCCTTCTACCCCCCCCCCCCAGATTGGGAGCTTCTAGGGAGCAGGGACCAATTCTTGATTGTCAGTATAATATATGTGTAGTTTTAGAATTTCAAGGCCCTTTCAGGGCTAACACTGTGGTTTGAGCTCCACGGTAAACAGGATTTACAGTGGAGGACACGTAGAGTCAAAGAGGTTACTGATGGGGTCGGGTCACAGGCTGGTGACGGGGGGCCACAACAGAACCTGGGCTCCACGTGACTGATTCTCTGACGGCTCCCAGCAGGAAGCCCGGGGCACCATAGGTGCTCACTTCATGCTTTGCCTGACTGAGCCAAATTCAAATCAAAAGTACACTTTCTTAAACTAGGAAAACTGACTTTGGTTGAGCGAGTTGGAATAAAAAGGACATTGTGGCTGCCCACTTACAGTCTTTAATCCATAATTACTAGCTAAGCGCCTGTAAGGGTCTGGTTCCTGGGCTAAGCATTAAGGGTACAGTGGTGCATGAGACCTATACGGCCCCTGCCCACATAAGTCTTGCAGTCAACTAATAAAGAGCCGAACAAACGAAAGTCACATAAGTAACCAAATAACTAGGAGTGGTAGTAAGGGCTCCAAAGGAAAAGTTTGAATTGGGACAGGAGGGACAAAGAAGGGGGAGAGTCTCACAGAGGGGTTTGGGAAGGCCTCCATGAGGATGTGTGTTATCTGAATTGGGAAGGATAGATCAAGAGGTATCTGGTCACATAAGATGGGCAAGTACTCCAGGCGGAAAAACCAACATTGAGATGACTTGAGCCTGGGTGAAACTTGACCTCTAAAATCAACTGAGAAAAGGTTCCTAAGAGCCTAAGGGCAAAGAGGTGCTCAGCAAGTGGCAGGGGGCCAGTCATGGAGGCCGTGTGGTCCATGGTAAGGGGTGGTGTCACATTCCAAGGCCAGGGGAAAGCCATTAAAGTTCTTTAACCCAGGGGAGCAACATGATCGGATTTTCAACCCAGAGGAGTAAGGACTAACACTTATGATGACAGACATTTCTTCAAAAACTTTAACTTTCCACCTTCGGTTCACACAATTCCACAAGTGCCTACTTCCTGAATTCTGGGCTATCAGTAACTGCAGAAGGTAGGATGGGGTAGAAGAGGGAATCAAGAAGGAGCCCTTTTGGAAAGGAAGAGGAAAAGAATTACATTTTTCTTGGTATCGACACTGTGGTGGGCATTGCATGGGGATCCTCATTTGTTATTAGATTTAATCCTGATTCCAGAAAAGAAATCAGGATTTTCCCATTTTTGTTCTTTTTTTGTTTTAGGGAAAACAGCTGAACTTTCAGGCCAAGTTCACCTGTCCGTTCATTCTTCCATTTATTTATTCCATTCATTTATTCAGCGGAGTGCCAACTATGTGTCAGCTACTGCTAGGCACTGGGATTCCATAGAAGAACGAGTGCTTCTTAGAGTCTACAGGACAAATATGTGAACAAAAGCATGAGCACTCATGACAGCTTCAGGAGATGTAGGGGCACAGACAACGGGAGCCACTTGAAGGAATAGGGGCTGGCCTGGGAGAATAAGGGAGGGCTTGTCACAGCTGTGGATGCTTGAGGTGAAACCTGGAAGTACTGTCATAGCAGGAGTTTGCTGGGGGCAGAAAAGTTGGAAAGGCCATTCCTGGGAAAGAGAGTGACAAGTCTGAAGGGCCAGATGCACAACAGAAAATGTGTTGTGTTTAAGGAGATGCCAAGAGTTAAAATTTAGAGGATAGAATATGGAGTGGGCACAACCTAACCATGTAAGGGACAATGAACTGCCCTTGTCACGATATGCTAAGGACTTTCTGCAGAGCTACCGAATTGGCCTGCTGCAACAGGATCTGATGTCCGTATAGGACAGAAAACTCTGACTGGTCTCACAGGAAAACCAGTAAGAAACTACTGTGACAAGAAGATGGTGGCCTGCTATTACAGTGGATGACTGTGATGGGGGTACAATCACAGCAGGATGGATTCAAAGTATTTGTAGTCCCTGGTGATAGACAGATGTTAGGGAGTGACACGAAAAGTCAGGGAAGCATACTTGGCCTCGAGCTTGGGCAATGAGAATCCCATCGACCGAGACTGAAGCACAATGGTAACTGTTTGGGGGTAGAAGATGTTGGGTTGGAGACATCTGGTGGGTTATAATCACTAGACTGAAATATGACATCATAGATGATCTAGTCCAACAGGAGGAGGCCAAAGAGGCTAAGAGAGGTGAGACAATTGGCCCCAGACCTACCAGAGGGGTAGAGATAAGAACACACTTGGAGTTTACTGGTGTCGTGACTTAGCACCCCTTTTCCTTTGCTTCTTCACTCCATGTCTGCATTCTTTGTGAGAAAGGGAAAATTAGAAGGAAAAGCAGAGGAACAGAGAGGATGAGCAGAGAAGACAGAATATGTCTAAGGAATGAGAGAGAAGAAACATGGGATGGTGATGGAAGCACCTCGGGCCACCTTGTCTATGTGTTCAGAAATTACAATGTTCAAATATGGCCAGATGGATGATCTCTCCCAACCCCTCTCTTAAAACTAGTGCAGGGAGACAGGGAAGCGCCAAGGTCTGGCAAGTAGAAGATCCAGGGAGGGAGAAGCTAAAGACACAAATTCCTTCAGCTTCCCCACTTTACCCCGATGCCCCTGCAGGACGCTGGAAGTCTTTGTCCTCCTCTCCCTCCCAGTTCTTCTCTACTCTGCAGCTTTGCACGCCTTGTCCCATAGGGCGGTGCTGTGAGTCTACTTCCTGCCTCTGCTGGTCCGGGGCAAGTGCTCAGGAGCTCTTGGGGCACCAGCTGCAGCAGCCTTGGGTGCTCCCAGAAGACAAAGTGGGGCAGGTAAGGGCACTGGATTAAAGCCACTGCAGCTTTGGGTCTCCATGGTGACATCAACCTGTCCTCCTCATCATCCTTGCAAGCCCCTCTTCCGTGGTCTCTTCTCCCCAGCTCTTCTTCCCCAGTCAGTTCCACGAGAATGAAAAGCAATTCATAGGCCAAAGGAACCATTTTCCTTTTGTGTCTGTGAGGAACCTTGTTTTCCAACACTCGGTGAACTATCATTGGCAGAGGCGGAAAGGCGAAAGCAGCACACACGTGCAAAAATCCCTTCCGGTCTGAGCATCACCTAAGCTCAACGTCACCACAGCTCAACAACTGTGACTCACCAGGTGTCCCTTAAAGGGGAAAGAGAAAGCAGTTATCATCCTACATGAATGGGCACAGCTCTCAGGCAGGTAAGGAGCTCTCTGCTCCGACTCTACTGTCTTGTCCCTCAAGGTCACCTTTGCCTGTAGTGTCAGAAGCCCCACACTCTGAGCTTTTGTTTTTATTCTTGTCATTGTCATCATCGTTGCTGTTGTGTGTGTTGTGACCGACTCTGTTCTTTCTGTCCTTGAGGGGATCAGAGAGCTAAGGAATGAGCTAAGCCACCCCCTGTCTCTGCCACACTTCTCGCTTATCCCTTTGGGGCCGTTCATTTTCTCGTAGCACCTTTGGAAGGGGAGCCACAGAGGGAAAGCAGGGGTGGTTGGGACATGTCATGACCTCGCAGTATAATATAAGGCAGAAGATTTGCATGAATGTGGTGTTTTGTGGTCTTTGTTCTTAGAATCAGAGCCATGGACAGGAAACCATCCCCCCCCAGGCTAAGATCAGACCCTTCCCTTTGGGACCTATGCCTGATGCACTCCTTCTGTCCTCGCTGCAGCCAGTCCAGGCTTGGGATCTGTTCGGGGAGCCAGCCTTCCCCCATAACTGTCCCCTGAGGCTTTCTGAACAATGACTTTGGTGACTATGAATGCCACGCCTCCTGATCTACCTTCTTCCTCCCAGCCCTTGTTGCTCACGAGTCTACACAAATGCTGAGTTGTGACTCCTGCGCCATGACCATGGGTGTTGTGGATGCACTGATTCGACTTAATATGCAAACATGCAAATCTAAGCAAATTATGTGTCTGGATTAGCTAAACAAAAAGTCTCAGCATCCAAATTCTAGCACGGAGCTCAACTACACCCTGTCACCGCCCCCCTCAAGGCCATTCGGAAGACCCTCTGTTGTTGCTGATGCTTCGCTGAGTCCCCTGGGTCCCAGGCCTCTTACCCTCTGGGTCTGGTTGTTGGTCACCAGTTCATAGATGGGGGCTGCTCTGGTCACCTCCAGCAGAACTGGCTCAGCAGGAGTGTCAGGGCTGGATGTCACATGACACAGGGGGCAGGAGGAGGGACATCGTCCCTTGCTCTGGCATTCCATGCGGACTCCAGCTGCCATGCGCTTGGTGCCGGACTCTGACAGGCTGGCGATGTATTCTGGGAACGTCAGCACCTTGGGGTCTCTTTCCCGCTCCTCCGACTCATCGGATGGGGAGTTGCCTGCCAGACACAAAGTGAAAAGGAACAATGAGGCAGGCAAAAGAGCAAGGTCTTGCGTGATCTTGTGGCCCCTGAGTGCTGGAGTCATATCCTAGGAAGGTCCCAGACACGTTCGGGATGTGATTCTGCCGTCCCTGTCAATGTGGGGAACGCGTCCTCCCTGTAACCTATTAGAGTTGGAAACAGCCCTTCCAAATGTGAGAGCGGGTGGTTTCCTTTTGGAGACGCCTCAGCTGCGCCGATCCCCTCCGAGGGATGCGTCTGCCGTGTATGTGACGATCTACGACTGTCGTCAATAATCCAAACAGTAACAACAGGGGGCATTCCAGGGCTCTGTTTCTTCCTCCGTAAAAGGAAGATATTCAATGTACCTACCTCTAGCGCGCGTGATGAATACATGGCAACACAGCGGCCAGTGCACGTCCAGTCATCATCGTGAGAGTTTTGATCATAACTATAGGTGAGATTTACCTAAACTACGAAGTGAGAGCTGTTGCAGGCCTCCTTCCACCCTTACAAGAATTCTCTGCCCGCAGTTCTACTATTGCACCCATTTTATGGAGGAGGAAAGTGAGGTCAAGAGCCTTAAGATGGCACAGCTAGTATGCTGTAAGCGCTGGGATCTGAATCCAGTTTTGTCAGATTCCAAAGCCTTTAAGTCATTGGGGGGGAAGAGGACTTTTCTGCTTCATGATTCATCAATGCATGGAAGACAGGAGGGAGTCTGGGCACTCCACAGCACTCCAAAGAAAGGGATTTATAACGCCCTTGATTGATGAGTGAAGGTAGTTAGAGAAATTCTTGGTTTATTTTTGGTGACAAAGATGAGGAATGCCTAGCTGAAAATAAGTAATACTTTGTTCCCTGTGGAAGAAAACACGGCTTGGTATTTGTCTTCCAGGCCTTCATGATTTCCCATCTAACTTATTCATGCTAGACGAAGATGGAAGTACAGTCCTCTGACCAAAGCCCTCAGGCTCCGTAAGAGATCCCAGACCCATCATGACACAGCTACAGGCCCGGACATGAAACAATTTCATGGAGACCACTGGGCTTCTGGAAACAAGGGGCAGACACAGAACATTCATTCTGGTCCTCTTGGACCGCTCAGGAATGTGGCACTTGATGGGTGAGATCTTTGGGGGATATGGCTGGAACGGTTTGCAAAGGGGTTTCAGAAGGTGACTGTGAGCTACAACTCACTGGTGTTCTCACAGGGTTCTGTCTTGCGGGGTCCAGGGAGCTCTCTGCTCTCCTCCCTCATGTTTGCTATGAGCCCATTTGGAAACGTCCTGCGACGTTTCAACACAGTTGTTTCATTATGCGGATGAGGCATCTTCATCCAGAAGCCCCACCGACACAGGACTCCTTCTGCGCACTAACGCAAAGCACTCACTCCGTGACTGTAAGTGTGAGATCTAATTTATTTCACATTTGCAATTTGTTTAATAACAAACCCAGAGTTGAACTGAAGACTTTCCTAGTTATAAGAACTGCGTAACTTGCACCCACCAAAGCGAAGAACGATGTTATCAAACAGGAGGCCCAGAAGCCCACACCAGCCAGCCCCAGAGTCACTCAGAGCCACACGTAAATCTTGACTGACATTCAGGTTCAGGCACCTGGTCAACCCCGTGGCTGGAAGTATTTGCAAAGTGAGCGCAGTCTTGCAGGACTCTCCTCACCCAGCCCCTCGCCAGGCCTCCATCTTCTTCAACAGGCTATAAGGACCAGCCAGAGATAAGTGAGGTGAATGAGGTCTTGGATTCTCGAAATGATTTCTAGAAAAACAGGCCTTCTTTCACTGGGAAAGTGAATGAAATTAAAAAAAAAAATCAGAAAAGACACAGTGTTTCTTTTCAAGGCAAAGTTTAAAAAATTTTGCTGTGCAAACCCTGCCAGAGAGCTTGAGGGTCTCTTGGAGGACCCTCATGACCCTTACAGTCAGAGGCATTTCATCAACCCACAGCGGTCCTTGCTGAGAAAGGATTCAGCCTGGGCTGGGAGAGAGTTCCCAAGAAATGACCACTAGATGGGGATATCAAGTCTAAAATGACTTCTGTGAGAGGAAGTATTTGCGGTGAATTGTGTGTGGCCACTTTGGCACCACAGAAAAACGAACGGAAAAGTAATACCTGGCTACTTAAAAACGTTGTGGTGCCATTTTTTCAATGAAATAGTAAAAAATTAATGAGTAACATAATTCCATAAAATGGGTCCCAAGGAGAAACACACAGAGACAGAAAATTAAAATCCCCCTGGATATCCTTCACATGGAGTAAAATTTACTTCAAGGGGAAAATAATATGCCACCAAATTCCTTTTCTTTCACCTTTAATCCCCAAATACCCAGGAACTCTGCCCCCTCCTCCCCACCACGCACCCCATACACATCCCTGTGTAGGACGCTGGCCCGGTCCTTACTTCGGTTGCACCGTTCTGACAGAAAGATGCGGCCACTAGAGGGCACTGCGTCCTCAAACACAGTGGAGCTGAGCGACCACCTCCCTGCCCTCCAGCGCTCCATCATTAAGGCTTGTAATTGCTGTAAACATTTGAGGGGCTGTTCCCTGGCGGGTGTCTTCTGACTATCACAATTAAAATCAAGATTCAGCGAATCCCCCTCAATATTCTCCAGCCCCAGATAGGTGCAAGGTTAGGGAGAAGAGAGGCATGGGGAGGAGGATGCAAAAGAAGATGGTGGCAGACCTCCAAACTCTTCTTTTAATCCAGAATCCTATTTTCTTTCTCCTGAAAATATTCAGGTCCTTAGAAAGCGGGCCTGGTGAAGGTCCCTCCAGTCCCCTCGTCATGCAGTACGGAGCTGTCGAGAGAGGAGGTGGATTTCTACAGAGGGTATGAGCAGGGAACTCCCAAAGCCATCTATCCAGGCTCCAGCAAAGAATAGAGTTGTGTGTGAGGGACAGATTTTTCAAAGAGGAAATGCATTTTCCATGCGCAGTTAAAGACACAATTGGGAAATACTCCTTAAAATGATGGAGTCCGGTGGTGAAAGCCCAGATAAATCTCCCTTTGCCCAAAGAGAGCACCTATAACCATCATGTCTGTGGCAAGTGAAAGAGCAGTTGAAATCTTAAAAGCATCAGGAGAGTTGATCTTTGACATTTGCTTTTAACTCCCCCTCAGTGTTGGAGTGGGCAGTAGAGAGGCTGGTGTGTGGAGAGTCATAGGGAGGAGACCCCACCTCATTTCCTTATGGTTCAGTGGCTCCCCTCTCCATGGCCACTCCGACTACAGTCCGTAGGTACTTCTTGCCTCTTCTGCCCTCTAGACCCTGAGTGGAAATGCTCTATCACTTTAAGACACTACACTGTCTTTTAATAAAACGAATATGTGATTTCAACAAGTTACAGAGTCTCTGGACATAAGAAAGAAGCTGCAACTGAAATCTTAAAGGATTAGAATTGGCAAAGGTGCCTTTTGGTCGAGAACACCCAGGTGTGGCCCCTCTGATCCCTGTTTGCAGAATTCATCTCCTTGCTCTCAGGGAGGCTTTGGAGTCCAGCCATGACACTTAGCTTTCTTATGAGTAGAAGAACAGCCAACCTGCAACGTAGTTAACAACCCCAAAACTGCAAAGCATTTTGCAAATACAGTTTGCTATAAATAAATGCCATTTGCTTTAGGCTAAATCTGTATCCTACAGCACACAGTGGATGAATTTCCCCAAAAGAATATTGTGGAATGAGAATATTGGCATCCTCAACGTTCGGAATCTCATTGTGGATGTGCCCATGGCCTTAGGTGTACACATCCTGACCCTCCTAGACTCAGGAACCATACGAGCATGATGAAAGTGACGGACCCACCCTCATGCAGGGTCTGCTTTGCTGGTAGGAACTGACAGGTCATGGCGGTGGATGAGTTGTTATGAAGTAAATTGGTACTATTCCTGTAGGATTCTGGGACTGCTTAAGACTCTCTCTCCCGAGTTGGTGCCCAAGGCAATGAGATGCTAATGACATCACAGCTAGAACTACAGAGGTAGTTCATTAGGAAGCAAAGAAATCAAATGCAAACTAATTAGATCCCGGCTCTCGGCGACAACTTAGGATCTACGGGAAAGAAAGCTTGACATGGGGTAAATGCAGCATGGCCATGGCCAACTGCGACACCCCGCCTTCCATCCCCTCCCCAGCCTACCCCTGTTCACACGGGTGTCCTGGAGTTATCTGAATTCACATTTCCACCCGTGCGCTCCGGCTCGGATCAGTGTCTTAGGATGCTCGGGTCACGTCCTTGGACAAAGAGGTTCGAGTCACCCTGGATGACTTAAACTGAACTCCTAGCCTTGCCATAAAATAGTCTCTGAGACGTGAATAAAATACAGTGTGATGGATTAATAAACAGGGGAAAGAAGAGAGGGTATGAACTGGCCACTTCTCTCTACTTCTCTATAGGAGACAATGAGTGTTTGGGGCCAGTAACTGTGTCTTTATCTGGGAAACTCCTTTACCTAGTTCAAGTGTATCCATAGCCATCATATCTCTCTCTCTCTCTCTCTATATATATATACACACACACGCATACAGAGGGTATATATTTTTTGGGAAGGGTAAAGGGGGTGAATATAATAACTCACTATCATAGATTTAAACTTTAAAAGCAAGTCCAACATAAAGAATACAACCAAAGCATTTGCAAACAGCTACCCCTTACTAAAGCTTTAAACAACGAAGCGGCAAGAACAAAGCATTATTCCAACAACAGCCAACTCTCTTGCCTCTAGCCAGGACCTCTTCCGTGAGTATAACAGAGCCTCATTCGTAGCTTGCTTGAAATCCACCTGAATGTCCAACAGGCACCTCAAACTCAACGTGTCCCCAGCTGCTGCGGTCATTCCTGCAAACTGTCCCCAGCAAGCTGCTCCTCGCCGGACGGTGCTAAGTCCGCAAAACACACCAGCTTCCTCGTGGCTCAACACGGAAGTCTTGGCTTCCTTGCTGGTTCGCCCTTGCCCTTCCAAGCAATCACCCAGTCTTCTCATCCTTTACCTCCTCGAACCATCCACTCCTCTGCTCGTCCACGGCTGCCCCCAGGGCACAGCAGCTTAGAGAGTGAGGTCTGAGTCAGGCAGCCTGGGATTGATTTCTGCCCTTATCCCTTGCGAGCTGTACAATTTGGGGTGAGTTTCTTAACCTTTCTGTGCCTGGGCTTTCTCATATGTAAAAAGGAGATAATAACCGAATTGATTTAGTAAAGCTGTGGTTAAGGTTAACTGACATAATCCGTGAAGAGAGTTTCGCGGTGCCTGGGATGGAGCGAGTACTCTCTAAAATTAATTCTTCTCACACTGCCTGTCTACTTGCCTAACCCGCCCACCAGCCACACCATCAAATGGGCTCCTTGGGGGCCAAACCGTGTCTTGTTCTTCCAGTGTCATAGCCCACAGTGCCTAACAAGTAGCTAATGCGTTCGACAATTCATTAAGCAAATATTTATTGAATGCCTACAAATGTTTGTCGAATTAATAAATCATTCATAATGACTTGTATACAAAGTGATGAGGTACTAATGAGACAGGATTTCAATTCATTTCCCTCTTTGCTGTCCTGGGTTCTTTGGAGATTTTTCTAGTTTTCTCCTAAAAACTGGAACATCAATCCAGAACAAGCTCCCCTCCTTTCAGGTACAAATGTGACCTGGCTTGAGAGGATCTATAGAGTTGCAAGGATTCGAGGAATACTGCAGAAGTACATCTCGTGAATTGTGTAACACACACACAGGCATCCCAAAGGTTATTGGGGATGAAGGACTTAAGCTTAAGAAAAGGAGCCCATTGTGGCACCGAGGAGCAGACGGTGGTTCTCCTGCGACTAGTCAATGTGAGAAAGTTGTAGCCACCAACGTCACAGAGGGGCTAAAGGATCTGATTGGTGTCCTGGGCCGTGAGCACCGAATAGCAGCTGAGGTGGGAGGCACATCGCTGTGGGGGTGTGGGCCGCTCTGGGAACTGAGCACTTGGAGGGGATTCCGCATGGCATATCCCACTTCCCCAGCAAAAAAGGACAGTGGTTGTAACAGCAAGAGTCGGGGGACACCTGGACCCCGAGAACGGTCCTAAGGATGAAACACGAAAACTTCTGTCTTCTGCGGTTTTCCTCCTTGGCCCCCGCTCAGCCTGTACACAGGCGCCCACCCGAGTTTCCAGCCGTGCATTCATCACTACCCATTAGCTCAGAAGAAGCACATCTTTGGGGATGTGCTTTTGGGATTCAATACTAGAAAACCACTGGTCCGCGATTGTCCGACACGTTCAGAAACAGTCCCAACTCCATAGGGTTTATGTTCTGTCCTTCCCTACAAATGAATTCACAACTTTTTTTTAGAAATCATTTTGTCAGGATCTATTCTTTACCTTTTGTTCTACAATTAAAGTTTCTGAAACTTCAGATTTAGTTCTTTGGTATTTCTTCAGGAAGTTTCTGGAAATAGCAAATGGTCTTTGTAACCAGGATGAGCAAGATCTCTGGGTGTGGTGAGGTCCAGTGTAAATAATTAGCAGTCATCAAATATCCACTGGGCACCTTAGCAAAGCACCATTAACTGGGAGGTGGCAGAAAAGGTGTCTTCTGGAAAATTGAATCTTTTGTTTAATTGATACTTAGCCAGAAAATGCTTATTTTTCCTCCAATTTTTGTTGACATTTTTCTTCTCTAAAAATGCAGTTTTCCAATTTTCTGCCTGCCTCGTGAAGCATTGCCTACCAAGCAGAATTAAACCTCTCCCCAAGGCACCTCCAGGTGACCATTTTGTTCATCAATTATGACCATGCAGATTTGGAAGCTGTAAGAGACGGAAATAAAACGGTATAGAGACCCCAGAAGGCTTTTAAAAATTGATCAATAACATAAGGTTACATTTTCTTAAGATTGCCCCCCCCCCTTAATGGGTGTGCTGTCAAACAAATAATTGTCTGGTTGAGGCTTTTGGCTAATTAGGCTCATGGGAAGCTGGAGTTTTGGTGTGCGCTCAGCACTTTGTCTTTGCCAATGTCGTGAGTCCTCTTTGGCATGGAGACGGTTAGCTGAATCGAAAACTGACCAGACCTCTGACCAGAACTCACCAAAGCCTCTGTCAGCCTCTGCTTTGGTCAGTGATAGCGACGGTCCATTTAAGAGGAGAGGTTGAGTCCAAAAACTGGCAAAGCAGCATGTGCCAAGGGATTAATAAAAACACAAAGACAGGCTTTGCCTGGCAGTGACTCCCGCTGCACCTGTTCATCTTCAAGTTCGTGTAAAGAGGGAAAGAAGACGAAAGCTCAGTGACCCACCGAGATGCCCAGAGACCCATCTCGACACAGCCTATGTGTCTCAAGAGGATCAAAAATAAAATCCAAGAATTCCGAGTAAGCCCTACAGCTTTTCTTCAGCAATGAACCCTTCTAATCAGCTAGACTGCTAGCCCCCAGTGCACAAGAAGCTGTCTGACGTGAGTCGTGGTTCTCACGCAATGTGTTCAACAAATAGCCATGACAAGAAGGAGAGGGATTTTAGCTTGCTCTGGTCTCTTTTTGCCTGCAACTCCTCAAGTCTGCACCCCAAAGCCTCCTTAGGATTCACCATAGAGGCCAGGCCAGGAAACCTGAGGTGTGTGTGTGGGGGGGAGTGATCTGGAAGCGTTTAGTAAGTGCACACGTGTGCCGGGTATGGGCGACTGAGCTGATACCACTGTTCCCCTCACACACCCAAAGAATCTGTCTTTTCCTTCCTTCCTTCCTTCCTTCCTTCCTTCCTTCCTTCCTTCCTTCCTCCCTTCCTTCCTTCCTCCTTCCTCCTGCCTTCCTGCCTTCCCTGTATGTTCACCACGTGCCTCTCTGCTCCCGTCGTCCCTACTAGAAGTAATTCCAGCGGTACTTGGAGCCTGTGTCCAGAGGAGCCCAGCACTGTCAGACAGATTTGGTTTTATGCCTTGTCTGTCCTACTAGCCTCCAGGGTGGAGTCTTACTCACCAGTGTGTCCCTAGAGCCCAGCACCTGGTACCCCATAGCTGTTCCCTCAGCCTTGGCTAATGTGTCATAAATATAGGGGTACACTGTCGAACACCCCCCTTCTGCAATGTTGACATGATTCCATTTTTTTCATTGGCCTCTTACAGTCCCATTCTTCATTCACCAGACACCAAAAATGCAACTCCGCGGGGGTCCCCCAAGGTTTTTGTTCTTATGAAATCCTCCCCCTTCATTTCCTAGGGCTGCCCAAACAAGTCACCACCAACGGAGTGGCTTCTAACAACATCAATTTATTCCTCCAGCTCCGGAGGCAGAAAGTCCAACGTCAAGGTGTCGGCAAGGCCACACTCCCTCTGCAGGCTCTAGGGAAGGATCCTTCCTCACCTCTTCTATCTTCGAGTAGCTCATGGCATTTCTTGGAGACTCTCGGCTTGGAGCTGCTCCAGTCCTGGCCTCAGTTGTTACGTGGCCTTTTCCTGGGTGTCCAGATCTCCCTCTCCCTTCTAAGGACAGCCGTTATTGGATTTGGGGTCCACCGTAAGTCCAAGATAACTTCATCTTAATTATATCGGCAGACAACCTATTTTCAAATAAGGTCACGTTCTGAGGGTCCAGGTGGGCATGAATTTTAGGGGGACAACCGCTCGGCCCACTGCAATGTCCGTAGGCTTCAGCATTGTGATATCACCCGGTGAGCCCTCCCTTGACCCACCGCCAGTGACGATTCATTTGCTGGGCACTCAGGAGCTGACCATTCACCTGCTGGACTTCCTCCCAGGGCACCAGGCAACGAGAAGAAAGAAGAAGTTTCTGGCTCCCTCTGCATCCCGAGGCCCCACTGCAGCTGTGTGCAGCTTCTTGTCAACATCAAAATAAACTTGACACAGAGATTCAGAGTCACAGCCTTCCGGATGTGCCGTGCTGCACGGGATTATCCCTGCTGATTCGCCAGACAGAGCGGCGTGGGGAGGGAGGGGGAGGACCAGGCTTAGAGAGAGGTGAAAATGAGGAACACCTGCGGCATGGCTCTTTGCAAATCTCCATTAGCAGAGAGACCACGTGAGTGAGTGGGCACGCTCAGCGGGCTCCCAGCAAAGAGCCTCCCGTGCACTTGTCTGGAGATTAAGCCTTCCCCCCTCCCCCAGTCCTGTGTTTCCTGTCTGGGAAGCCGAGCTGAGAAGCCAAGTGTGCATCTCAGACCACTCCAGCGCAGAAGTTCCCCGCCTTCCCAGGGTCCTCCCCTAGAAGGAGCCAGGATGGCTCCGGGGAGTAGCCCAGGCCCAAGGAGAGAGAGGAAGCCGGGCCAGAGAGAAACAGAGAGCTCTCGCCCCGCCGTGGGCCTCTGCTAATGTGGAGGGCTCCACGGGGGGCCTCTCTGAGCTTCCAGTCTGATCCACACGGAATGAATGATGCTGCCCTCTACTTCCCAGGCAGCACTGTTTCCCAGCTACCGGGTGCCCATGAGTCCCCTTCGCTTTGCCAGAACCATCCCCTCAGGGACACTCTCTGTGTGACTCCTTCTACCTCTTCCTCCATGTACTGGGTCTCCTGCCCTATAAGTTCCAGCTCAGGCCTCGTCGACTCTTTTCTTTCTGGCTTCAAATCTGGACAAGATAAGAATAATCGAGAGAAACTCTTTGACAGGTCTGAAATGGGTAGAACTGACATGTGACCAGTATTTGCCTTGGTCCCACATGACAAGAGCCTGGCTGTGCAGAGTGTGTGTGTGTGTGTGTGTGTGTGTGTGTGTGTGTGTGTGGGGCCAGGATGCAGACATGAGTTACATGCGGGTGGGAGCCTCCTGGGGCTTATGTGGTCCACGGTGAGAGATTCAATGCCTTGCTGAGACACTGTAGAGTCTGGCTTATAAATATCTTTAACTACCAAACGGTCTAGAAATTTTTAATAAAAATATTATTCAATAATAATACTACTCCAACCAGCAAGGGAATGTTGTAGCGGTCTCCATTTTCCTCTTGATACTCATCTAGCTTCTGTTTTTCAAATGAATTTGGATGTTAAATCCTTTTGCTGCTCTGACCAATTTATTCTGCAAATTAACTATATATGACAGAACTGCGAGTCCGTTACCACTTAGCTTTGCCTCACTGAAATTTATGCTGCTTCCCTGCCCGTTGGAGCCGCCCGCTTAAACAGACTGTGGCTCCTCGTGGTGATTTGGATTCCGCTGAAGTCCCTCACCTCTTGGTCCTCATCTCTTGAGTTTAAAATGTGCTGAGTGGACCAGGCCCTTTTCACCTCTCAGTGACCCATGCTCTATTCTCAGACACTATGGCCTCTGCAGCTGCCCATCCAGACTTCATCAAACTCCTCTTATGAGATGTGGTTTCATCCAGAGCTGCAACCCACACTGGTCTGTGAGGGAGCCTCAGTGGCTCAGCCTGGCTGCCAGTGGTGGAAAGAACAAGATGCATGGACAAGCAAGGGTTACAAGATGAAGAGGCTGGCAATGCGTGGCACACGGATGTAGTCTCAGATTGTGTTTGAGAGTGAGATGACCAAGGCGAGGGACAGAAACAGTGCCATGTTAAGCCACATGAGATGGTTCACTTCTGGGTGACGCGAGTGGAGAGCCACTCTGACACTCGGGAGGGCAGTCAGCATCCCAGGGCACGCGGACACGGTGTCATACCATCAACTGGGAGAGTCTGGAATGGATACGAGAAGACCTGGAAACAGGCTTGGGAGCTCTCTCTCCATATAGTTGAAGGGATGTCACACGAAGTGGGATCACATGAATTTCTGTACATTTCAGAGGGCGCGATTAAGATCCAAGGAAGGAAATAAGAGGAAATGAGTTTACTGAATCTCAAATTTTCGTTGGGGGCCGACTGTATGTCAGGCAGAGTACTCAGTGCTAATATACACGGCTACGTCTTTTTATAAGCTCATTTTCCCCGTGTGTGAGGTAGGGGAGTGGGTAGGAAAGCAGACACTGATAGGATGAGGAGTGATGTTAGAGGTTTCGGAGACGGGCCCTGGGCACACCCACGAGGAAGTTTTGAAATCCACTTCGCGGGGCTGTTTTATAAGGACTTACAAGTGATACAAAGTAAGATGGGCAGCCTGGGAGACGGTGGGCTCTGGGCTAGTAGAAATGTTCCAGCGGAAGCAAGACAGTCACTGTCAGGGACATTCCAGCAGGGGGAGTGCTTCAGAAGGGCTCCGAATCCCCTTTAATAGCCAACTGTTAAACTTCTATTATTCTGCAACCTCATCTTCTCCGTCTTCCACTAAGTCAGTGGAGCAGCAGGGCTGGGACGTGCATTTTATCCGGCACACCAAAATGATTCTGACTGCGGATAACACGGCAGTCCTCAGATAACGTGTTGGGATTCACCAACCTAAACAGGAATAATTCACTTTACAAATATTGTCAGAACACTTCTTACAAATTCTTCAAGTCACCCTAATATGTAAAAGAGATAAGAGTGGGGAATGGACTCCTAGGCATGTGGCGTCATTATTGTTTGGTAAAAATAAACAACTCTATTGTTTATGGAGCCATTCAAGCATCTACTCAGAGCCCCGGGGTGCAAGCAGCCTAATTTGAAAATTACTGATTCAGACTCTGATGACATTGGCCGGAACTGTTCCAGAAGTAACCAAGCGTGCTCCCCAGCCGAGAGGACCGCGCTGACCCTGAGAAGGAGAACGCCACCAGCAGCAGCGTCCATCATGGGCCACCTATAGACTCTGCTTCCTGGATTTTGTCAGACAGAAAGCACTGTGTGGTCAGTCCCTACTTAGGCGGTAATGAGAAAAGTCAGGAAACTTTTATACTCTCGACCAAGAATGGATCTACTCAGTCATGCGAGTTCATCTCATAGAGAAAGGACTTGATGAAAACGTGAGAAGAAGGCAACACCCTTGTGGACAATCAAGTGAGGGGCAGATGCGGAAGCCAGGTCTCAGGCTCTCTTTCAGACAATGAGGACCGAGGTGCGTGCACATCAACACATTCCATTATTAACTCCTCTCATTCAAATATCATAGAGAGAACGTTATCATTACGTTCAACCAAGGGGACGCTGTGATTCTGCCGCACTTCCCTGCATACGTATTGCAAGAGTAGGTATTAAAACAATTACAAGTGTTAAAATGACCAGTGCAGTTTCTGAAAAGGCCCTGCCAAGGAAGAAAGAGGCTTTTGCGTAGCAGGGCCCAGCTGTCATCCCCTGTAAAGATGGCCATCTTGTCACTTTGGTGTTTGTTTGTTTGTTTGTTTTTAGAGAGAGAGAGCATGGGGGGAGGCGCAGAGGGAGAGTCCTAAGCAGGCTCCTTGCCCAGCACACAGCCCGACGCGGGGCTCCATCTCACGACCCTCAGGTCATGAGCCAAAGTCAAGAGCTGGATGCTTAAGCAACTGAGCCACCCAGGCGTCCCCACCCTGTCACTTTGGCCATTAAAGCCCAACACCACGGTCTCCCTTAAAGTCCACTTCTTTCTTGTGCACACGCTCAATTTTCTTATTTTAGTAGAGAAACTAACCATTGATGGAGAACAGCAGCAAACAGCCAGCCAGACAGACAGACAGAAATGGCCTTGCTCAGCGACTGAGCCAACAGAAGCTCGCAGATCCAACAGTGTGTGAGGACATGGTCTATGAGGAGGCCTGTCTCTGGGACCTTTGATATTGTACCGAGGAAAGCAGTAAAGCAGATGTCTGGTCTTGAAAACGAAGGGAAGGCCAGAGAGGAGTGCAGCAGGCCCATGTGTCTCAGAGTAAGCAGCAGAGACGGGCACTGTAAGTAGATCATATCCCAGGCCACCACCCCGCTGGCAAAGACAGTCTTCACCCGGAATTCCTTATCTCACGAGAGGAGGCAGTTAGGCCTGGGCTCAAATTCAGAGCTCTGGAACATACTATAAGATGCTTAAACTCTTTGGGCTAGTTTCCTTATGTGTTAAATTGGTTAATAACACAACTTATCTCACAGGATGATTCTGAGAGTTAAACGGGATAATACAGGTAAAACTGTTAGCCCAGCTTCCATCGTCTTAGCTCTCAATGGTAGCCATTGTTCACCAATATAGTCCCACGACCTAGCACAGTCTTGGCACCCAGGAGGCACTCAATACACACAAAATGAGTGAAAGGCAAGCACACAAACCTCGATGCTCAAACAGAACAGGGTCCTCAGGAGCTAGAGACAAAACAAGAGCGCTCAGTAGTAAGCATGCACTCAACTTGCAGGCTTTGGATCTGCAGGAATTAACCCACCAAGGCTGCCAGGAGGTCTGCTTCTATACAGTTAAGGGATCAGAAGTCCCCCGCATTGTGGGGAAACAAAGCTGGGATTGAGGAAGGGCTCTGCCGAGGCAGCCATGCCTGAGTCCAGGCCTCTGCCAGGACTGAGCTGCCTGCCCAAGATGGCAGGAGGGAATGGAGCGGGAATGTGGCTGACCCACCGCTTCAGTACTAGAGCCCAGAGTCCCTGATAGTCCCAGGGAGGAAAAGACGATGCTAAGTTCGTAATTAGTTTGTGAGCGCATGCTTCCGTGTACAGATCTGATGCATGATGACCAGTCCAAAGACGTGGCTCGTTGGCCTCATGGTGGCCTCTCAGGCCTCCTCGGTGGTAGCATACTTGTTCAGAATGACATGGTCCCTGTGGTCCCAAGGTGACCCTCAAGCCTGGCAACCCAGCTCTCCAGCACTTGGGTGATCTTTTTATTAATAATAGGGGACAAATAGGTAGAAAAGATGCTGGTGATTATGCTGAGTTTTAACTATTTCAAATAAAAATGCTACACTAGTGGAATAAGATTAAATTTTGATCCCTCGATCCAACCCTTCTAGTTACAAACTATTTCTCCCTGAAATGCAACACGACGTGGATGGTACTTGCAAGGGCGGGCAGTATAAACGGCAGCATTTGAGGACCTTCATTCTACGTCTCGAGTAACGATTTATAATACTTAGGGGTTAGTACTGACGGAGTGCTAGGATTTCTAGACTTTTTTTTATTTTCACAGAAAAGAGAAAAAGCAAATCCCTCCTAGGTATCAGCAAGACCCTAGGGGTATCTTTTCCTTATATTAATCCAGAATCAAAAACCCACTGAGAAATACAAAAAATAAGTCACTTCAGATATAATAAGTCATGAACCCTATCTTTTTCTAAAGCTTGTAGCTATAGGATCTTGGATTTAATTTTCATTCCTATGGTAACAAGTCTACTGGAGGTCAATTCAGTCTAATGTCAAATAAAGCCACACAACGGAATGGATGTCTGTCCTTTGTGCACGCGTGTGTGTGTGCACACACCCCTAACAAAACACAATCTTCCCCCAGTGCGAGGAACTTAAGTGACGTCAAGGAAACTGGGAGAAAGGGATTCCTTTAAAATGGTTGATTAGAAAATTCATCATTCAAGATTAACGTATTTCCACCCCAAGGCACATCTAACTGTACTTTCGGAAACAGGAGGAAGGAACGTCGTCAACAAGCAACCAACGCTGAAACTGTGTGTGTATAGAGATAAGTACTCATCTCGAGGTTGTTAGCATTATTTGTTCACTTTTTTGAGTGCCGATCTTTTTCGACCCTTCTTGCGCTTCTGTCTTCAGCCTCTCAGGACTTCCTTTCCATCAAAAAGTTGGTTGACATCAAGCAAAAGTCAAAAGACCCAAACTGGAACTCAATTCAATTTGATAGAGCAAATACTAAGTTATTGAATGTCTATTTACAAGGCACTGTGCAGGTCTTTTGAATATACCAAAATGAATTATGTGTAATCCCTACATTCAAAGGCTGTATTATCTTGTAGAGGAGATAAGACAGATATATGAAATTTAAGGGCCATCATTTTTTTTTTTTTTTTAAGGATCAGATAAGGACCAGATGATATCAGGATGATTAGAAAAAGAAAGCTTCATTGAGGAGGGAGCTGCTGGGCAAGGCCATGAGGGATGAGAGGATCCTTTTTTTTTTTTTTTTAAATAAAGATTTTATTTATTCATTTGACAGAGCGAGCGACAGAGAGAGAAAGAGAGAACACAAGCAGGTGGAGCAGCAGGCAGAGGGAGAAGCAGGCTCTGCGCTGAGCAAGGAGCCCAATGTGGGGCTCGATCCCAGGACCCTGAGATCATGACCTGACCCTAAGGCAGTTGCTTAACCGACTGAGCCACAAGGCGCCCCAGATGAGAGCATCCTTAATAACAAGAGTTACCATTTATGGTAGGATTTGGCAACTTGTTCTGTAAAGAGCCACAGAGTAAATATTTTAGGCCCCGTGGCTCATGCATCACGGAAGCAGCTATTCAACTACACCCTTCTAGAGCAAAAGCAGCCAGAGATAATACTGAAGCGAATGGGCATTGCCCTGTTCTGATAAAATGTTATTTATGGATACTGAAATTTAAATTTTATATAATTTTTACATATCATAAAATGTCCTTTCCCTTTCTATCCTTATTTTTCAATTATTTAAGGAGGCAGAAACCATTGTTAGCTTGTGGACCGTACGAACACAGATTTGCCTGTGAGTCAGAGTTTCCTGACCCCTGATTTCCTGAGTTCTCACTAGAAATACAGTGCTTTATGATATGTGATCTCATCGAATTCTTACACCTGTTTTGCAGGGTAGATGTTATCAGTCCATTTTCCAGATATCGAAGTGGAGCCCACAGAGCTTAGGGCATACAGATTTCAAAGACCCTGCTTTGAACCACTAGGTCATACAGCCTCCCAGGAATGGTAAGGAGCTTATGGGAATGGTGGAATTAATGGGTTTTCTTCAGCCAGAGGCATTCCAAAATCTAAAAACTCTTTTAACAAATACAAGGTTTGCTATCACGGCTGGCTCACAGTGAACTCATTTTAGATCTCTGTTATCATTAGTTCTCTCTCTTCACAAGTCATGCAGGGGGTGGATACACTGTTTGATAACTTCTACTTTCCAGAGTATAATATTCTCCTGTATTTGAAGGAAAAAGAACAGCCTTCTAGCATTTGTTCCAACCTCCTGACCCCCTCGTCCCCTACGGCTGCCCAGAGCCCAGATGTGGAAAGTCTTGCTAACTCCTGTGGGTAACATATATGCTTCAGACATGGTTCTCTCAAAGTTGCCAACTTCTTGGCTCCCCATTCTGAGCAGCGATTCCCTCGTGCATGGCTTCTCTACTGTCTCTTGTTTAAAAGCAACGGAATGTGCTAGAGAAGATGGAAGGAAAACAGGAATTGCCATGTTCTCCCAGCACCTGTTAGGATGACATCCGGTGGTGGTCTCGATCCTTCTTTGATCACCTTCCTTCTCTGAAAGAGCCAAGTGTCTTTCACATTATCTGCAGATCATACTGGGTCGTTGGCTTCCAGATATGATACTGACAGCTTCATGAGTCAGTATACATCTGTTAAAGATCGGTCACGTGTCCAGCATCATGCTACAGACTGTGGAGAGCTCTAAAGTTTAAGATACTGACCTCCAGGAATTTGCAATCAATTTGGGACGGCAAGACTAACAAACATAATAATAGTAATATTAATAATAGCTGTTCTTTATCAGGCATCTTGGCACTCTACCAAACACTTTATACATACTCTGTCCAGTAAAAAGCAAATCCAGACTTAGTGAGGAGAGTATTATTCAAGAGGATTATTGCAAGTTGGCTGGGGGCGGGGGGGGGGCGGATACTACTGTAATATGAAGAGGGGATTGTTACAATAGGGAGAATACTCTGGTGTGGTCTGCAAGCATCTCAAGAGTTAGGTAAAAAGAGTTTTTCTTTTATAGAGAGAACTAAACAAAGCTAGAAAGAACCAGGTGTGGGGAAGAAGTGTGAGGCCAGCCTGTTCTCAGGAGGGACAACATGCTCGTTCAGGCTGAACGTGGGCCAAAGTTCAGGGGTATAACCAAAGCTCGATCAGCAAGCATTTTGTTCTGATCGATCACTGGGGACAACAGTTTAGGTGACCTTTTATAGAGCAAAGAATGGGGATTTTGAGTCTGTATCTGGCCTTCTCATAAACAAAGGGGGCAACCATGAGTCTTATCATCATCTCACGGGGAAGGTTAGTTCTTCGTGGTAAGCCATTTTCCAGAACATGAAGAATGACTGGATTTCTTCGTGTCTAGGTAAGAGTCAACACTGTCAATTCTTCCTGTCGACCTTAGCGGTGGGTGCTGAAACTGTCCCTCCCTTATTGACGACAGACCTGAGCAACGGCGAGGGAAATCACTTTGCCCCAGGTCACAGAGCTCTAGGTGAAGGAGGTGGAACGTGTCCCTGGGCTTGTCTGACTCTGGGGGCACGACCAGTCCCACGTGGTGTGCTTGAGATGGTCAGCGTTAGAGGAGTCTGGAGGGCCAGAGAAGTCTCGGAAGGCTTCCTGGAAGACCACGTTTTACTAATGGGCGGGAGCTGACCAGGTGGTCAGGGACATGGATGATGAGGGCAGGGCCAGCAAGGTCAAACCACAGAGGCGAAGGGGCCAAAGCGGTCTTTCAAGAGTTTCACGCTGTGACACCGACTTTTACAGAAAGTGACACAGGCTGGGTAGGGCCACACTGAATGGGCCCCTGAAGAACCAGACCGGGAATCTTGGGCTTGACGAAGCAGCTAGGAGCAAGGCTTGGAGCACGGCAGTGGGCGAGGAAAATGAGGCAGGCGATGCCGTGCGGACTGACTTAGATCGAATGTCTGAATAAATGCGAGCCTAGAAGCAAAGGCGACCAGCCGGGACGCTGTAGTAACAAGGCAGGCCTGGCGGTCTGCGCTCAGCCTGGGGTGACAATCGTGTGTGCGAGCATGAGGGGCAAACCAAGGGAGTACTGCAGAGGAAATGCAAGGATTTGGTGCCTCATCTGGAGAGAAGGGGTTAAAGAGAAAGCATGTGCCGTGTTAGAAGCCGTGTCATAAAAACTCATGATTTTCCTAAGTAGGTTTCCTAGAACTTTTGTTTTTCGGATCCGCTCTCAGTATTATTAAAAATAACAAACAGAGAGACAAATAAAAAAAAGATGTGCAGGCTCTGAGACGCACGAACAACTCAAGTGAAAGTTAAGCAGGCTTTCTCGTAAATCTGCAGAAAGCCTCCAGAATTCTAATATGTATTACAAATCTCCAAAAAGGAAACATCGCATGCAGTGTTGTCAAAAAATAATCTGAACGTGGAATTCGTTCCTTGCAGAGCATCTTGTTGGATTGCTGTGCGACTGCACCCCTTTTGGAACAGAACCTAATAGTTCATGTTATCGAGGACCGACTATGGGCCAGATGCTCTAACAGCCTCAAGACTCCTACTCCTCACAACGCTCTGCGATACTCTCGTGGCCCCATTTTGCAGATGGGGACACCAAGGCTCAGAGGCCTTGAGTCATTTGTTCTAAAATCACGCAGTCATATCCTTTTCCTTCCCACTTTGCGCCCTGTTTCCTTCTATATCATAGAGAGACGAGATCTTCAAACCCAGACTTCTCTGGCTTTCTCCAGAACACCCCAATTACTGCATTTTGCTGGGCTGCTTTCAACAACTTCTGAAGGCCTCTCCTGGGTGCGCTTGTCACGCATCCCGGGCTCGCAGACACCAGCTTCCGGGCTATTGGCATTCACCTGCTGCCACACGGAGCTTCTGGTGGCATCATTCAGGTTTTAGATGACTCTTCCCCCTCTGTTCCCCCGAAACTGACATCTATAAACATGACAGCACAGGCAGCAGGAAAGGGCGCAATGAGCAATCTCCAGCTCCTTAATGTGGGCTGGTGTGATGGGGGGAGGAGAGGGAGGGCACAGATACGTCCTGACGCCTCACGCGTCCCTAGAATTAACATGCACCACACCAGTGCTCACAGCCGCTACCATCACAAACTGTTTAGTGTTAAATTTAGAATAAAAACCAATTAAAAGATAACAAGGAGACATATGCTCCGAATGGCAAGAATCAGAGTATTTACAGAAATATGACCTCTAGCTACTACAGGCAAGCATTAGTAGCTTTTACAAACCGTAATCTCCCCACCTCCCCCCTGCCCCTTCTCAATCTTCACCAACATCCGTAGGTCATCTCCCCCCAGATGGCTTTCCCAGGAAAAACTACTGTGCTATTTAATACGGTGAAGGGACTCATGTGGATCGGAAAACCCGAGACCATAAAGATCACTGCTGTCCTTTTTTCCCCTGCACTCGGCCAGAGGACTGGTCGGGGTTCAAGGTGCTTCTCCTTGGGGTTCCTGCCGTCCCACACGTTGTCTATGAGATAAGAATACAGATGAATATGTAGGTTCCTCATCCCTCCCTTACATCTCAATAAGGTGTGGCTGCAGCTCAAGAGCCCCCCCCCCCCCAAAGTGAGGTCTTGCTAGAATGGACATTTCAGAAAGTTGGATTTGCTGCCTCTGGATCCCCAGCCTTGTCAGCATCGAGAAGCAAATTGTACTAGGACAAAAAGCAAAAATTCTGTTACTCAGAAATCCACGTCAGCCTGGTTCAATGTCTCAGCCAAAGAGCTTTAAATGCTTGCTGTTCCACAATGAGGGAAGTCGCCGCAGGGCCCACAGGCTCTCCATTTATGTCCACCTAGGGGATTTCTATGGGCAAGTCTTGCATGGCTTACCCCATCCTCACCTTCCACATCCCAAGAGTCAGCTTTTGGGGGACATTTCCCAAATTACTGTCACATTCGCACTACGCTTGACATGTCTTCCCCTCAGTAGACCTTCCACACTTCCCACTGGTCTACTCCAAAATTTTCCTGATGGTCAACCTATCTCTAGATTTGATATCTCCCAATTATCCTCTTCACTGTTACCAGGTCTATACTTTATTTTTTTTTAAGGTTTTATTTATTTATTTGAGAGAGAGAAAGAGATCACAAGCAGGGGAAGGGGCAGAGGGAGAAGCAGACACCCTGCTGAGCAGAAAGCCCGACACAGGGCTCTATCCCAGGACCCTGAGATGACCTGAGCTGAAGTCAGACGTGCAACCGACTGAGCTCCCAGGAGCCTCTGGGTGTATGCTTTTTTTTTTTTTTTAAAGATTTTATTTATTTATTTGACAGAGATAGAGACAGCCAGCGAGAGAGGGAACACAAGCAGGGGGAGTGGGAGAGGAAGAAGCAGGCTCCCGGCAGAGGAGCCTGATGTGGGGCTCGATCCCAGATTGCCGGGATCACGCCCTGAGCCGGAGGCAGACACTAACGACTGCGCCACGCAGGCGCCCCTGGGTGTGTGCTTCTAAGGCACAACGGGGACATGCCTTCTCTCCGTTGAAATCCTTTAATAATTCTCAAATGACTTTAAGGTAAAACTGAGGGGATTGAGCATGGCCAGCAGGCCCTTTACACCTGTCCCTGGCCCCTCTCTAGCCTCACTTCCCCCGTATTTCCCACACCCCCAGGCTTCCCATGCCTTGCTTTTTTCCGGCTGAGACTGTCCTGGCCCCAGAGGCTGCACGCTAATGTCCACCCCCCACCAGCTCTCTGTCCAGGCAACGCTTCCTCCAGGACGGTTTTCTCAATCCTGCCCCAGTCTGGATTAGGAGCCCCTCTTCGCTGCTTCCTGTTCTCAGGTCTCTTGTAGCCCTTACCATACTATTATAATTTCTAGACACCCTCCCATATATTTTATGAATGACTTGAGGGCCGGGCCTATTATTCATCAATAGACGCTCAGCACGTAGCATCGGGCCTGGCACTCGATACACCTTCAGCAGCAGGTAATGAGTGCTTGCTAACTCGTAGACTGGCGCCCTCTCTCCGGGGGTGGATGGCCAGCTAAGAACTGGGCAGAGGAAGGATTTCAACTTGTTTGCTATTATGCTCAGAATGCCTAGCAATTACAGAACTGTTAAGAGTAGATTGTGCCATGTGCGATCTGGCATCCTTCTGGGATGGAGTGCTCATCCTGGGTCAGCATGACGGGCACATCAGAAATACAAAGAGAGGCACCTGGACGATGGACAAGTGCCCAGAGCCCTTGTGGGTTTCAGCACACGGAGAAACAGACACAGAGCTCTGCGAGACTCAGACAGTCGGTGACCGAGCCTGGGTTCTGCCACTCTCTACGTGACCACAGCTTAGTGTCTTCACATCGCAGGTCCCAAGCAATCCCCTCTGGAATTAGGGGTGCTGGACTGCCAGTGGGGTAGGGGACTGGCGAGAGAGTCCTACTACAAGGGCACACAGTCTTCAGGCAGATGTCCCCAGTGGGGAATGCTTTTCTAGTTCAGCACCCCGAGGATCTAGGATGATTCATGCCCCCTGCAGATCCCCAAGGGACACAGCTCTGGTTTGCAAGGTGCCTTTCATGGTTTTCTAATTCAGAGTGACTGAGAAGAGCTCACAAAAGACCCTTCACCAAACAGGGTCATCAGATGTAACCTACCTCTTCCTTCCTAAAGTGCTGAGAAATACGGTGTACGTGAAATACTACTCATTGTAACTTACCATTATAATGATTTCTCAGGGCCTTTGCGGTGATAATACGTTGTGATTCTCTAAGGGAACAGGGCAATGATGTTCACCCTGCTAATCTCCCTCCCTGCTCAGCAGGACAAGACACATCTGCCTGCTCTCTTCTTTGCCACCATCTCCATCTGGTCGCCCCACCTCCTGTGCCCCCTTCAAAGTCCCCTTGGCTGAGCTACCCTCCACCTGCCACCTCTACCCGCTCTCTACCCGTGAGCCATTCAGGCCTTCGTCCTGGGCCCTCTGCTCTTCTCCGTCACCCTCCCTCGTTGAGCTCACCCATCCCAAAGCCTTAGATACCGGGTGAGTTCCGCCGACTCACGGATTGGCGTCTCTTAGCAGTGACCTCTCCTCTGAGCTCCAGACCTGCCTGGCCCAAGCCTACTGGACTCCACTTGGTTGTGTGTATGGAGACTCAAAATCGACAAGTCTGCATGAATCCCTTTATTCCCCATCCACCCCCAATCTGTTCCATCCCCTCCCCTCCCCCACGTTTGTAAATGGTACTTTGGCAAGCAAATATCTGGGAATTATGCTGATTCCTCCCACCCTGCCCCACTCTCTCCCAGACACCCCTGTCCTCAAGCTTCTCTGTTCCATAAACAAACCTGGCTCTGTTCTTTCCTCTCCCTGTCCACTGCCTGGGTTACTGTTTTAGGTCTCTATCCAGTGTCCCTGTGCCCACTCTGGCCTCCCTTGAAGCTATTCTCCACCCCGTGCAGGAGGGATCCCAGCATATTATACATGTGACCGGGGCATTTACCTCAGTGGCTCCCTTTCCAGCAGCCTAGCTGGGGCTTCTGTGGCTCTGCATGGCCAATCTCAGCCCTTCCAGCCTCCAGCCAGGCCACAGCTTCCTTGCTCCTTCGGCTCCGACCCCACCATGCTTCCCCACCTCCTTGCACTGGCCACTCCCCCTCCGTGATGTCTTTCCTCCAGCTCCTCCTCCACATCTCAGCAAAAGTGTCACGCACAGCTTCCCTGATGGCTGTGTCTCAAGTGGGCACGGCCTCTGGCACCCTCCTCACTACCCCCCTAGAGGTAAAGTTCCTAATACTTTGCTTATTCTTCATTTGCTGGTTTATAGTCCCCATGAGAGCAGGTATCCTGTCTCTCCTGCAGTTTGTTTGCAGGTTGACCGGCAACACCTGCACGAAGTGGAGACTCAATAGTGATGAAAAAAATAATGAAAGCATAAAAAAATAGCTGATGGAATTACAGGGGAGATATCCTAGGTTCTATTTGCTTTGATGTTTATCTGTCGATCGTGAATGACCTTTACGTGCCCAACGAATGCAGGAGACATGGTCTATACAGGTCCCAACATATTAATCACCCTTGAAGACAGTGATTGTGGACAGTCTGAAGGCATGACATCTCCTTTCCGTTCAGCCCTATACAAGAATGCAGGGGCCGGGGAAGCTGGGAGGCGGTGTCTCCCGATACCCTCATCCCCAGGACTCTGATCGATATTGCCTGTGAGCCCCTGTGAGCAGAACCGACAGCCACATCTATGGGGAGTTGCAAAGAAGTGGGCCGAGCTCCCTGCTCTCTGAGGGAGGAGGAGGCAGAGCCGACCGAATAAAAATACATAAAGTCATAAATGCCCCCAACACATCAATATATATAGAACCAATTACCACAGTCATCGACTGGGTTTGTAATAAATGGACAGGAGGGGCCCCGGCAGTCGGCGCGGGCGGCGGAAGCACGCGCAAGGAGCGACTTTACGAGCTGCCCCTGCGGAATCAGCCTGACTCCAGAAAAACCCCAAGGAAACAGAAAAGTGTCAAGGGAGTCCGGGCTGTTGGTTCACCCGATTCGGTTGTTTTTCCCTGTCACTGGCACTCAGATTTCACCTACAAAGCACGTATCTTAACTGGCAGATTTACTGAGAAATGGAGCTAAAGAAATGCTTCTTTCTCCTTTTCTTTTTCTTTCTTACTTTGTTATTTTGGTTTTTTATCAGCAAAACCAAAAACGTTTTAAGGTCTTTTTGCACCTGCTTGATTTTTTGATTGCCTTCGACGGAGGGTCTTTGTGGCATCACCTTCTAACTAAGAGTAAAGAACACCGTCCCTCGCCAGACTTAATCAAGTCCACGGGTCTCGTGCGGTGATGACTGAGCTGAGCCGTCTCTGGCCCAACAGCGTCTCTCCCCAGAACTGCTTGATGTTGCCAGGGGTCTTTCATTTAAAGCTCTCCACATGTGTTGCTTCGCCTCCCTCCTTCGGCATGTTCCAGATGCCTCCTGCGAGCAGCTGTCATCAGCACCGACTTTTTGGTAGTTGATAGAACGTGCATTAAGCCTGCCCCTGAGAAACTTCCCAGGAAACGGGATAAACGCTCACGGTGGATCTTGCAATGGCTTCCTTCCCCTCTTTTGTGGGTTCCCCTGAGGGCTCTGCCGTGCTGTCCCACGGATACTGACCAGCCACTTGCAAGGAGAGAAGAGGTAAGGAAAGGCTGCCAGAGGAAACAGTCAGGCTTTACTTGAACATCTAGAATCCCACAGTGGGTTAGGAGCCCTCTTTTATTAACCACCATACTCCTGGTGCCTAGCACCGTGCCTGAGTACAGTAAACACTCAATGCACACTTCAGAAGGAATGCGTAAACGCCGTTACCTTGCAAAGGAACTCAGCCTTCCCTCGACATGCTGCTGACTGAGACCTGCACGTCACTGACTACTGGCAGCAACCTAGCGGGAGTAAAGTCAAAGCGTGCTTGAGAATTTGTAAAAGAGGAGAGCTGGTCTGACTGGAGGACTATCTTCCCCTCATCGGGAACAGAGAAAGAAATGATGCATTCTGGACCCTCTGTCTCTTGTAGCACGAATCACCCACACTGTGTAGTGTAGCTGGCACTTGGGGCCAGGCTTGAAAATGATGTCAACTACTCTCATTTTTTTTGAGATTAATTATTTACCTGATCCATTTCTTGCTGGTTTCTTTGACATTAGTTTTTCTAATGTATTTTTAAATTTTCTCTTTAATTTATATCTTCTAATAATTGAAACAACTTCCCAAGAGTTCCATGGGATTCAGGAAGACTGTCTCTGACAACAGAGGAATGAAAATGAGGAATGAACCAGAAATGGTCAGTGGCCAAACAGATAAGCTCAGATGAATGGGGTTTGTTGATTTGTTGGTTTAGGTCAAAATGGTTTTATGTCTTGTGTTTCTGTTTAAGCCCAAGTTACGCGTTACACCTGACACATATCCCGCCCCCTGCACCCCCACCAAGAAAACTTTCTGACTTGCTTTATAAAAGAAAGGCTGTTACTGGCTCCTAGAACATTAACCGGTAGCCAGAAATTTGGAAAGCTATCACAAATTGGAGGTCCACACGTGGATTTAGTCCATTTCCTAGTATTTAATCCTAGTCCTACCTTGTGCTGATCACTGGCTTTAATGTCTAGCCTATTCTTCTTCTTCTTTTTTTTTTTTTTAACATTTTATTCGTTTAAGAGAGTGAGCAAGAGAAAGCACAAGCCAGGGGAGGGGCAGAGGAAGAGGGAGGAGCAGACTGCCCGCTGAGCAGGGAGTGGAACTCGATCTTAGCACCCTGAAACCATGACCTGAGGTGAAGGCAAACGCTTTAGCGACTGAGCCACCCAGATACCTGTCTAGTCTATTCTTCTTCTTCTTTTTTTTTTTTTAAAGATTTTATTTATTTATTGACAGACAGCCAGTGAGAGAGGGAACACAAGCAGGGGGAGTGGGAGGGGAAGAAGCAGGCTCCCAGCGGAGGAGCCTGATGCGGGGCTCGATCCCAGAACCCCGGGATCACACCCTGAGCTGAAGGCAGACGCTTAACGACCGAGCCACCCAGGAGCCCCATAGTCTATTCTTCTAATGCCAAACTCCAGGACATGACAACCCCCCTCCCCACTACACCCACAACACACTCAAACCTGGAGATAGGGAGGAGGGATGATGAAGGGGTAGGCTGGTGCCAGGGGTGTTGGGGGCAAGGTGTTCAAGGAGAGGCTGTCTCAGACAATATGCAGTCATTTCCCTTGGAAAGGGAAGAAGAAGAGAAAAAGTATGGCATTGACTCACGTATTCATTCCATCAGTATTGACTGACTGACTGACTGCTAGACGCTGTGCATGGTGTTACACGGGGCTGGAGATGGGGTAGGCGTGGGGAGTGAACCAGAGATGCGTAGATGTTCCTTGACAGCAGACTGTCAATGAAACCAGGATGGGATTTCAAACAAAAACAGAAAACTGCTAACAAGTTCTCTCTCAGCCCCAACATCATCCACTTATGTTGGAAATTTAGCTGTAGATAGGGCCAGGGTCCCACCTCTGGGGCCCGAGAGGAATCTCTGCATCTTTATGCAGGCAGTGGAGCCAGACGGCAGAGGCTTTGAATCGCAGGTAAAAGGGAAGGCTGGTGCAGCTGGACACATTCATGAATTTTTCCCCCTTTGTGGAAGGCACCCGACAGCTCCTTTGCACTTAAAAGGCAGAAACACCCAGGCTGCTTATCAAAAAGCCTTCCCCAGGCATCCTTTTCCATAGAGAGCACATTCTTATAGCCTCTATCCCCTACCTCCACAAAAAAAAAAAAAAAAAAAAAAAAAAAAAAAAAAATCCCCTCTTATATGGATGGGAGAAATCACACTTATTTCCTCATCTTTTCCCAGCAAAGGGACTACAACTGGAACTGAAAATGGTTGCCAAAGGATGTGATGTTGACCCTGATTTTTTGGGATGAAGATTTGGGCCCCCTGTAGGTGATCTGTGACTCGTAAAACATACATCAGTGTTTCTGTGAAGAGCGAATGTACCTAGGGCGAGTTTTATTGATAGCCCTTTGAAATTTTCGTCAGTTACTATTTTGTTCAAAAAATAATAAGCTGACCTGCAAATTCATTAAAATAATTCTAGTAATAATAGTAATAACAATAGTAAGACTCATAATGCGTTGAACACTTACAGAATGCTAGACATTGTGCTTCATATATAATTACTGTATTCAATCTTTACCTAATCCTCACTTGTATGATAAGTATTCATAGCCCTATTTTACAGACATGGAAATCGAGGCTCACAGCTTTTAAGGAAACTTTGCCAGAGTCACAGCAAATGAAAATTGTGATAAAAATCTGCCTGACTTTAAATATTTCCTACAAACAACTACACTAAACTCCTTCCACATCAGTAGAGTTAACCTATTTAGCCATGAGCCAGGCATTATTAAATGTTGCATTCTGTTATAGAAGTAGAAATCATTGGGGCGCCTGGGTGATGCAGTCGTTAAGCGTCTGCCTTCGGCTCAGGGCGTGATCCTGGTGTTCTGGGATCGAGCCCCACATCAGGCTCCTCCGCTGGGAGCCTGCTTCTTCCTCTCCCACTCCCCCTGCTTGTGTTCCCTCTCTCACTGGCTGTCTCTCTCTGTCAAATAAATTTAAAAAATTTAAAAAAAAGTAGAAATCACTGGATGAGTGTGCAAAGTCACAGAACATTAGAAGTAGAAGGAATTTTAAGTATCATCTAATTCATGTTCGTTATCCTGTATACAGGTGAGATTATTTTGAAGAGGGTTAAGTAATTGACCCATGACCACCTGGCTATTGGCTCAACTGAGACCAAGAACCCAGGTCTCTTGATTCCCCACCCANNNTTTCCCTCAAAACGCCACCTTAGAACAGGCTGGGCAATAGAGACATATTACTAAGACATATTAAGAAACAAGACAATCATCCCCAAAGACATGAAAACCCCAAGTAATGTCAAGTTCAGATTTTCACATTTGATGTGGAATATCCCCTTGTATCACCATCTATCTTGCAAATTTCACATTTCCAACATTTTTTTTTTTCAGAAATAAACTATTAGTTGTGGGGTAGAGCACATAACATTGAGATAAAAGTGCTGGTAGACATATGTGCTGCGCCTTATGCTTATTTCTCTTGGGTCTATATCACCAGAGCCATCCCACTTGAGCACCGATCTACAGGCTGGATAAAGGAGGATGGGCTAATGCAGCACTATATATTAACTATACTGGAATTAAAAGTTTTAAAACAAGAGGATGAGGTGAACACATTGGTCCTATCTCAGCTTGCTGAATCCAGGAAACAGAACAAGTTTGGAGAAAGTAGGCTTTCTCCTCTTCATCTGCCATCAGATAATAGAGGTTTCTCTCTTCTCCACAGTCCTACTGGGTATCAGTCTGATATTTATCAAGTCACTTTATAGACCCTACTAGAAAGCATTATGCTAGAAGCTATGAGAATTAAAAAAAAATTTATGAAGCCTTTGCATTTGCTATTTCCTCTGCCTGGATGGTTCTGTCCCAGCTCCATCTTATCTTTTCTAGGTCTTAGCTCAACTTCACCCCTTTATCACCATCATTGGGGCCTTTCTGTGACCGCCATCTTAATCAGTTCCCAATCTTTCAGCGAATAGCTACCACATCATCTGGTTTCAGTCTCTTCGCAGGATTTCTCATTATCTAGAATTACTGCTTTCATTTATTGTTACCTGCCACTGTCTGTCTCTCTTCACTAGGACATAAGCTCCATAGAAGCAGGAAACTCTTCCGCGTCATTCATCATTAAATGCCCAGTGCCTAGACCCATGTTTAGATATAGAAGGTGTTAACTAAATGAATGGGTAAGCCCTCTTCCAAGAAGCAATCAATCAAGTTATGAGGGCAAAGCTTACATGTCTGGAGTAGAAAATAATCCAGAATACTATATAATTAACTACTGAATTGTATGTGTATGTACAATATGTCACTCTTGTCAGGCCCATAATTATATGAAGGGAATTGGGCATCACCACCACAATTGTCCCATTAGCTAAAATGCTAGCCCTATGTTACTGTATGAAACTTTACAGCCATTAGTGGTTTCCGCAAGAAAAAAAAAAAAAGGGAGCCTCTTGAATACTAATTTAAAAAAAAAAAACTTAGAGAATGCTGGAGATAGTAAGATGAGAACAATGTTGCCTACAATACAAAGTTTAGAAAAATCAGCTTATCACCTTTAGTCCTGATTGCTGGCATGTTTCCAATTCCCTTCAGTGCCTGAGGGCTTAAGACTGTTCAATTCTGCACACAAGCCTACCGATCAATGGCTTAATCAGAGAAAAGTCCTGGTCCAAAGTGAAAACCATTCAGTCTAGTCCTCTTATCTGTGACACTCCTCTGTGGGGATGACACCAGGACATAGCCCTGGAGGCCACCATGCCGTGGCTCCAGCATTAAAGTTTCTGCATTGGACGGGTCGAACGAGGATGATGAGAGAACCCATTCCCTGTTCATCTTTGAGACAAGTCAATCACCTTGCTGTTCAAAGTGGGTCCTTGGACTGGCAGCATTGGCATCAAGTGACAGCGTGTTAGACATGCAGAATGTCAGGCCCCACCCAGACTTCCTGGATCAGAATGTCCATTTTAACAAGATCCCAGGTGACATATGCATGATTAATTTTGAGGAACACTGCCACATAGGAAAACAAAATGACTCCAACTGTACCATCATCACTGATTCTGGTCCCAAATCCAACAACAATCAAAAATCCAGGAAACTCAAGGTGAAAGGCAGTGGATCCACTATGATGTCCAACCAGGGGTGACATCTGGCCTTGCTGAGTTCATCTTAGGCCAGTGGCCTGGCGTTATTTATGTCCTGGTCCCACCTCCATTTCATTCACTCACCTTCCTACCTTAATCTCTTCTTGTGCCATTGGCAGCAAAACAGCATGCAGCTGTATCGGGTATATCTCAAGAGGTGAAGGCATTCTTCTTGTCCCGGCTCTGCCCCTGACTAGTTCTGTGACTACCTGCAAGTTATAGAAGCTCTCTGAGACTTGATTTCCTTATCTATAAAATGGGAGGGTCAGACTTCAGGATTAAATGAGGAAAGTTATATAACATGCTGTTTGGTAAGCTTATTCATAATGATGTCTTCCTTCAGCCTACAGACCCAGTTTACTCTGCACTCTGCATCAGGGCCCAGGGACTTGAAGATTTAAATTAAACCTCACCCATATGTTTCAGAAAGCTTAGCTCCTTTTCAGAGCCTCTGTTTATGATCCCGTCAGGCTCAGCTTCAGCAGGACCTTCTCCAGGTCTGTCTGCCTGGGAAAGCCATAGAGCAGCTGTCTCCTCCAAACCAAATCCCCTCTTGCTCACTACAGGGCTTTGCGTATAGCAGGCCCTCAGCAAATGTCTGAGGAATGAATGAATTAATCATTTAAAGAAAATAGCTATATGCCGTAATTGCTTTGCCACTGGAGTGCTAACTTCATTGTTGTAAACGTGCATAAAAAGAGCCTTTGGAGCTGGCTTGCAACCATAGGGTTGTAAAACACAAAACATTATAGAAACTTATGTTATTACTCTTTGTTGGATGTCTATGTTGCGTTCCCGAACTTAATCAGATTTTTATGCCATTTACCCTAATTATGTACGTTAGCCTACGAACTGCACCAGCCATCAAATGCACAAGACTGAGTCTCTGCTGACCAGTACTCACAGGCCAGGTTCAGAAGGCTGACTGCTGATCCAGCTATTGTTTTTGCTTCAGCCATAGGAGAAATCTATTCATTATTCTGGGGAGAGGGACCAACGGAGTCTGTCTTGGGCCCTATCCACCCAAAAACAAATCGATGGAAAGCGGAAAACATGGCGTCCTGTGTGGTAGAAATACAATGCCATCTAGGTGGCTTACTTCTTCCTTTGCCTCTAATCTGATTTAAGACTTCTTGGAGCTAGAGGGTCACCTTATGGAAAAAAACAGAAAACAGAAAACCTCAGCTTTGTATCATGGAAGAAGAGGAAGCCGTTCTCCTTAGCTTTCCCCATGGAAAGGAGGCAATGGGCTTGAAACAAACAAAAACCCAGTGGATTATGGACTAGAAAGTGCAGCAGAAAAGAAGAGTTTCCTGATTGCCACTTGTCAACCCAGATAACCTCCCCTATGTGCACCAATGGCGATGGCAAGAAAAGATAATGACAAAGGTCAGATCTAAAGTAACAATGAAAGTGGTATTGGAAAAGGAAAGGGAGAAAGCCCTGAGGAAATCCACTTCTTAATGGAGTATGAAAGAAGAAAGAAAGAAAGAAAGAAAGAAAGAAAGAAAGAAAATGTATTGTGCTTAGTGTGTCAGGTGGCAGATTAAAATTAAGCCCTTGGAAGTTCTTATTTGACGAAGATTCAATTTTTTTTTTTGGTCACTTCTCTAGAATCTACAGATCTATAGCTCTTTATTGTCTTTTTTTTTTTGAAGTAAGAACAAAATAAAAGATTCCTTCCTTCCAAAACAGTGGATGCTAATTATATGCCAGGCACCATGTCAGGGATGAAGACGCAAACACTAATAAGACATGATATTGTTTTGCACTTCTTCCCAGATTTCTATCCAAAGTTCAGATCTCTGTAGATAACAATGGTATGCTTTGTTTTGGTTTTGGCTTGGCTTTTTTACGTCAACTTTAAGTCTTCACTCAAGGTAATGCAAACTTTGCAGAATATATTTTTCAATGTGTTAAAAGGGTTTGACTGTAAAAGTGGCACATGCTTATTGTGGGAAAAGCAATACAGAAATTTCTAGTACAAAAAATAAAAGTCTTTACCCCATAGTCCTAATCTTAGAGCAAACAGACAATTTGTTCTCATATATACACAAATAAAGCTATTTTGAGATTATATACATGTTTCTCTCTCTATATATGTATGTATACATATACATATTGTATACACACATCCATAGACATATTTTTAGTGAGAGACTAGAAGATTATATATATATTTATATGTGTGTGTACTGGCATATATTTATATATAGATTTTAAAACAGATGAGACCCTAATATATCTGCTCTTCTGCAATTTGCTTTGTTCACTTCCAAATGGCTAGGAATGGAATATGTCTGGATGGATACACAGTCTACTGGTAGCAATGGCTGCCCGGCTGTCTCTGGGGAGTGGAACTCAATCACTGGGAAACAAGAATGGAAGGAAGATTTATTTTTTATTTGTTCTGTTTTATGCATTTTGAATTTTTAAAATAAATAATCTTGTTAAAGTAAAAAAATGAGAGAATTCTGGTAAGTGCTGTCAAATCTGTTATTGCGGGAGACAGTCACGCAGGGCAATGACAGCACAGGGAATGGGAAGAGCGCCACCAAGGGATAGATGCAAGGTGCTGGGAGAGGCAGTGAAGACCTCTGCCCAGAGCATCAAGGGAGGTGTGGTGGACATGGTGGCATGTGAGCTCCGCTCAACTGGACAAACTGGAAGGAGGGGATGGTAGAACGGAGGGAGAATAGTTGACAAGACAGCACAGGCACATAGGCTCTGAAGTATGGCAAAGGATCAAAGCCCTCATCCAAACCTTGACCCTGGACCCAGAACTGGGGCTGACACTAGGACAGGGTATCATTTAATTGCAAATGGCAATTTATAGAGCTGAAGAAAGCAATTAAAAAATGAAAGCAAGGAACAGATATCATAGCCAGGAAGACTAATTTGCTGATCCTAAGGGGCTAAGGGGAGACAGATACCCTCCCAGAAATTAGGCAGCTGAACAGACACCTAAGAAAGGAGAAAAACGGAGTACGCCACGAGAAGATAAGACAAGACAGGGACCCAAGAGGAAATTTCTGCATGAGACAGAACCTTAGTGGTGGAGACTTCAACGAGCATATCTACAGCCTTAGACTGGGGCAGGGAGGGAAGCCCTGAGGTCTTGCACTGTCTTCAAGCACATGCAAGGGCTTGGAATTGAGAGCAAGCCGCCTCATAAGGAAGTGGCCTGTGACGCAGCAGCTGGAGAGGGCAGAAATTTGGCAGGCTGAATAATGGCTCCCAAAGATGCCTGATCTCTGGAACCTGTGAATGTCACCTGTGAATGGCAAAAGGGACTTTCCTGATATGCTTAAATAAAGACTCCTGAGATGGGGAGATTATCCTGGATTATCTGGGTGGGCCCAGTGTAGTCCAAAGGGTCCTTATAAGAAAGAGGAGGCAGGAAGAGTCCTGCAGAAAGCCAGGTGACTCAGAGATCGGAGTGACGCAACTTGAAGATGGACGAGATGGCCACAAACCAACGAACACAGGTGGCCCTGAGAAGCTGGAAGGGGCAAGGAAGGGACTCCCTCCCCAAGAGCCTCCAGAAAGCGCCATATTACTGATCCCTTGAGTTTACCGCATGGAAACTGGGTTTGAACCTCCGGCCCCAGGAGAGTCAGGGAATACATTTATGTTGTTTGAAGCCACCCAGTTTGTGGTGATTGGTTACATCAGCCCTAGGACACTTAACACAGGGAGCGAGGTCACGCTCATGGTGGGAAGTCAGCAGGGAGTTAGTGAAGGGCTTTGAGCTGAGTCGTCACGTGATTAAGCGTAAGAAGCTAACTGTCATGCAGAATAGACTAGAATGACAGGAAACCAGAGAAAAGGAGACACGCGAGGAAGCAGTTTCAGTTCTTATGGGAGCTGATACTGTAAACTCATACAACTTTGGGAAACGGACAGGAGAAGACACCTGTTGGAGAAGTATTTAGGTGGTAAAAAGAATAGCATGTTGTAAACAGGTTAATGTGGCAGATGGAGGAGAGCATCTAGAAGGACTCCTCACTTTGTGTGGTGACCCGACGTAGTGGACAAATCTACTAGTGGATACAGAGAAAAGAGATGGTGACCACTGATGTCCCCGCAGAATATCTAGGCAGAAATGCTCAACACTCAAGGGCAAATGAGGTCTTGAGTCTCAGGGAAAAGGGAAGGATTAGAGGTGGAGGTTGAAGTGGACACAGAAGAGAATCCCCCAGCAACAGTGAAGAGCTGAACATGACAGATGAAATTCTGGAAAATAAGCAAAATGTAAATGATGTCTTTAAAGGAATAAGGGGGGAAAGGAATGAGAAATAAAGACCAAAGATTTATGAAGAGAATCAGGAGAGAACAGAATTGGGGACAAAGGGAAGAGAGAATTTTCAAGAAGGCAAACCTGGTCAAGAGGAACAAATTCTCCAGCCGACGTAGATAAAATGATCACAGAATGGAAGAGTGAACCTCTGATTATGAAGTCCTTAATTTCCTTCTCCAGAGCTATTTCTGTAGGGTGAAAGGGGTTGAAAGCAAATAATAATAATTTGAAGAGCGCAAAGAAGTTGAGAGGGTAGAGAAGATGCATGAACTACTCGTTCAGGAAGTTTGGTGGTAATACGTTGAAAGGAAACGGTGGTACAAGAGTCGCATGTTTATAAAACTATTATTTGGGGGGAAGATAGAAGGTTGGCAGCGGGATAATTCAAGTGATGAAGGGCTGTAAAGATGAAAGATGAAGACACTATTGAATGAGTGGGGTCTCAGAGGAAGCAGAGAGGGACGGGGAGCCGCTGCACAGGTGGAGAGTTTAGCCTGGAGAGGAAGGAACTCATTACATTTTCTGAGGCAAGAGGGCCAAGAACAATGAGAGCAGATAAAGTCAGTTTAGCAGTGGGGAGAGGGGAGGTTGGGAAATTTCAGTTCTGATAGTCCTTATTTACTCTGTAAAAAAAGAAAAAAATTAGGAGAGGCTTATCTCAAGCAATGAGAAATGGAAGTTTCTTTTTCACAGGCTTCAGTCAGACTTACCGAAAGACAGATGTTCCTAAATGTTGGTATGGCCAAACCATATAGTGGTAGTATGACAAGTAAGTGCATGACGGATGGAAGGCTGCCTTCTGAGGATCTGGCCCAAAATAGCCAGCTGGGAGTCTTCATCGTCAGGCAGAACGAGTGCAGTCTGCTTGTCTATCATAAAACCCACTTGGCAAGATGCCGCCTCAGAAGGGCTTTTCCTACCATTTCCACAGCTGCCACCACCCCCGCTCCCACCACCACCAGTAACCACAATAAATGCCTGTTGGGGGGTTACCATGTGCCCTGCTCTGTGTTAGACTCTGGGAAGTTGAAGTTGAAGAAGGCATAGAACCTACCTTTGAGAGATTTTGTAGTGACTTGTGGAGAGAAGAGGGCAGTCTTGACTCTAGTGCCTGACCTGAGAAAGGTGCTCACACAAAGAGGGGCTTAGAAGGATCCACAAACTATGAGAGCTGGAAGGAACCGCAGAGGGCACTACAGGTGAGGTCCGGACAGTGAACTAAGCAGAAGTCACCTGACCAATGCCAGGTGACCCAACCCGTCAGTCCTGTGTATTTTCCATTTCAGCTCACCCCTAATAAGCCTCCTTTCCTAGTCAATCTGTCAGCAATTTTAGCTGCAAAAATCAACAACAGAGGAGCCCTTTTCACTAGAAGGTTTTGAAAGTCAGAGCAGGAAAGGACATATCATCAAAGGACTCAAGTCCAACAAGATGTCACTTTTATGTCATGGGAGGTACAGCCCTCTCAGAACACTTTCACCGCTAGTGAACAGATCCCGTTCTGGAGCAATCCTCTCAGAGTGCAGAAAAGTGGAAGAAAATCTTCCTTTGTTTTATGTATTTATATTTCTTCATCAGTAGCATACTTCATGCTTCTGGAAGAAAAGGAAATTAGCACCTAGGGAGGAGAAAACTATTTAAGAGTAATAAGCAGAGCAAACAATAAAAGAGATAAACTCTATGACACAGAGTAAGACCTGGGAGGGGATGGTGGTATACAGGGACAACTGACAGAGCTCTAAATAGATGTATTAAAATGTTCGAGTAACTTCTAAGATCAGTAACAGGCAAGGGGTTGTATGCAGAATACTTAAGAGAACTAAAGTCACCAGTTGGAGTGCGACAAAATGAACTCCTCCATGGTAAGAATGGCTTGAGATCAAATGGGGAGGGCACAGTGCCAAGGTCATGGATACCTCGCCCTCCTGGGCTCAGTGTTGAACTTCAAGGACATGGCAACTCTCAGGATAGAAGCAAGGAAGAGAACCAGGGGTTCTGGGGGAAGGTCAGACTCATTTCCCAGCAGTCCCAAAACCTGGCCATCCCTGAATCACTGGCAAACAGAAACAGGGGAGGAATTAGCCTTTTGGTTCAATCGCTGAGCTCTGGCATAGAAATGTAACAAAGCTTTGCCAGCTGGAACTGGCCTTATCTACATTTGATTACACGACACTCCTTTCTTGGCAAATTGGAATCAGAGCAATTTTCAGAGATTGAAGTTTGAAAGGATACTAGAAACCTGGGATTGTGTGTTTGAGTTTTGGGGAATCAGGGCTTGGAGGGCAATGCCTGCAACAGCTGGAGCCCAGACACAAGCCTCTAGCATCTTCTGGAAGGAAATGCCCCGCTGCAAGAGAGGCCCTTGTGCCTCTGCTACGTCTTGAGCAAAACAAAACAGGAATTTGTCTGGAGCTCAGAGAGTCAAGAGCTTCTCAGCCACAGGGGCACATTTTCCACCGCGGCATTGCTGGCACAGAGGGTCCCTCCTTGCGGAGGGACTCTGGATCATTAAATCTTAGGATGACCTGCTTCTGAGTTTCCATTGCACTAATTTCATCGCTTGCCCTTTAGCAACTCACACACCCCTAACTTGGCCTCATCAGAATGCCATGAGGGTAAGCTCCGAAGAAATTCCATGAATGGCAATTCTATACCGGTCTTGATTGATCAGAATACGTATTTGCCAGCCAGTACTCCTCCCATACCAGAAGGTGAATTCAGAAGGTTTGAATAATTCCAATTTCTTATACTTACTTGGACTGAATACTAACTTGCTATCCAACAGCGGACAAAGATTTATTTGAAAGGCTGTTATCCAGAGCTATACAAACACTTGAGCCTATGGAGATTTCCTCTTAGCACAAATCATTGGGGAAAAAAAGGGCCTAAACACAGGGCAGGATGGAGCGAGAAGAGGTTTGCTCTGTGGTTATTGGAACGGGTTGCCAGCCGGGGAGGGTAGAGGCAGGACATAGCAGGGGAGACTGCAACACTCTCCAGCTTCTCCCCTGGCCATAAGAACAGTTGAACACTTTGCCCTTGTCATGACAGCAGAATGCACGGGAACCAGTAAAAACCTTTAGAGGACCCTCCATGATCACTAACACAGTGACCATACACTTTTGACCCCATCCTGTATCTGAAGTTTCCCCAAACACCCCAGCTGGGCAGTTTTAAGGATGGGCACTGAACACTGCAGCAACATCTGAACTAGTCCTTCGCCAACAGACTCCTTTAGTTTGGGCCCATGATTCGCACCCAGACAGCCGTACCTGCACGGGGTGTAGAATCTGCTGATGAGCTCATCACTCACCTTTGCTGATGTCTTCATATTCCAGCCAGAGTCGCCGCTGCACCTGCTTGTTTGGGTACCAGATGGAACAGGACTCCTCAAAGCCATAGACAGCTTCCTGGATGTAATGGTTGCCGAACTGGTCCAACAAGGCCACAAAATCCCCGCGTGACGTCGCCCCGTCCAGGGAGTGGAGCGCATTGCTGAGGGCTATGGAGAAACATCACCCAAGAGTGAGAGTGAGGACTCACAGGTGGGTGCTCAGATTCCCGGGCCATTCAGCCTCCAAAGCTGAAACGCCCGTGTGGCCTGAAGTGATGCTGGAGAGCTGGCTGGACCTATCAGCTGGACATTTTCAGTCCGCTAAATTTTCTTTCCTCGATGAGTATCTCTCAGGCCAGTTGGTTATGTTGTTAACTTCGTGCAGGCAGAACACCGCCAAATCTAACTCCCTGCTCAAGTCAAGGTTGTTTTTTTCTTTTTCAGATCGTAAGTCATGACATTAAATCAATTTAGTGAGCTCAAATAATGGCATTTCAAAAAAAAAAAAAAAGAATAGCGTAGTCTAAAATAGAAACACAAAAGCAGCAAAGAACATTTCACATCGTAAAATGAAGTCCTGCTTCATGAAATTTCTCTTGTGTGTATGTGGGAGCGTGCGTATTTCAAGGTCATAGTGTAAAAAAATGGATTCTAACTGTGGGGAGTGACCAAAAGAGTTCTTGGAGGTAGACTATTGCCTCAGACATAGACACGGGTATTGGGAAGATAATGGAAGAAGAGGGGTGAGAAGTCATTCATCTATTGCTTATATTTATTTCAGAAAATCAAAAATATATGGACAGGAAGATGGTGAGTAGAAGAAAGGATCTATTCACCCTCCCTCCCCACCTCCCCCACCAGATCTCCACAGATTTGCTTTTCCTGCTTAGGAGAATTAAACGGGATGGAAAGATAGCCCATGCCCAGTTTTCCAAATCTATTGCCTTCTGAACCTGGCCAGCTTTAGTCAGCCTTCCTTTGTATGCACCTGTGTCCTATCAGGACGAGGCAGAGCCTGGCCCAGGCAGGAGATCCTGAGTGCAGAAGTTCACATCACCAGTGATGCCACACGTGGCTTTGAAAGGCACGGGGCAGCAGTGAAATCCCATTGTTAACTCCCAGTGCGCATGACACCTGTGCTGGGAGCAAGCTCAGCGTGGAAACAGGACAGCGTCTCTACTGCTACGTGTTCCTAGAATGAGGAGTAGCTTAGTTCTTTCCAGGTTTTTCTGTACCAGCAGAGTTTACTTCAGTAAGATTCCCCATCCTAATCCCTTCTTGCCAAGAACTCTTTCAAGTTAAAATAAACAGAATTCGGAGTCCCCTTGTGTCCTATGGAAATGTTTTATATCCTTAATGCATTTTCCTTCCCTATGCATAAAGCGTTACCTTTCATGAGTATAGGTCTCACTTCTTTATAATTCTCTGTCCCCTATCTTTTATCTCTCTCCTGTTGGCGCTAAGGCTCTGCCTCCCTATTGCTGACCCGAAGTTCCCTCTCCTTGTCTTGTCATCGCATGCCAACATCATCTGGCTCTAGTTACCTCTTCATCCAACACAGAGAAACCAGACTCTACGGCATAAACTTCCTGTCTGGCACATTCTTTAGGTGGCTTCAGAGGAAGGAGTGGAGTAAGAGGATGAGTTGGAATGGAGATGTGTACCTACATTAAGGCCTCATTTGTAGCAACTAACTTGCCCATCTGCAAACTGCACATCAGGATCGCTTAAGTGCTAGGAAAAAACTTGATTCAAGGCATTTACTGCCCAAATGTAAAGAATACTTGTACAAGGCACCTCACTGTTCTGTCTGGGTCAATTTGTCCTGGTTTTTGGAATTCGCTACTCCTTAACTTATTAGGTATCTCGCTTTCTTATCTATCATCTATCTGTCTTTTGCTCACTTACTGTTCAGGGACCATAAAAGCTGTTTCTACCCCCTCCCCCGCCCCCTCCTCTTTCTTGCTCTTTTCCCCTATTTCTTTCATTGTATGAAAACTCTAAGGGATGCTCTTTGCATTTGGAAGGTTTTATTCTGTCAATTTATAAAAAGTCTGCTTTTGCATGTCCTCTCTGTACACTGCGTGACCCCAGGAGGAAAGATAAAGTAGGTGTTTATCTTCACCGGCCCCACCTTGCCCTTCCCATCACGTCTACAGTCCAAGATAAAACTTGCAATTTAATCTATCTTTAGACAAGGATCGGATTCCAGGTGTTTGCCCTTAAGGGTGAATCTGAGTGAATAGGTTATGCATCTCTCGAAGTGGCTACGTTTTCGATGGTATCTGCAACAATGGGATAAAAGGGTTGTGCCCTTGGAAAGGCACTCCACGCCCCAGGAGCAAGTGGGAGGGGCGGCTTGCCGCTGTGCTCACCCTGAGAGACGGCCACTTGGTTGAGTTTGATGTGGTAAATCACAGACCGGACCTTCCAGTGTTGCAACACAGGGTATCCAGACACCTCACTGAAGTTCACCATCCCTGGGGACAGAGGAGACGCGGGCTCAGTGTGTGTGATTGATTCTCAGGTCCCAAGCCTACTGGGTTAGCAGGTGTCATTGTGAAAAGATGAGAAAGCATTCTTTGATGGAGAGAATTTCTGGAATCACAGTGACAACAGCTCTCATTTATTGAACCCTTCCTCTGCGGCAGACATTTTGCGAAGCACTCCGCATACTCTGCTTACATAAAGTCACGTGGTTAGTGCAAGACAGGTGTTATGATTTGCATTTCATAAACAGGGAAACTGGGGCCCAGGGAGGGTGTTTGCTTAAGGGCCCTAGGCCACCAGGTGGAGCCAGGATGGAGTTCCAGATGTATCTGAGACAGGGTGGGGTTCTTAACGTTTCTATAATATTCCCTTAGTAAATTTCTGTGAAACGCTAGACTTACTGTAACACCCGCGAGTTTTACTCTTTAATAGCTGTAGTAATTGACTCAGTTCACGTACCTGATAACATTGATTTTTCTGTCGCATTTAACTGATTTGTGTTCAGTATTTACATTTTAATTACTCTGAAGCTGATAATGCTGATTTCTTCCTCACCAGGAGGGACAGGGTCAGTGTGACGCAGTCATCAAGGGGCAAGGTGGCCCTGTGGGGAGTGCCATCTATGTGCCAGACTCTGTAACAGACGCTTTATTTGTGGTCTCCCTTTTACCAAGGGGAGAACTGAGAAGCCAAGGGACTCGTCCAACGTTATTCTCAGCAAGCACACCCTTGTAGCCACTTAGATGCGTTGAAATGGGTTGTTCCTGCTTGAGCACCGTGGAGAAAGAGTGGTATCCTATTTGAATTCTAGTCATTACTATAAATATAAACTGCTACAGAAACAAAATAATTAGACCACAAGGAATAAAAAAAAAAAATCACCTTGCTAAGCTTAGAAAACCAGTTTTAGCTTCATTTCTATGCCTAACGTTTGCTAGGTGCATAAGTTATAGGAATAAATATATATGTGTATGCATGCGTGTAAGCGCATATATATGTAAATAGAATGGCAATATGTATAGAAACTTTAGATAGATACCTAGTGTAAATATTATGTGTATAATGTGTATGAATATAATGGCGATAATACAGACATACATACTGAATGATCCTGCCATTGTGACCCATGCTTCCTTCAGGCTAAATCAACTAACTTAATACATAAACTGGATGAAGAGGGGGCGGGATTGGTTAGCTGTTTGTCAACTCTGATCAAATTAGCTGAGTAACTGCCAAATTTCCATTTCGGTGTAAATCATACAGGAATAACTATCGGTAAGGCAAAAAAAGCAAAAAGGTCAGAAGGGGTGCTTAGTGAATCAACTGCTTAAATTTCATGTCGGGCAATCAGAGATACGTTACTTGAAACTAAAAGAAGGTTTTCAGTCCTTCTTTTCTTTCAAATGTTCTTCTTTTGGGCCATGAAGCTTTGTGACAATAGTCATACTACTACATACCCTGGCTTTTCACCTTTAGGTTAATTTTAAAAGCATATGAATGAAACTCGAACTTTACAGGGTTAACACCCCAGTCGCATACCTTAAAGACACATTTCCTGAGAGCATAAGCGTGCATGCTCTGTTGAACTGTTGCACGTACTGCACGTAACGTGCGTTCTCTAGTTACGTCAGCTCACCCGCTTGCTGTTATTTCAAAAAGCCTACTAATAAAAAAAAAATAGCAAGCCCAATCAATGAAGACTTTTCAGTATATTGGAAAACATTCCCTTTAATGGAGTTGTTTCCTAGCGGGAAAGGAAACGGGCAGGAAACCAGGAGGCCGGAGTTCTAACACGTGTGGCTGGAGGGGCAGTTTCTGCTGCCCGCCCCCGACTGACTTTCTCTCTGGCCACCTGGCTGCGGGATCTTCTGGTTGCCCGTGGTTTCAGCTGTAAGTGAGAGGCTTAGCTGAGGTGACTTCTTGCTTCCTCTTCCATCCTGCGATTCCGACCAGCTCTGTGACTTTGGGCTGGGCACCTCCTGCGTTTCCATTCTCCTATCTGGAAAGTAGCGATCCTGGCATTCATCTTAACCTGCTTCACAGGTAGGTTGCCAGAACCCGATAAAGTTCTGGGCATAAAAGCACGCCGAGAAGAACATAAAGCATCATATACACGCCTGGCATCTATGATCGTCACCTGCTTCATCACCCCTAATTGTGTACACTGGCCGTTTCTTCCTCGACGCTTTTGTTATAAATTCTTGGGCTTTAGTTCAGAATGACAGAGTGAAGAAAGAATAAAGCAAGCAAGGATTTCAGGGGATAGGAAGGGATGACGTTGTCCTATGTTCACCCATGATGAGCCAAGATACTGAGCCCCAACGCTTAGCCGCTGAACAGCAATCCTACTGAGCGCATCTCGGCTCCACCGGAGTCAGGGAGACAGGTGCGAGCTGTCAGTGTTTGGGAGGCGTTGTTCTGAGCCTGCATACGGATAATATGTCCTTTAGTTAAAAAGAAAGGGATATTTTAAAGTACATATTTTCTAGCTGGGTCATAGGATTCTTTCTCAGTGTGCCCTTGACATGTAGTCAGCTCTAGTTTTTTATTTTAATTTATTATTATTTGGGAATATATCTCTCAATGAGTCTTTTAGCGAACAAAATATCTCTATGTTTTCTCAAGAAAGAACATGCTTTCCCCTACCTATGCTTGAAAAAAAGAATGACTGAATACACTTCTGTGGAAGGAAGGAAGGAAGGAAGGAAGGAAGGAAGGAAGGAAGGAAGGGAGGGAAGAAGGGAGGAAGGGAGGGAGGGAGGGAGGAAGGAAGGAAGGAAGGAAGGAAGGAAGGAAGGAGGGGAAGGAAGGAAGGAAGGGAGGGAAGAAGGGAGGAAGGGAGGGAGGGAGGAAGGAAGGAAGGAAGGAAGGAAGGAAGGAGGGAAGAAGGGAGGAAGGAGGGAGGAAGGGAGAAGGAAGGAAGGAAGGAAGGAAGGAAGGAAGGAAGGGAGGGGAAGGAAGAAGGAAGGAGGAAGGGAGGGAAGAAGGGAGGAAGGAGGAAGGGAGGGAGGAAGGAAGGAAGGAAGGAAGGAAGGAAGGGAGGGAAGGGAGGGAGGAAGGGAGGAAGGAAGGAAGGAAGGAAGGGAGGGAAGAAGGGAGGAAGGGAGGGAGGGAGGAAGGGAAGAAGAGACGGAGGGAAGATTGGTTTCTCCTGTTATTTTATTTGAAATGTCATGGAAACGCATTATGCCTAAGAGTATTTCCTTCAGATGAACCTGAAGAAGTTCCAGAGAGATCAGAGCTCTAAATCTTCACACACACTGAGCAATTATGGCATCCACTGGCCCATGAATGTGGCCAGCAGCCTCTTCTCCCTCCTTGGTCTGCCTCTGGATTCTTTTTTCTCTCAACTGAGAGACTCAAAATACAAACGGGCGATGGCCAGATCATATATAAAAATAGAACTCTGACCCATAATCTGACACAAAAAGCCCAGGAAACCAACCTATCATCTCTAGTAACCAGCCCAAGAAGCTAGTCTACTGTCTATAAATCAGACTTAGAGAAGTCAGATCACCATCTCTAGTGACCAGTCCAGGAAGCCAAATAGTATGCTCTGTAAAAACTGGCAACATGACCAGGACTTGATCGATGACTGACAGCTTTCCTAATTTTTGTTCTTGCTTCCAACTTAGGTCCAACCAGAGAAAGGCAAATATGTACTCCTGAACACCTACCTAGAATGCCTCATTCCTCTGTAGTTAGCTGGCCCACCTACATGCCAACAGCCTCCGATCGGGGCACACCCGAGGCCCTCCCTTGTTTCCTCTAAAGCTCTCCTGCTCCTCTGCTTGCCCTTCAGTCTCGGCCAAAATGCAAGTGATGGTGGCTGAATCCTTTGCTACAGCCAGCTCTGAATGAGTAGCCTTCACCTGTTTTAATCTGGTTGCTCTTCATTTATTTCCACACAACTTGTCGCACCAAAAAGTCTGGCGAAGCTCGGAGTTCTTAACTCTTATTTCGATGAAGAGGGAAGCACTCAGCAAGATAAAGCACATAAATCAATATTTTCCAGCATGTTCTTCAAACCAATAATTCTGAAAGATGGAAACAGTTATTATGTGACAAAGGATTCTCTGGTTAAACAGGTTCGGGAATTGCTGGGTCAAGTGAAGCAGAAGGGATTTCTTCAGTATAGGGCTGCTTGGGACCTGTCTTTCTAGGCTAAGGTCTTGCAAATTGCTGAGAGGTAGAAACTATAGTCTTTCCAAATGTATTTAAAGAAAGAACCTATTTATGAATGGAGCACTGGTTTTTCATGAAAAAACACCACCGTGCTTATAAATGCTGAGGTTGAAGATTCTGAAGATCACTTTAGCTCTAAAATCTTCTAAGCTTGTAGGTTTATGGGGATTATGACCTATAATCGCACCTAGTACAACATGATACGATATTCTCTATGCGACTCTCAGGAAAGATATAATTAAAATGTTACCAGAACCAGAAAGTTAATACGGGAGAAATTTGGTCAACCATCTCTTTAATTCTTCTAGTCATTCTGGGCTTTAAAAAAAACAAGACCAAACCTTTGTACATCAAATGTTAGACTTGACTCTCTCAAGGCCATGAAGAACAGAAGTGATCCATATGGACATCCTTCTACTCCTTCTACCTCTAATATGCCAAATTAAGAGAGGTCCAAGGGCATTGGGGAGAAAGAAATTTCTGTTGTAGACGAGGACCCAGTTTGGATTTGATCCTTATTTCCAAAGATGTAGATTCAAACGTGGTCTTCTGATGTCTCTCAGATCTAGCCACAGACTCCTCCAAAAAAGCCTCAGGTAGAGCCAGGACAACTCTCTGTCCCCTCAGCCTAGCAACTGCAGTAACATCTCCTCACCTCTGTAATAAATTGTTACATGTGAGGTCTTGGTGGCTCTTTAAACAGAAGACACATATCTCTGCTGTGGAACCTGTCCTCTTTGTGTGTGTCACCTCCCACCTCCCTTGACATACACTTTACACACACACAGGGAGCATTTCTGAGAAAATGATGTGGAAACAAGAAAGCCAGCTTCTCTAATACTAGAGATGGGAGCTTTAGACATATGTCCAAAGGCTGCATCTTAATTTTTTCTGTTTAGGGTGTGTGCATGTGTGAGTGTGTCATCTTTCAGAAAGCAACTGATTTTGATGACATTTATTTCTGGTCCAGAATATATTGAAATTGTTTTCTCTCTTACTCCCTCTGTTTCTATAGGAAAAACACTATTTGATAGTTCGAATGTTCTTGTTCTTTTTCTTCCTGGATATGCTTATATATTTAACAAATGTACATCTCACTATGCATCAGGAACTATTCTAAAAACTTTACAAATATTAATTTATTTATTCCTTGTATCCATCCTATAAGAAAGACAGTTTTATATTCATTTTCACAAGTAAAAATATTGAGGCACAGTGAAGGTAGGCAACTTGTCCAAGATCACACAGCCAGTGAAGAGTTGAGCCCAGCTGTCAGGCTCCAGAGTCTATGTGATTAATTACTACACAATACTCCCTCAGACAGACCTACTTATCATCTGGTTTAGGTCTAAAATAAAGTTTTAAACAGAATTTGATATCTTGAAAAGGCTTGCCCTCAGCACAATCCATTCTTCAGAAAAGGAAAGAAAAAAGGACAGAAAGGTCCAGGATTAGGGAGATATAGAACGAGGAAGGGAGAAAAATAATGGAGAAATGAGCAAGCCAGCAGTGGAACTGAGCTCACATTCAACTTTCTAGCAAGTGATACTGAGTTCCTGGTTGGCTTCCCCTTATGGGTCCATCGGACCCTTTGAAGTGTCTTGTTTGGTCCAGGAGGCATTAATGGGAGGGTGGTCTTCAGAGGCTCAGAAAGGAGGAGTAGCCCCTGAAGTTCCTGCCTTTCCCAATCAACCCATCCTTATTTCCATAATGAGCCCAAGGGAAGAATATCAATGGGCTCAAAACAGCGTTGAGGGGCATTATTTCCAACTTGTGACGAGAGCCATGAGCCCCCAAGAGACTGCATTTTCTAAGGTCACACAACTAGGAAGTAGCAGAGCCGTGACACAAAGTCTGGGTCATTTGACAACAAAGCTCTGTCATTTTCTCCTCCTTCACACTGGTCCGTAAGTACCTGCCAGGGAACCCAGTGGCCCCAGTGACAGATATCTAGGCGATGGTAGCTGTCCACCTCCTCTCTGACTCTACTCCCTCTAATCCACTGAGACCTCTGAACTTTGACCCATCTATTATGCCATCTGTTTTCAAAGCATCCCAATAAGACTAGCAGAGAAAGGTATTATTAGACCATTTGCAGATATTCTATAATAATCTTGGCAATTTATTGACAAATAATCCTACTAGAGTGTTTTAGAATTGCGCTTTTATTGTGTATCAAGGAAATCACTGGCGATGAAATGAAAATGGAAACAAGAGAGGTCAAGAGTTTTGATTTTATGAAACTGTTGGGAGCTGCCTGGTTTTTGCCAGTTGAGTAAGGCAGGAGGCATACTCACCAGTCAGGAACTCGGGGTCAGGCGTGGGCTCCGAGATTTCCTCCAGGCACTGATTCTCCAGGGGAACGGTGGCCACCACAAGACCATCTGGCAGTTGCTGGTCTAAACCTCGAGCAAAGTTGTTTTGCCTGGAAACAGAAGCAGATTTTCATTTCTGAGTGTCAAGGTGAACCCCACTCCTTGGTGGGCAATCTATAGCTCAACCTACAATAAAAAAAAATTCTTCCTGGACCAAGAGGTTCCCCTCCCAGTGAACCCCACTTGATGGACATGTCTGGAACAGGACAGGGTGTGAGAGGCAGGGTGAGGGCTAGGACAGAAAAGAAAGACATCAGTTGAAAACGTCTACTCAGAAGATTGAGAACATTATTCCCTCCCTCCCTTCCCAGGCGCTACTCCTGATCCACCCTCCACAAGACCTAGACAGACGCAGTCTCGTTTCTAGACTACAGAGAAAATTCTAGCTGCCACAAGATTGGTTATGACACATTACTGCTTGCCACTGGCAAATGAAATCCCAGCCTAAAAGGGGAAATATTAGTAAAGCCTACAGTCTGTAACAGAAACAGCAACTGACTTCAAGAACAGGTTTGGATACTTACTATTGGTTTGCTCACAGGAGTCCAGGCCTAGGTTGCTATCAATTGCTGGTTCATATTATGACATTCTCCTCCTCCTCCCCCTCCCCCCCATCATCATTATCTCCCGGAAAGCATGAGTTCTGAGGAAGATGTACTCTAATAGCCTAAGAGACAATAGGAACAGGGGTCAAATGGAGACTCTCCAAGAAATGTTCTAAATCAATGGTTCCAAACATTTTGTTCTCAGGACCCCTTTATAGTTTTAAAAATAAGTGAACACTCCAAGTAGCTTTTGTTTGTGTGGATTTTATCTGTCCATATTTACCATATTAGAAATTGAAAGAGAAGTTTTAGAAATATGTATTAATCCATCTAAATATGACAATAATCAACCCATTAGATCTGAACGTATTATGAAAAATGATGAGAAGAGTGATGTTTTTTATATTTTTTGCAAATTTTTTAAACATCTGACTTAATAGAAAACAGCTGGATTCTCACCTCTGCATGCAACTATTGCAAGGTATTTTTTGGGTTGATGTGAATGAAGAAAACCCAGCCTCTCTGTAGTTGGAAAAGGCAGGACCTTGAATATCCCCTATAACGATCTCAGGGACCCTCAGGAACTGTGGGCCATACTTGAGGATTGCTATTCTAGACTGACTGACACACTGATTCTTCCACTCAGAGCCAAACAGAATGTGAGCATTCTCTAGCGCCTTCCACGGAAAATCTTGCAGTCCCTACCTGGGCAAGATAGAAATTTAACACTCTACTGTTCACCTAGAGGAAGCATGGGTCCCGAGTTCTGGAAAGAGGAGAAGACCATGGGCGAGAACACAACCTGTCCTTTTAGGATCATGTTCATCTTGCTCCAAGGTGCAAACGTTTATGTTGACTTTAAAGCTCTTCAGGGAAGAAGAGCCATCAGTAGCCATGAGTAACCAGTTCCATAGACACGAGATTCACCTGAATGTTCCTTTCAGCACTTGTCCTGCAGCCACTTCCTTGGAATGGTTGTTGTAACCAAAGAACATCTCCCCAAAGAGGGTCTGGTTCATGGGAACCTCCCTGCTTTCCCCACAGTCTCCTCCCTCTGGGCAGGTCTCTGCGATGAGTTGGCAAGAGCGACCATCCACACCGAGCTTGTAATCCTCGATGCACCTAACACGGTAGGAAACTCAAGATAAAAAGTTGTTCCATCAACGAGCTATGCAGTCAACTCAACCCAACAGATTGGGCAGAAATGCCTCTGGGAGGGTGTTGGGTGGTAAACATGATGAGTATCTCAGTTCGATTTTGTCCTCTTTAGATCTCAGTTTCTTAAGCTTACAAACCTAGGTGACCGGAGGGAATCTTTCACCTTTCCTTTGCAGATAAGTGCTTTCAGAGCTTTAGAGTGCTTCCTCTGCTAAGTGGATCCTCTCCCAGACAGGTCGGGGTAAGAATCACTGGAGATAAGCTTGTAAGTGAGTTACCACACTTAAATCTGAGGTATTTTAGAACCTTTCTCCAAGACCATATATGTGGCCAGACCCTGCATTTGTTTGGAGGGTAATGAGGCAGTGAAAGGAGTGACACTGTGCTTAAGAAATTAATAACCTTCTAATCTGGTCCTGTGACAAGTCAACTAAGAAATTAGAAAGACTGATCATCTTCTGACTGTGTTTTGTTTGAATGTATCCAAACACAAGATCATCCCATATTAACTCCCCCTCCATTCACAGTAGCCTTCCTGAACTAAACAGACACAAGGGCACGCCGTGTGAACACCTCCTTGGTGTCCCTCCCCATTAAACATGGACAGTTACTCTAATGGAAGAGCAATACTGATGTTGGTAAACAAGGCTCAATGACCCGTAAGTCATTAATTGGACCTTATTTGTAGTTATATTGAGAAGAATATAATTTGTTAGTTCAAGCACTACTTTGATAAACCTGTCATTTAAAAAGCATATTAATTTCATGGGGGTCTCTCCTTAAACTATACCAGATTTAGAATTTACAGATGCTCATGACATTAAAACACATCATTTATTACTATCTATGGTAATTGTCGCAACAAGGTAAAGATGTCTCTTCTATATGGAGGAACAAATAATCATAGCGTTAAGTGGTGAGAAGCAGTGATGTTGCCCTTTACTGAGTGACCTCAGGTCAGCTGATGAAACTCTCTGAGTTTCAGTTTCCACATCTGTAAAAGGCGGGGGGAAAAGCTGCTTTGCAGGGTTGTTGAGAAGATCGCGAGAGACAACGAACTTAAAGGACTTATAGTGTCCTCAGCAAACAGCAAATACTCATCAAATCTTATCGTATTACCAGCAGAGGGACAAATGAGGTCCAGTTACCGGAACTTTAACTCTTTGTATCCCCCATTTACACTTACGTATTTGTGTTAACAGGCATGACTAGAGCTCTTTAATTATCAGTGCAGGTGATTTAGGCTTTACATAGAAATGGCAAGTCAAGGGACTCTTTTGGCGTCTGCAATGGCTTGGAGAGTGCTAATTTCCCAAACACCGAATCCCAGCTGAAATAACAGAGTCCGGTTAGGAACCTACGGCGTTAGTGCAGGCCACGGATGTGATGGGAGACCCACAAACGATTCTGTGGCTCCAGCCCAGGTCTGGGACGAGATGGTGAAGTGGCTCCTTCCAGGAGCCGTAACTTACTGTTTCTGGAAAGAACTGTGAAGCTGGCTGATTCCCTCCCCGTCCCTCCTGAGTGTCCCAACAGCTCCCCCTTCCGCACTGTCCCACACCCCTATCCTGTATCTAACACTTAGCTAGAGTCTCTGCACAAACCGGGTGCACAAATCTATGTTTATTAAAGACTTTATAAATTTATCTCTATGAATTGAAGTGGGTCAACCATCACGATAACATCATAGAGACATTAACATTTAGATCACGCTTCCGTTTACGGAATGGTATCTTACAAGAAACTGAAGGTAAAAACTGTCAATTGAAAAGAAATAAATTTCGATGAAATACAATAAAATAACATTACGACTCCACCCAATGATCTTGTCCTGAGTATTCAGTAGGCACTGGCTTTTAGCGACAGAGCCAAAAGGGCAGAGCTGTATTATTATAAACCCTGATTTTCCTTGCAAGCCTCTTAGAGTAGGAGATCCCTGAGGGCAAGAACAGCACTTCATTCATCTGTGCGGCCCAGTGGCATATGGCCTAAAGTATGCACCCTCCCTGACAGGCAGGAAGACAGAGGTGGGGGAAGGGGGTGGCAGGGAAGGAGTGGGGAGAGAGCAGAAGGGAAGGGGAAGGAAAGGGGAAGGAAGGGCAGACAAGCAAACCAAGAGTGTATAAAGATGGGTCAAATTGCTATTTACTTTATAACTATAATAAGAAACGGTCTTTAAATATAATTCTAGTCAGAGGTGTAAATTTAAATTTTGAAGGAACCACAGAATTAAAAAAAAAAAAAAAAAAAAAAAAACGCAGAGGGCCTGAATTCTAATCCTCATCTTTCCACTTACCAGCTCCCAGTCTTGAGGGAGCCGCTGAACCCCACTGTGGAGGAACTGCCCTGAGGAATTAGCATGTCTGTGGGAGGGTGGGCCTTCAGGGACAGAACTCAGTGATGTTTCCACTCTTCCAAAGTTTTCCCCCCTCCTCTTCTTTGATAATTAATCAGCTTTACACAATCTTTCCAGAGTTTCTGGACCACAGAATCCTTTCATCACAAAACACGTTAACATAGTTCCAGGGAACACGGTCTGGAAAATTCTGATATATGCAGGCAATGACTGTGGTCAGGTTCCTCTCCCACGGGGATGGGGCTAGACTTTCTCTGAAGGGCCTCCCAACTCTGATATTAAAAGTGCTGCTCTTCCTGTCCCGAAAGGCTCTTTCCTCAGAGCCTCAGCACTGGCCTAGGGTGACCGGTTCTTTTAGATTTCCTTTCCTGGTTTTAACGCTGAATGTCCAGCACCCCAGCAAGCTGGTTGGCCTCATGGGCAACTCACCCGCAGAACATGAGGATGTTGTACAAGGTGGGGTCGTCCGGGAAGGGCGCCATCTGCTGGAGACACAGCTGCTCACAGCCGCCATTGAAGCCATCTGAGCAGTCCACCCCAATGTGGCGGTCATAGCAGCCAGAGCTGTCCTTCATGGGGCTCAGTCCGGACGGGCACTGGCACAATCAAAAACCACCACGCAGGGAGGTGAATCAGGGGACTGGGTTCTCGGGGAACCGTAACCACTGACGCCTATTTTTAGCACTCAGCCTTGAAACCATTAACATTGGCAACTAATGCACGAATTTCCCACTACACTGGACTCCCTTTAAAAGCAAGTGACCTTTTCGACATCTTGCTTCTCTCTGGGCACACATCACACACATTTGCATTAAAGCCACTGCCTCCAAACAGGCAGGAAGGGAACATCACAGCAAGACAGGGCGAGGTGTGCTGGACTCCCAACTGGGTGGAAGTGGCGGACCAGAATGGAACAGCATTAACAGAGACTTCTTTGGACCAAGGGGAAGGAGTGCTGCTGTTTGCACTTAGTATTAGTAGGACTTTTTTTTTTTTTTTAACACGCAAACACATTGCCAACGTTGGTACCAGATAGTCAACAGGGTTGGAGGGAATGGACAGAGCGAGGGCTTCCAGCTGGAAGGAGGAAGTGGACTTTCTCTGTGACCCTGGAGGGGGGTTTCCCTGCTCTCCTGGTAGAAGTGGCCATACTCATGACCTTCCTGCCTCGAGGACACCCTGCAGAAGACGCAAGACAAGGGCATCTGCTACATGGTCACCCACGGTGCTACACTTGGCTTTGGGCTTTATCCCAGTGTCCTGGACACTCTTATTGCGAAAGAATTTGCTTCGCTGCACTGCTATGCCCTCAGTGAACTCCCCAGGAGTTCCAGCAAAGAAGATAATCCAGGAAGAGATGTCAGCCAGAATCTGGGGAAGACAAAGGGGCTTGGTAAGCAGCAGGAGCGCTCCTGCAGCCCCCATCGCGCACCAGGCCGGGTCTAAGTCCTGTCTGTCTTACTCATTCAGCCCTTGTAACATCCCCTGGAGTATGTAGTATGATCAGCCCCATGTGACATGTGAAGAAACCACGGGCACAGAAAACTCTGTGAAAGTCCCACTGCTGATCACGGCAGGACCACACCCGAAACTTGGCAGGCTGGCTATGGGGTCCATGACTCGGCTGGCCCATCCTTAGCTTACACCCGAACAGTCTCTCACACAACAGTTACTGTTTACTGAACACTTCGTAGGAGCTGGGCATTACGCTGGCAACACCCTATATTAGCCTCATTTAGTAACTGTGGAAAGCATTAACACTGCCAATTCATGCATGAATTCGGTGCACTGGAGCCCACCAAGTAAGTCCAAAAAGATGTTTTGCCTTCCTGCTTCTTCTGTCTGTTCAATGGATCCTGCACGTCTGCACTACAGCGGATCCTTTCACACAGGCTGCAAGAGGGCTGATAACTTGCCCAGGGTCAAGCAGCTAGTATGGGGCAGAGCGGGGGGTCTGTCTAGATCTGACCTGCTTGTAATGAGGTGCTCTATGCACATACTGTCAGCTAATGAACACACTCCCCTCAAGCCACAACCAAATCAAAAACAACTTTCAAAACTTGGTGGAACAGTGTTACCGCGCCCCCACCCCCCCCACCCCCTCTCCTGCCCTACTGCCTGTTTCTTTCTCTTGACTGCCAAGCACTTTGGCTCCAGTAGCCTGGAGCTGCCGCAGGTGTGCACCGAAAACACACCTCCCCTCCCCCCAAGATCACAGCAGGATGTGCACTGTTGGATGACACTAATTCTGCAATTTCCCAAACAAATGGCCCCTCTGTGGGCCCGCCAGGCTCCCAGGCTGGTCCATCCCCTTCCTCCGCATGAAGCCAGCTGGAGCGCTGGAAGGTGAGGGCATTTAAAGTTGCTTCCAAGGGCTGCCCCATGCGGTGCAAACCCAGATGTTTCAGATGACGGTAAACAAGCAAATGAGGCGGCTGAGGATGGCCCCCCACGTTTTGTTAGCGCCCCCACCCAACCACTGCCTTGGCCATCCAGCTGTTAGGCCAGATGTGCCACCAGAAGGGAGCTGGCTTCACCACTGTGAGGCTGCCCCGGCATGGATGTGGAAGTTTGACTGGAATTAAATGGGCTGCTCTGGTTGCCATGAGTTGGTGTTCTTTTTTTCCTTCTATAAAGCTTGAGAAAAGCCATCAAAGTAGAGACCACGCCAGTCCTCCCACTGAATGTGATTTCAACCCTTGCATTGGCTAGCTCACCAGCCAGGACTCCCATCTTCCTAGCCACCTGCTTTTTTTCACAATGCTCCATCAAGCATGACTTCTGACAAAGGCTTCACCAAATTAAACCCAAGCAGGCTTTGTTCCAGAATTCCAAAGCTTGGCATATCCGCGTCTTGCCTGGCCCTAATGTCTAGATGCCTGCTGCTATGCCAAATTGGACCACCTGATAGTTACGCTCTCTTAGGAGAGCTGGAGAGAAGACAGTTAGCTGCCTTGCCCAAGATGCATTTTTGTTGTTGTTCGTACAAGCAAAGCTAGAATAATAATAACAGCTGTCAGGAATTAAGCCATTCTATGTGCCAGACAATCTATATGTGTTATCTTCAATGGCAACAACACAGATAGACTCTTTTCACCTCATTTTACAGAAAAGTAAACTCAGATTAAGTAGTAACTGGTTTAAGGTCACAGAGGTGGAAAATGGCAGAATCGGATTTTGGACCTAGATCTATTTGACCCCAAAGCTCATGTCTGTTTCTTCTCCTTTGCTGTGCTGCTTCTCGGGAGTGAGAAAATGTGGATTCATTGGAATCCCTAAAGAAATAGAGTCAATTCAATACGTCAACAGGTAAAGCAATCCTGTAGATTTGTTGTTTGTTTGTCTGATTGTTTTGAGTAACTCCCAGAGTACATTCTGGGATCAATTATGGATTTGTAGGTTTAGCCTAATATTCTCCCTGTTTTTTTCTTTTCTTTCTTTCTTTCTTTCTTTCTTTCTTTCTTTCTTTCTTTCTTTCTTTCTTTCTTTCTTCCTTCCTTCCTTCCTTCCTTCCTTTCTTTTCTTTGTCTTTCTCAGTCCCCCATCTTTCACACACACACACACACACACACACACACACACACACACACACACACATATTAGGGATGCATATATTTATAAGGCAAAAACACTCAAAATGTCTAGAGCAATGACCCTGAAGGCAAGACAAGATCCTCAATCACTGAAAAAGATGCAATTATCTTCACTGCACTGTAACTTACTTGGTCTGCAGTTCAGAGAAAAATATTTTTGAAAGGTTTCCAGGAAAAAAAGGCTGAAACAGAAAATAGAGTTTTCTTCTCAACCCTGGTTGAACCAGTACACCCATTCTCCAAGGGGTCTGGTCAATCAAGTTTCCCACCGTGTAACACTGTTTTTGTTTTCACCTACATGCTTCTTGTACTGTTGTGTTCACATTCTAGACTCCTCAAAATCTGAATCTAAATACAAAGAAAACCACAGGCTCCAAACCATGCCTTCTTCCTAGAAGTATCTGCAGCAGAGCCCAGTCATCAGGAGAGAAATCCTATCTCCAGGATGAGCTGGCATTTTCTCTTTGCAAATGTTGGCCATTCTCATCTCCTGGCTTATGGACAACGCCTTCACTTGTTCCTTAAAAGAGAACTGTTTGCTTAGGATTGAGCCCCAAGTTCATACATCAACCCCTCTTTGCATAGGTTACATTTCACCATCCCAGAGCCTTTATAAACTACAGGCTTTAAAAGAAAACTCCATTTATTATGGCAACAACCCTCCCCCATCAAGAAGGTCCAATAAATGAGCTCATATTTTAGTGACCCCTAAAATACACAAGGTTAATCATCTTTCATGAGATGCTCATGGCTTCTTGACTTATTACTGGTCTAAGGCATCATTTGCTAATGAGATTAAAATGATTTTCCCCCATTCAACTCCTTTTCTCCACTGTGTCTCCCCTCTTTTACTACCAATGATTTTTGGTTGATTGATTACTTAAGAGTCTAGTCAAATCTCACTGAGCCTGAGACACACACCCTTCAGTTTCAGATTATGAGGCAAATGCTCTGTTGGCAGATGAATACGAGTGATGGACAAGGGAGCATGTTCAGGGCCTCTGGAAGAAGAGGAACACTTTCCCGCAGCTGAGTCCGCCTTGCCTGACCTGGCTGATTGATAAGATATTCAACCGCAATGCTCACTCAAAACAAGCTCCCTTTACTACATGGCAATCTCCCTTTTACAAATAATAATTTCCCTGACTTTTTGATGGGCTCTGACACACAAGCCCAAGCCATGCAAGACTTCTCCCAAGGGGAAAGTCTGATGGAATTAAATTTACATTTCAGCTTCCTGCCCCCATTTCTCTGAACGCCTCTGAGGCATACACTTCTGCTCACTGTCCTACAGAGAGAAAGAGATATGGTCATCTGTAATGGTCTCCACACATCTGCGCTCCAGCAGAGGCGAAATGATACATTTCATGGGAAACCATTGTGGACAGCATGTGGACAGAAGGGCGGCAGGGTCACTGGGTAATTCAAAGCTCATTAGAGCATAACGCTCTGGCAGGGAAGGTCATGTGTTCATTACACGAGAAAGCTGGACAGCCCACCTCTTGCCTTCCAAGGCCACGGTCTGCTCACCTAAGCCCATGCAGATAGAGCACGAAGCAAGGCCACCTTTTGGCCACTTTCAGGATGAGTGTGAAGATGCAGAAGGAGCAATAGAGCACAGGCTTTCCATTATTTTATAGCGTTGGAAATAATTTCCAAACTTTCCAAGTTTTAACTTAAACCTCAGTAGGTAGGCTTGGTGAGAATGAGGATGGCCTGGTTCAAGCTGGGAGTGGGGACCAGCGTCCAGCCTACCAAGTCTGTTCCGATCCCACTGCCATCTCCCACCCATGGCCCCCAAGGATGTCAGCAATATGACCTCCGGAACCCGCGAACATGTCACCTTATATGACCGAAAGGGCTTTGCAGGTCAGGTTGAGATGGAGATATCATCCTGGATGATTCAGGTGGACCCAACATAATCACAAGAGTCCTTAAAAGTGGATGAGGGAAGCAGAAGATCAGAGAGCATATGCTACAGAAGAATGGCCAGAAAAATGCAATGTAGCTGGCTTTAAAGATGCAAGAGCAGACCACGAGCCAAACCCGAGGGCAAACTCTAGAAGCTAAGGAAGAGAAGGCAGTGGATTCTTCCCTGGAGCCTCGAGAAAGGAATTCAGTCCCACTGACACTTGATTTTAGCCCAGTGAGACTCATGTTGGATTCTCGCCTACAGAGCTGTAAGATAATAAATGAGTATTGTTTGAAGCCCCTAAAAACCTGTGGTCATTTGTTACAGCAGCAATAGGACAGTAATACAGTAGCTCTGCAGGACCTAATGGAACTTCACAGAACACAGAACCCCTACTCTTGTGCTTTCCAGGGAAGGACTCCTGCTCCCACCTTGGCACAGTAAGGACAAGGGGTAGAAGTAAGACCCAAGGTATCGGCGGCGGGCAGCTGACCTCTGCTCTGGGAACCCTCCCAAAGATTCAACAATCCCTGCTTTGGGAGAGTGGTCTGGTTTGGCACAGAGGGACTGTGGCTTCTACAGGTCTGTGCCTTTCACGGGCATTTGTTTTCTGTCCTCAGAGACAACATAAACAATAGGGCAATTAACCGGGTAGCAATTAACCCTGTGGGAGTCCATGCATACCCGAGAAACATGTCCTGCCTTCCTAGAAAGAATGAAGATTGAGCGGCCAGGGCGCACCAGCCCCACCTGTCTGGCTGGCGTCCAGTCAGGAAAATGCCCGGGTGCGTCCTTCTGTCCCACATCTCTGCCGCTCTCCTGGGTTCCTTAAGGGCCAGGGTGTTCTGGGTTCCTCACCTCTTTCTCCTTTCATGAAAACACGGCTTTCCTGAGAAGGCTTTCAGTTCAGCACCCAGAGAACTAACTGAATGTCAGGGTTTCCGTGGAGAGGAGAATGGTAGCCCAATTCTCCCGAACTGCAGTTTGGTGCCAGGTCCGCTGCTGTCCCTGGTCCACCTCCAGATGACTCAGGACTGCTCTGGTAACGCATCAGTGGGGGGTCCCTGGTCTACTTCTCAGGACCATCCCAAGGGTCATGATGTGGCACATCAGCTCTCACCCCATCAGTCCTCCTGTCTCAGGGATCACGTGCTTTATGGCCAAGGAAAAACAGTCAATTGAATGGCCTGCCAGTCGGTGGGTCCCTCCTTCCTCCAACCGCCACCCTGGACCAGTGACTTTAAAGTATTATGCTAATCCCAAGCACTGGTCTTATTGGGTGACTTTCTGCAGTGGCTCGGATTCTAAAACGCGGCGGCCTTATTGCAAATGCATATTCATCGGAACTATTCCTGCTTGCTCCGTCTCACAGATTACAGTGCTAAAAGTACAAAAATATACCAGCAAGGCTACATGCCAAGTAAAAGGGGCTAGGATCACCGACAGAAGGCACTTGACAGGCAACCCTTCGGGCTCGGGAAAGAGGCAGGGAGGTGGGAGGAGACGGAGAGTGTATCGTGTGCATGTGTGTGAAGGTGTGAGCACACTCAAATTCATCCGGGACCAGCTGGGATGGGGGCGGGGCGGGTTGGAGAGAGGGATCCACGCACGTGCACACGCAGTGGTTCAGTACTCAGAATGACCCGAGAGAGCAGTGAGGAATGAAAGGTTGAAATCTGAATGAAGAAATGCAGGTTGAATAGGAGGGAAAAAATGTGTCTCAGCTGGAAGCTCCATTAGACAGTGAAATTGTCTCCTGAGGGACCCAGTTGGGAAGCTCCTTGCTCAAGACATCTGAAAGTGGACCGGCCCAAGGGAGGGCCGCACTGTGGGACATCACCTCACCTCCTGGCTGCCTCTGGAAGACAGAACCAAAGAACACTTGTCTTTGTCCTTTCCTGATGGTCCTCTGTTCTGCTTTCCGTTCCTTTGATGGATCGGCCAGGTCTCCGCCTACCTGCCCCTCTGCTCTCTCCCTTTTCTTTTCTTTACTTTCTTTCCCAACTCAGATGAATCAGGCTCCCGTCAGTGGCTGCCTAATCTGTGAAAGTCTGGGGAGGCCTAAGGCTGAGAGAGTCCCACCCTGGATCCCAGGCACTCCTCCATCTTTGATAGAGCACAGCTCTGGGAACAGAGCAGGTGCTCAGAGACCAGGAAGGAGGTGTGTGAAAGATGGACTGGCCCGGCCTCCTCACAGCTTGCCCCTGCTCCGGGTCCCCTTACCAGAGCGCAGCGGTCAGACTGGGAAGCAGGAGGAGGCACCGTGTTCTCCCTGAGCTGGCGGCTCCTGGCCCTGCCCCCAGAAACACTGCAGAGCAACGCGCGTCTCAATGAACCAGCTCTCCCTCTCCTTTATGCCCACTTGACGTCTGGCTTTGCTGCCTTCCTTCCTTGTCCACTCCTCTCTGTGAGGATTGCATCATTCTGCCCTTAAGAGAAGGGAGGGCCGGTGACAGACAACAGTGTTGAGGGGCGCAAACATGCCAACAGAAAGGCATGGGCGGCTGACGGCTTCATCTGCTCCTGCCTCCCTTTACCTGCGGGGTTCACTCTTCATCCACAGTGCAGGGGCGACCTTAGCACGCTCTCGACCAAATGGCCCTTCTAGGTCCTAGCATCACATATTTTACACGTAGCCAAAGTTCCCGTAGCTGATAACAAAGTAGAAAACTACCTTCGGTGAAGTAGGAGTTCATCGCCAGGGTCTCGAAGGAGACATATTTTTATTTTTCCCTCCCACTCCTGGCGTAACTTACTTCTTTCATCATTCTGGCCTTAGGTAGGTTTCTCCTTAAATCTCCTGCTACAGTCAATGTCATTTGACCCAAGACAAAGGTGGAATTTCCTATTACAGTTAATACAGTTGAATTCCTACCAGAGTCAATGTCATACTATTCAGCAGCTAATTACTTCCTGAATTGTTTGGGGGTATCCCTCACCAATTAGATTGTAACACTGGAAACAAAGAATCCTGTTCTATAAGTCATGAAATTTCCCTAGAATAGTGATGGTACACACAACAGGTGCTCCATAAATATTTCTCGATTAACTGGTGATTAGCTTCTCATCTCTGATAAGAGAAAATTCATAATTTTTAAATTATTTATTTATTACGATTTTATTTATTTATTTGAGGGAGGGGGAGCACACATACAAGCAGGGGGGAGGGGCAGAGGGATATGGAGAAGCAGACTCCCCACTGAGCAGGGAGCCCGATGTGGGACTCGATCCCAGGACTCTGGGATCATGACCTGAGCCGAAGGCAGGCGCTTAACCAACTGAGGCACCCAGGGGCCCCTTATTTTTTATTTATTTATTTTTTTAGGGAGGGAGGTGGGAGGAGGGTCAGGAGGGGGAGAGAGAGAGAATCTTAAGCAGACTCCGCACCCAGTGCAGAGGACTGATCTCACAACCTTGAGATCATGATCTGAACTGATAACAAAAGTCAGCCCCACTTGACTGACTGAGCTACCCAGGCGTCTTGAAAAAATTCATAACTTAGACAGTGGTGACAACTAGAGAGGGATCATTTTTGACCTTCTCTCTCTCCTTTTTTAAAGATTTTGTTTTTAAATAACCTCTGCACCCAATGTGGGACTCGAACTCATGACCCCGAGATTAAGAGTGGCACACTCTACCGACGGAGCCAGCCAGGCTCCTTCTCTTTTATTCACGGTGTATTTTCATCTAAGTATCTGCATTATGTCTTCCCCTGTGCACCCCGCCACCCTCGTCCCCCCACCCCCAACTGATGGGGCGGACGTACCACGCAGCCAGTGGAGTCCAGCTTGCGGTCGGAGATGCAGCGGAAGTTCTTACTGCAGCCCCCGTTATCCTTGCTGCAGTCGCGCACGGGCCCGAAGGAATCCAGCAGGACCTCCAGGCTGTCAAAGGAGGACGAGGTCATCAGCTCCTCTCTGTGGGGAGACACGGGGGGAGGGGGCGGAGTCAAGGGGACTTCGGGTGCAACAAGTAGCATCACATTCCAAGTTCCTATCTAGTCAACCGCGTCACGTCTCGCTCTCGCTCACAAAAAGTAAAGATCAGCCACACTCTGAGCCTTGAACTAACAAATTATGGACATTCTCCATATCTGGGAAATGAGCCAAGGCTGTAATGCCTGGTCAAAGAAGGAGGTCTAAACTTGGGCAAGGAAATTAACATTTTATTGCCTGTCAGTCCTTAGGGGATGTGGGAAGTGCTTACAAACTCTAATTTTATGTCCTCTCCCAGAGCACGAGCCTTGGGGTGTGCGATATCGACCCAGATAGAGTAGATCCCGGCACCGCGGACTGCGAATCTGAAGGCAGCCTGCCAGCTTCCCCTTTAGCTTGTCCTGACTCCTTCCCTACCTCCTTGGGCCTTCAGGGGGTTCCTCCCTCAGGCCCCCCCCCCCCGCCAGGTGTGGCCTCGGCGCCCTGGGCCCCCACGCACCTGACCTCCACGGCGTCCTCCATCACCGTCATGTCCGTCTTACACTTCGCCGAAGGGTTGATGGCCAGTTCAGCCGGTGGGATCACGAAGCTCTTGCTGAGGGGCAGCCACATGCCCTCCCCGAGGGTGTAGGTGAACCTGCAGGGACACCCAACACCAGGGGGTTACGGCTGGGGGACCGGCACCCCGCCGGAGGACCCGGCCTTCTGCCGTCAGTCCTTCCCAGCCCTCGCGGCCTCTTCAGAAGAGGGAGCTGACCGCCATTGTGTGGACAACACGACTGATCCGAGGGAGGCAGAGAGGACTGCTCCTACACACCTGTCCGGCCAGCTGGGGGAGCTGAGGATGGCACCCCCTCAGCAGCTGCTGGAAGGGGTTTTATCAAGCCCTAAGAAACCCAATTCCAGTTTCCTTCAGATGTGAAGCTGGGCTTCCTCAGTCCTAAGTCAGATATAGTTGGAAGCATTTTAACTGAAGAGACAGGCTGGCCTCCCACCAGCCCCATCCCTCGGATTGCACACCCACAGTGGTAGTGATGGCTTCTCTCTGTGCCTGGAGAAACCCTACCAAGGGAAAGAAGCGAGAAGCTCCCCGTTTGCTGGTTGTTGTGTGAGGCACACATAAACAACCGAAGCCAGGAGCCCCAGGGAGAGGAGAAGAGGACGAACAGAGCAAGCCTGGATGTACTCTCCACACTCCTACCCACACCCTCAGCTAATGGCGGTAACCCTCGGGGGACAGGGGAGATCGTGTTGTTGTGGGTTGTTTTTTTTTTTTTAATTCTTATAACAGGAGCTAAAAGGAATAAAAGAATCAATCAGCATTTCAAGGGAAAGCTTAAGGAAACCATGAAACATTACTTGTTTATTTATTCATTCATTTTATTTCAAAGGCATTCAAATACTCTGTGTTCACAGTCAAAAAATAGTCCATGGGATAAAAGCCAGTGTGGGTGGGATATCACAAGGTTGTGGCAGTCTGGCAGCCCCTTCCAACTTTAACGCAGAGCGAGGAACAATTAAAGAATGTGTACAATTAAAAAGAACCCAGCCCTGGCTTGATCGGTATGCTGGTCACAGAACGCCACTTCGGAATCTTGCTCTTACCTCTCCCTTAACCCACACACTCCCTTCTCCACTCCCTGGGGTTGCCGGAGATGCTAGGAAACCAGACTGATGGCGCGCGATCTTTTATGAGAAATGTAGCGCTCCGGAATGCTGGCCGCAGGGAATACCCACGGACCAAGGCTCACCCACTCCCTGAATGACAGCCCGAGGAGCTAGAACAGCTGAAAGACGAGAAGGCATGGGCCCGGGGGAGAGGCAAAACCACTGAGCAAGTGGGATATGGCCAGGACTGGGGAGATGGTTCCTTCATTCCCAATCTCACTCTTGGTCCCCTACTTCTCTGACCTGCTGGGCAAATCTCCACATTCAGCAGTGCTGAAATATCAGCGATGCCTCTTGCTCTGAAGGAAGCACTCAACTCTTCCCACCCTGGAGGCAGAAGGCAATAGTTGGGGCTGGGTCTGTGCGGGGTGCAGGAGGGGTCTGCACCAGGTGAAGGAGGCTGTTAATAGGGGACAGACGAGGACACCTGCCAAAATTGAAGGCATGCCAGCCCCTTCTCTCTCTCTCACACACACACACACACACACACACACACACACACACCCTCCCTCACCGGGCAAGGTTAAGGGGCCAATTCAGGGCAAATGATTGTCCCAAAGTGACTGGAATTTGGAAGTTAGGGATAAAGTGGGTCCAAGGCAACAACAGGCGAGTAGTTGTGCTGACCCTGCGTTTTAGGATGGACATTCTCGAGGGCAACACTGCAATAGGCAGGCTGGGCTGAGGGCACCACTAATATTATAAGGAATCTTTTGTTTCCAAGAGAACATACTCAAGTTTGGATGGTACCGGGAGGAAGCAGTTTATTTGTTTATTTGGACATAGAGGTGAATTTTTGTTTTCTATTTTGGTTACAAAATTACAAGTTTGCTTGGATGCAGAGCAACAAATCTGGGACCTGTAGCTTATAATTTATGAAACAGATTTTAGGAAACAGTTGGCAGTTCTAGCATATTTCTGATGGTTAATTTTCCTTTTGGAAGAGAGTCCCATGTCCCTCCATTTCAGCTTTCCCCTCCTCTGCACGCAGCAACAACTCGAAGGGAAGAGGAAGCCACCTTTTCCTCCAGCTAGAACTGCTAAATGCATCTAAGAGCTACAGGGCAAAGTTTACATCTCCAAAGATGCCATTCCCACCCACTTCTTCAGCTTCTCCTTACGCCAAGCCCTGCCTCACACTTTGTGCTTCTACGGTGCAAGCTGACCATAGTTCCTAAAGTCGCCTTCATCTTCTCACCTCTTTGCCTTTGCTCTTGATAATCCATTCTGAATTTGCTTCCCTGTGTCCTTTGCTGGATTCCAGCCATTTTAAGACTTAGTTAAAATTCCCACCCCTTCCAGAAAGCCCTCTAGGATCTTCAGGCTCGACCTCAGGCTGAGCAAGGGATGCTCCTCTCTGCCCATACCCGGTCCCTGGCTGCCCCGGAGATGTGGAAATTGTGCCCACCTTTTCCTGTGCTGTCACCATTCAGAAGAACGTGCCCTCTTGGATGGCATCTCTGTATTCTCACGGCCTAACACAAATGTTTGGCCAAAGGGGGTCACTCCATAAATATTTATTGACTGATCAATAAGGAGATTTAGTTATGTTCTCTAGTTTACATGGGCTACAGGGGGATATAATCTCCATTTTCAAATTTAAAGGTAGAAGTGCTGGTGAAGATTATCCTTCATGTAGAGCAGGATAGGGGTTCATCTCTGGGTTTGAATAGATTTAATGGTCAAGAACGATCTGGGTTTCACGTTGTGAGGAGCTTCCAAAGTGCCCAGTAGGTTCTGAGACACAGCAATGGACCACATTAAGAAGAAAAAAACAGTGTGATCTTCGATTCCTGGTAGGTCCAAGGTGAAACACGCAGGGGAAGCAGTCAGGTGTGGCTAAGACTAACTTCACTTGAGAACTCTCAACACGGCAGGTGCTCCAGGGAGCTTCCCCATTTATCCTCACCACAGTCCTCTGAGGTTGGTCACTTGGCTCCATTTTACCAATCTGTCCATTAAGATTGTAAGGAACTTAGCAACCTCCCCAAGGTCACCTCTCCGTAAGTGGGAAAGATGGGGGTTGGTATGATACTCAAGTGCGGCTCCCAGCAGCGTTCCAGCCTATACTGGCTCATGCCTATGAAATTCTAAAGTTTTCTTTTCTCTGCAAAATTTACGGAGTAACTCCAAAACACCAAATATAGAACAAACTGTCAGAGAAAAAGCTGTGTCCTGAAATCTCATCTGTCCCTCATTCATACAGATTTGGCAGGAATGACTTCAAAAAGCCACTAAAGAGAAATTGGGAGAGCATCTGGAATGCTTCCCCAAGTTGGGCCTTCTCTCGTGACAGCTGGTGGCGACCACTGCGGTTGATGGCTCAGCTGTAGGCTGAGTCGTGCACACGACACTGTTGAACTAGCTTAAAACTTTTGTTCAGAGGCCAACACTTGCCAGAGAGCACTGGACAGAATAAGCCTGTACTCTCACCGCAGCTTGGCATCAAAGAGAATGTGAGGAAACAGATGAACAGCTCTTGGCCTGGCAGCTCCACTGTTCCCCAGAGCGGGCCAGTCCAGGATGAGGTGTTGTTCCCAGTGACACAGGTACACGTGTGGGAAGGAAGGTCTCTGGGAGAGCAATCTGGTCTCCACCAATCCCTTTCACCAGAGGGTCTAGTGGAATGGCATCATCCCAACCACAATGGAAAGGACGTCTCTGGGACCACGTGGGGTTTGCTAAAAAGACTCAGCTGGAGGTTCAGCCTCCTCAGACCCTTTGAGTCTAGCGTGGGCCCTTCCCAGCTTCTTTGGGATTGCAGATTACCAAGGTTAGGTTGAGTATCAAGGTCTTTTATTAATCTGGTTTCAAGTCCTTAGGAAATACCTGAAATGATCAACTACAGATATTTACTAGAGATTTACTGTGTTCCAAATTGTGTGCTGGACGTTAAATATTTAAAGCCATATAGGGTACTACCCTTTACCTCAAGAAGACAACCATTTCACTGGGGAAATAAATAGGCAAATAAAAATAAACATGCGATAAAATAATTGACAAATAAATATTACAGACCGTATGCTACAGATATTTGGAGGGGGAAAAGTCATTGCGGATTGGAGAAGCTTTAGAGCAGCATTTATCCATCCTGGGTAGAGATCAGAATTACCATGGTGCTTTTGAAAAACACTCATGGCCTGGTCCCACATCTCAGAACTTTTCAGTTAATTCGTTTGTGCCGGGTAAGATCACTGGTCAATTCTGAAGCCCACTGGGATTCCCCTGGAGGACCAGGGTTGGAGAACAATTCTTGGATGAGACTGTAAATTCCCTGAAGTCAGGGATGATGTCAGTCATATTTGTTTGGTCTACCTACAGCATCTAAGCCAGTTTCTTGCAGTGGTGCGGACCATGAAAATGGGTAGTGTTTATATTAGAAGGAGAATAAATATTCTTGCTAGAGGAAAGAGGATGAACCACAGTGCAGAGTAGGAAATGTTCAAGTTGTTGGGTACAGTGGATCAGGTAGGGAATAGATCTGACTAAGAACGAAAGGTTGCATAACAGACGAGCAGCTTATAATACAGACTTGTACACTGACGTTCAACGGCGGAAAGACTCAAATGTCAGAAATGTGCAGTGGCTTGGAATTCATCAGGACACTAAATCATAGGTGAGCAGAATGGCAAGTAAATAGTCCTTCACTTCTTTAGGAGATTACGGTCACTGACCAGGTCTAGAATTTTCCAGAATAGCCCCTGGCAGTTGGTTTACTCAGATCCCAGAGTGGTTTTGATTACAGTTCTTAATACCTGTAACAGGTAAATCATGACCCATGGCGTTTGTCAGAGAGAGACTACATATTGTCACGTTAGGGACCAACATGATTGATTACCCCACTGGCTCCTGAAATAGTTGACTGAAAGGGTCAAACCATGCAACTGACCCCTCTGCAGTGCTGGGGTATCACAGCCAGTTGGCAACTAACGAACTTGAAAAGAATAGATGGAGCTTGTGGGGACGGAAACGCAGTTCCTGTGCAGTTCTGCTCTGACAGAAATTTCATGAAGGCCTCTGTTTCTCAAAGTGTTAGCTTCCGACTTTTAGGGGAGAGGAAGCTTATCCACATTAATCAGCCTAACTCCACGAGGCTCTCCATCTGCCTTATCTTTATCACCCTTTGAAGGTCCTCGCAGACCAGCAACAGAAAAAGAGAGAAAAAAGTCAGCCAAATGATAAATCATTGTTGGGAAGTTTAAATGCCCAAGTCGTAGTCTAAGGAATATAGCTGACATCTTGTGTAGCACAAATCCTCAAACGCAGCCTACGGCCAATGCCATTAATGTGACCCAGCCTCCCCCAGGGAGAGACACTCAGGAGGGAAAAAGGCAAGGGGAGGCCCCGTGCGGAAGTGATTCTGCAAATCTGCGCTCTTGCCAAGAGCATGCCTTAAGAGAACACGGCAGGGGCCAAACCGGGTCCATCTGGAGCCAGCCGGCAGGAGGGGCAGGAGAAGCTGGGGCAGAGGAGCGAGCTCTAGGGGGCGAATGCAGGAGCAAAAGGAACACCTAGGCCAGGTCTGGCTGCCAGGGAGGATCTGGGGCAGGGCCTGGAAAGGGAGCAGTGAATACATGAAACTCAGCACATTAGTAGTGCAGGGAAAAGGAAACAAGGTTTCCATCTGCCCCACACTGCTCCCCACTCCTCCCATACAGCCTCACACTAGCTTAAGGCATCGTGCTTTGACATCAGACCCTCCTGCGGGACTGCTGACTTCCTCTACCTGGGGACGTGCCCGCACAGGGAGGTGTCTTCACGTCCACTCTGCCAGGCCACATGCAATCTCGGGCACTTAGCTGGTAGCCAGCAGAGGCACATTCTGCTGCACATTCATTGAGTGATGGGTAGGTTGAAGGAATAAATGGATGATAAGATCTTAGTCTGGCAATAAACATGTGTTCCAGCTAAAGCCTGGTGTGAATGAAACTTGAAGAAAATCCAATAGTCCACGGCAGCACCCAGATCCTTCCTCTGCTTGTTGACTTTTCCAGCTTGTGCTATTCCAGGTGTGTCGATAGAAATTTGGGAGGGACCAGAAACATCTGATTTGATTAGGAGGGTGGTAGAGAGAAGAAAATAATAATGAAGTAGAGCTGAGAAAAGGAGGCGGCAGGGGTGGGACAGATTCATTTTGAGCAAGATTTTATGAAAAAGGTGCAAATTAGATGCAAAGTGGAGAAGCAGAAACTGACATTAATTGCCTGCTCTGTGGCAATTTCTAGGCCAGGGGCTTTCCGCGCATTATCTCATATATTCCCCAGAACAACAGAACCGGGCATATGACGTAGCCCCACTTAACCAATGCGGAAACTGGAGGCTCCAAGAGGTTAAGTAAATTACGGGGGTTCACAGAGCAAGCAAGGAAGGAAGCCAGGACCCAAACGGAGTTGTCTGCCCTCTAAGTTCTCCACGTTGTCACCAGGCAAGTGTGGGGCCGGTGCTTTTGTTATGAGTAGGGCAGAACTGCTAAACGTGGTTCCCAGGTTATACTTTCTATCTAGGAAAGAAAGTTCAGTGGGAAGTGGGACACAGGCTTGTAGACATACATAAGCAAGTCCCTAGACAGCCACTTACCTGAATATTTTATCAGAAGGCTGTTCTCCCAAAACCAGGTCAAAGCCCCGCTGAAATATTGTGTAAGGCCAAGGCCTAAAAGGAGAAACATCATTCAATTAAAATCAACTCCACAAACACTCTGGGAACATCCACTTCGTGCGGGGCACCATGGTGGGTACTGGAGACCCAGAGAGAGAGAGGACCTCATCCTTGCCTCCAGACTCCCACTGACGGGAGCTCACACAAGACCCTGAATGTTGGAACCAGACCGAGAACAGGATCAACGTAAAATTCATGGAACCACTAGGAAAGTGGGATGTAATGGGCAGGACAACCACGACTACATAGAGAGAAGAGTTACAGTAAGGTGGCCCTCACATAGCTGTAATTCACGGTCCTGCCCACGCAGACTTCACAGACAGACCCTTAGCTTTGCCTCACTTAAAAAAAAAGAGGAGCAGCATGATTTCTTGGGAAAGAGGAAGCCTCTGGAATCAGAGAGCTCTGGGTTCAAACCCTGTTCTGCTGTTGACCCAACTGGCTTGCTGTGGACAGCTTATTTGCCTTGTTGAGTCTAATTTCCTCTTTGGTAAAAATAGGGTTAATAACGGCTGCCTCCAGACTACTGTGAAAATTAAGCAAACCTCTTTGGCCAAAGCCACAGCTCACACAGGGTCCTCAACATGTTCCCCTTCCCTACTCAAAATGACATGACGATTCTGGGACTTGGACAGGTTCCAGATGTTTTCAAACATTGTAATGTCATTCAGTCAAGCAGAAACAACTGAAATGGTATTTTTAAATAATTCTTAACTACAAGTCTCCTTTGTGAGCTTTGAGGTTTTGTCACCCATACTTGAAAGTAGCAAAACTATTTCATTTAAATAGGACCTATCTTTTGACTAACCCAAATGCTTAACTCAAAAATTATTTACTCATTTGAGCTAGACTGAGTGAAGCCTGGGATTGTGTTGGGTATGAGGTATTGTACGCACTGGATAAACTGAGCCCCTGTTCCCATGGAACTCAGTCTCACAACTAACCCGAGTATTACGGATTTTACTGCAGACATGCCTTCGTTTTCGAGAACCAGAAAAAGTCAGCAGAATAAATTGACATAATTATGATTTGGGGCTAATGCTGGGAGCTAACCCAGTGGTTGTCAGTGTGGGTGATATCACCCAGTAGAGTGCGTTTGGGGACATTCATGCTTGGAGGACACTGCTGGCATTTAGAGGGCAGGGCCAGAAAGGCTAGAATAGTGCACTGCAACAAAGCATTTCCATATGTCCTGCAAACTACCGAACGTCTCACTACACATTTACATAGGTGAAAACTTGCCTATCATGGCCTGAGCCAAGATGCTAACTCCATTTACATATAAGCACAAAGCAGCTTGTACTGTTTCAAAATATGACACTTTTTCTACTTGCGTAACTACCATGTAAATCGAGGGAAGATGATACATCATTAGAAATTTTACCAAGATTTGTTCATAAGTTTGGAAAATGATATCATTGTCCACAATGCTGTTCATGATCTTCGAATCATCAATACAGCACATCTGGATCAGTCTATATTGCTCTTACATATATTGTATATCATATATTACTTTACATATTACATTATGGCGAATCGACATCAGGTGCAAATGTCTGTCGACTGTATTATTTCTCTTACCACAATACTACCACAGCTTTTACACATTAAAATAGTTACTACATCATTATAAATTATTTTGTTTTTATTTCTCTTTTAATCATTGTTAAGGCATTATGTTTATTATTGAAATCTTACATATGTAGATTTTATTATTTATGAATTTCATGGAAGGATTATAAAATGGGTTAAAAAATATTTATTATAAAACAGGGTGTTGGGTCTGATAGGGTTGAGCACCAACAACTTAACTCAACTAGTTAGCCAATTAACTAGCCAAAGGAATTCGTAGTTGCAAGGGGAGCTGTTGGGACTACATTAGAAAGTGGATGGGATGGATGCATTCTTTTCTTTTTTATGCTTACTATTTATAAACACTTTATTCCTGGAATTCAATTTAGAAATATCCTGAAGCAACTACAGTTGGTTCCAAAAAGTACCCCACACTGTATTATGAATAACCCCTGCATCAAATAAATAGTTCTCCCCCATGTGTTTTCCATGTTTGTTCTCTTTATTGGAGGTGAACCCACAGAGAGGGATTTGAATATGATTCTTTTCTGCTGAATAGCATGTGGTGGCTTATGGGCTGCTAAAAATTATGTATTAATTCAAGAGAAAGTCTAGAAGTCATGAGGAAAAAAGTCCCCCATGATCCTTGACACCTTCTAGAAAGGGCAATAGAAAAAGAGGGACATGTAACTTTATCTCTCTGTTGGGCAAAATCACATTTTATTTACTATCAGTTTAATAATTTTAAATAACACACATTTTGCCTTCGAGTCATCTCCAGTACTCAAAAACTGGTACAATGTGTAATTAGAGTTAATTCTTGGCTTGGCTCCTAGGTTGTTTGAAAATATATTTTGAGGAGCCAAATTTTAGGACTGGCGTTGATTACAATGTGAACAATTAACTGCATAGAATAACCTAAATAGACCTGTATTCAAGCCATAGGTAATAAATCAATGAGCCCACTGATTAAGCACACACCAGCATGTTGCTAGGCAGGTCAGACTAAAGAGCCCTCCTGTTCTCGAGGGGCCTGCAGATTGAGAAAGACAACCCAAATTCCAAGGGCGCAGATGTGCAGGGTAGACCTTGCCCAGATCACAATGAGAGGCAACAGGATACAGCAATGAAGACATGGGTTCCGGAGCCAGCCTGCCTACTTCCAGTTCCAGCTTAGCCACCAATCACTGCGTGATCTTGAGCAAGTCCCTTAATCATTGTGTCCCCATTTCCTCACCTGCAAAATGAGGTTGATGGTAACAATTATATCTGCTTGGCAAGGTTGTCATGAGGAGGAACAATTTAATATAGCTTAAGTGTTCAGAACAGTGTCTGACATTTAGGGAGTGTCCTACAAGCATTTGCTTAAACAGTGGAATTTATCACCTACACGAATCAAATATAAATACTCTAGTTAGAAGGTTCCTTAATTTCTATACAGGAAGAGGTGTCTTGCCCTGCATTGCAAATGCAATGGCAACACCAGGCTCTAACTCAGATCGCACACGTAGGTTTGTTGCGTGGAGAGGAGGTGATGATGAGCATGGAAACACCAAAGCCCCACTCCCCCACCTCCCACCCAGCCATCACTTCACAGGACAGTGATGATACAGTATTGACCTTAAATACAGAGAGGGGGTTAGACCATCCTGGGAAATGGTGAACGTTGCAAATTTCTCCGGCAAAGGAATTAAAGAGAATTTATTCATTTTCTTCCCACTAGTCCAGGATGATCTGTCAAAGACATGGGGATTTCTGTTTGATTTATTTAGCAAATATTTATGGAGGGCCTATTGTGTGTGAACTGTGATACTAGGTGCCAGGAGTTGGGATAAAGAGATTCTTGCCCTCAAAGGAATCTATAGTCTTTCTGAAGAAACCCCTATATATCCAGGCAAATGGAAGGGAATGAGTAAACAGGACGGGGAATGGAAGTACGGGAGGTAAGCTGGGCGGTAGTGGTAAAGAGCTCGTCCTGGGGCTGGGAAGCCTGGGTGGTGGCGGTGCCTGGAACGGTAGCAGGTGGCAGTGGGAAGCTAGGAGAGGCTCCAGGAGGCCATGCGGGAAAAGGCAGGGGTAACACGATGAAGAGCTGGACCTAACACTTGGGAGCCGAGTTATCCATGACTGCCTGACAGAGGTAGAGGTCCACGTCAGAAGCCCATCACTGAGTCCTATATCCAGGCTGAAATGGACATTGCCTTGGGGACGCCTGGAAACTGGGCCCCATGGCCCTCCGGTGGTCCTTCTCTCTTTGCTTTGTTTTCAGTCTTCAGGTTTTATTCTCTCCGAATGGCTAAGGCACGTGGTGGAGACTTGGTCCCCGTTTCTGCAGCTCGTGTCTTTACAGGTTCAGACCACAGAGGGGATGCTCCCCTCCTCGTTAGGACAGCATCAGCCGTGGAGGAACTGCCTGACGTGTCCTGAACCAGATGAGCCACCCGGACCAAGCTCGGCGGCCGGGGAAGGAGAGGCATCTAAGCAGAGGCAACTCCCATTTGGGTTTTAGGGCTCAAGATGGGAGGAGGGTGAATGTCACACAGAATCATGATTTCCGCCCCAGCTTCTATCTGCTTGTGGGGCAAAAGCGCTGCCTGCATCAGAAGTGGGGGGCATCACCGAGCAGACCGTGCCCAATATTAGTTCTGTGGAAAGAGCGTGAGGCCGTGGAGTTGCCCAAGGATAGCATCAGGCCGGGTGTGGGGCGGGAGGTTCAACCCTACAGTTGGGAGGAAACTTCACTCTTTTGACTCCAACTGAGATGTGTGACCTCCAACATTCTCCGTCCTGCGCTGGGCGAACCAGTACCCCTCGTTCTTTGAGGAACAGTAGCGGCATCAGAAGTCAGCATAGAGTTTATTTGCTTGTTAATTTCTTCATTCTGACAAATCAAGACCCTGAAGACTGTCCTCCCATGTGGGCAGCTACAGATGGCCTAGATCCGGGTGCAATCACAGGCCAGCGTGACCACCAGGTGGGACCCACGGCCTCAAGCAGGAGCATAATTCCTGCCGCAGACCAGCCCCGTAGTAATGGGAACACGGCAGCCAGCGGGACACACACACACACTGGGGATGCTGAGAACTATTAGTAATCTTTTATTTGCCTTTTGCTCTCTCCCCATCTCACACTATACCTACAGTTTATGTAGAATCTTTCCTAAGCACGGGCAACTCCCAGATTTTCAGCTTCTCTCCTCAACTCTTCTTCTTCTTCCCCAGGACACATTAGCAGTCATGGGGTTTTTCCCTTTGGTCTTGGTGTTGGCCTGGGCCAGAAGTTGGCGGTGGCCTTGACTTGACTCTGTCTTTGGGTATTTCTTCTGCTATGTAACCTAGACATAATTGAGCAAGTGAACGTTCTGCATGGCCAGCCTGACCGGACGATCCCTTCACACTAGCTCTCGCAGTGCAGGAAGAGACCACTTCTGTGGACAAGAGCGTTTCAGATGTGGCTTTCTGATTAAGAGCAGCTTCCTACCTAACAGTGGCACCTAGAAATGGAGCTTGAAAGCTTCTGGTCAGCATGTCTGGGGATGGGCTTCCTTGTGGAAAGCTCAAGACTCATCACCTGGGAGGGAAAGGGGGAATGGAGATAGATGGATGGATGGATGGATGGATGGATGGATAGATGGATAGATAGACAGGAGGGAGGGAGGGAGGGAGGGAGGGAGGAAGGAAGGAAGGAAGGAAGGAAGGAAGGGAGGAAAGAAGAAAGAGAAAGGAAAGAAGGAAGGAGGAATGGAGGGACGGAGAGAATACATACACGTATATACGTGTATGGATACATGCATTCATGTATGCATGTATGTATGTGGGTGTTATGCACACTTCAGTGTGGCGAGAGAGAGAATGTTTCAGATGCAGACACTGATGAGTAAGGCACATCGTGATGAGCTTATAGAAACCAGGAGCTTCTTTTGAACTTATATATGCCTCCACCTGTCGCTAAAGAGAGCATTTTAGAAATGAAAATAATTTGTCCACAGTTAAATAAAAGCACATCCTTTTAGCTTGCCTCTGGCCCACATTCGGCTAAGTTGCTGGTGGAAGCACAGTGTACGAAGTTCCAGCCCAGCCAGCGCTACACCGTGGGGTCCTGGTTGAGGAGATCATATCCATATGTAATGTGACAGCTTTTGAGCAAATGTTCCTTTCCTCAGCTAGGTAAATGCATTTGCAAGCAGGGAACAGTGAAACAAAGAAAGAACAGAGGTTCATTAAAAAATGCTTCTGGAGAAAGATAGTTTGCAAGATATTCAGGGGAAAAAGGTGAAGAGAAAAATGGTAAAAATGACTTTTCCAGCTACGCTGTTGGCTGAAACTTTCCATGCCTCCATTTATCCTAATGATAAAAAGGGGAGATTATTATAAGCCACCGTCTTCACAATCAGTACCAGTTCCGGGAGAAGTAAGTACTAGAACAACTGATGCCTAGATTATCTGCTAAACCCATGGCTTTGTCAGAAGTTAAATAATAAAGATAATGAGGCCCGATGTTTCTATAGGATGCTTTAGGGCCTAGGGACTCTTGCTGATGTTGTGTCTTTTTTTTTTCTTTTTTTTAATGAAGATTTTAAGGGGCATCTGGGTGGCTCAGTCGGTTAAGTGTCTGCCTTCAGCCCAGGTCATGATCTCGGGGGTCCTGGAGTCAAGCCCTGCATCAGGCTCCCTGCTCAGTGGGGAGTCTGCTTGTCCGTCTCCCTCTGCTCTTCCCCCTGCTTGTGCTCTGTCTCTGCCTCTGTCTCTCTCTCTCTAAAAATAAATAAAATGTTTAAAAAAATAAAGATTTTAAAAATTTATTTATTTTATTTTAGAATGAGAGAGAGAGAGTGGGGAGAGGGGCTGAGGGAAAGGGAGAGAATCTCCAGCAGACTCCACCTGAGCGCAGAGCCCTATGCGGGGCTTGATCTCACGACCCTGAAATCATGACCTTGAGCCAAAACCAAGAGTCAGACGCTTAACCAAATGCACCACTCAGGTGCCCCAGATGTTTCTTTACCTGAATTTCTCTCCCTCCCACTGATGTGATAACTGAGACTATTCTTTTAAGTCTGGCTTAAAAAATTACTTCTCAAAATAGACCTTCCCTGGTGCTCCAAGACTAGGTTATGTCTCTTGTTATATAAAGCACACTTTCTTTTATAAAGCCTACACATCAAATCAATTTATTATATATTCAGTGGATACTTGCCCTCATGAGATACAAAGAGCTGTGCCATCCTCTTTGCTCTCCCTTCACTGTCTAGGCTGAACCACCCCCAGCAGGTGCTCTATAAAGAACCGACTCCGAGGCTGGACCGGGTCTGAGTCCCGGAGGAGGCGGTCCGCTGCAGCCCGCCACTCCGGCAAGCCACGCACTTCCTCTCAGCCTCAGCATCGTCATCTATAAAGTGTGGAGAAAACCATACCTAGACTTGTGTATAAATGAGTGTATATACCCTAGCACAGTGCCTGACACACAGAACAAAGTCAACAAATGCTAGTTACTCTCATTATGACTCACATCGCCATGTGATGAATAGAAAATGGATTTCTGACATTACATTTAAAAAAATAAACCATGGGGCGCCTGGGTGGCTGAGCCAGATAAGTGCCTGCCTTCAGCTCAGGTCATGATCCCGGGGTCGTGGGATGGAGCCCCACATCGGGGGCTTCTCCCTCTCCTTCTCCCTCTCCTTCTGACTGCAGGTCCCCTTGCTTGTGCTCTCTTTCTGTCAAATGAATAAATAAAATCTTTGAAAAATAAAAATAAAAATAAATAAACCATGATGGGGGTTGTTTGGGTGGTGCAGTCCGTTAAGCATCTGACTCTTGATTTCAGCTCTGGTCATGATCTCAGGGTTGTGTGATTGAGCCCCGTGTGGGCTCTGTACTGGGCATGGAGCCTGCTTGAGATTCTCTCTCTCCCTCTCCCTCTGCCCCGCCCCTCCTCTCTCTCAAAAACAAACAAACAAACAAACCATGATGATCATGGTATATTTTACAAACTCATGTTATCTTTAAGCATGTAAATTTCATGTAAAGACAAACAAAATATTTATTCATTATTTAACGTCTATTATTTAGAAGTTTTTATGAGCAGAATACCATATTTGTCAGAAAATAGCAAAGCAGCCAGGGGTGTGGCTCTGGCACCAGACTGAGTAGGTTTAAAACCTGGCTCTACCACTGATTAGCCCTGTGCCCTTGGCCAAGGTCATGAATTCCTGCCATCAGACCATTCTATCCACTTGCTCCAGTCATGCTAACATCACCCATCCCATCTTCCTCCCACAGTTCAGAGCCTGGCTCACCGTCCTCTCTGACACTCCTCGGTAATTTCTGGTGACTTCAGTAGCCACTAAAATGATCTTTTCAATTCTCAAACCACTCAGCACCTTGGCTTTTCTTCTTAAATGACCCTGTCCTCTACCCCCACTCCCATGGTAAAGCCTAGACTACACAACGTTTCCTTGGTCATAATTTCAAGAACCCCCATACCTGACCATCACCTCCTACCTTCCCAGATCATGCCTCCTAACACCATAATTTTCTACCCTCCTGAGACTTAAAAACCCTTCATCCAACCACCATTGCATTGACCCTCACCAACCTCATGTATGCTCCCCACTCCTTACTTAGATTAAATTCTGTGGCCCATAAATTCACACCCTTTTGTGTAACCTCAACTCTCTCACCCCTCCCCCGCTGCACCATACTTGAGTGTTTAAGACACTCCAACACTCAACGGCCCTGTGGCCCCAGTTCTGTCCTTCCACACATGAATGCAGTTGGCAACCACGCTGACTGGTCTCATCTTAAATCCCACACCACTGACTCGAGTGGGCTCTGAATGCTACCTACATCACACGACGTTTTTCCTTGTCTGTTCACTCTCCCACTCTCTAGATCATATTTCAAACCTTCCTCTTTCTCCTCAAAACCTTCAACACCTCCTCCCCCACCCTTACCCTTAGCTAACGCTCTGCATCCTACAGAATTGAGAAAACAGAGGCAATCGGATTACAAGCTTGCATCCCCACATCCATTCACCAGCCTACATCTTGCCTATGACTTGGCCCTCCTTCCAGCAATTGGGCAGGAACAGTCTGTGCTCCATCTAGGATGCCGCTATCTCAGCTAAGCCTCTGGCGTCTTACAGGCGGTGGGACATACGGGAAGGAGCCTCAGGTGGAAGTGACAAATCCAAACTCCCTTCTGCTGCTGTGACCTCAAGCAGCTGCGCCCTAGAGTCTCAGTTTGCTCATATGTAGATGGAAATCATGAGGTGCAGCATACCCCACACCGACTTCACACTGTGGATAAATCAACCTCAGATCATTGGTAATCTTTGATGACTCATTTTTAATCAGCGTTTGCTGCCGTTTTTATCCTCTGTGTTGTGTATAAGTGCGTGCGGGCACTTTACAGAAGTTACCTCAATGAAAGAGCAGTGGAAAACTGGCACCGCTCCCGCCTCTCTGTGGCTCAGTTTTCTCATCTATAAAATGGGATACTAATAGTGCCTAACCTCACCAACTGCACAAGATTAAATGATCTAAAATATGTGCCAGTTACTTATAATGACCCTTGATATACGGTAAATCGTGAAAAAATGCTAGCCGTTACTATTCACATATTACTGGGAATGCGGGTTCTAAATGTTGCAAAGGGTTTTTCCCGAAGAAATTTTAGAAATATATGAAATGATTTTGAAAATGACAATAACAAACAAAATGACAATAATGAACAAAATTCAAGGATACAACCTTGCAAAAAAAGTGGCAATAAAGATAAATGCACACTCTGATGGTTAATTTTATGTGTCGCCTTGACGGGGCCGCAGGGTGTCCGGATATCTGATCGATCATTATTCCAGGTATTTCTGTGAGGGTGCTTCAGATGACATTAACATGACAATCAGCAGACTGAGTAAAGCAGGTCCTGATCCCTCATGTGGGTGGGCCTCACCCAATCAGTTGAAGTCTTGAACAGAACAAAAAAGCTAACTAACCTTCCTTTGAGTTATAGAGAACTCCGCCTGCCTGATGGACTTTGAACTGAGACATCAGTTTTTTCCTGCCTTTCGACTTGAACTGAAACATCGCCTTTTCTTGGGTTTTAAGCCTGTCGGCGTTCCAACTGCAGCTACCTGATCAATTATCCTGGGGCTCAGCCTTTGGATTCAGACCAGAACTACACCATTGGCTCTCCTGGGTCTCCAGCTTGCTGACTCCAGATCTTGGGACTTGTCAGCCTCCATGATCCCATGAGCTAGTTCCTCAAAACAAATCTTTTTTCTGTATTTGTATCTTCGGGCTATTGGTTCTGTGTCTCCACTGACTGCTGCCTGATGCACACACAGAAACACAGACTTCACAACTGTAGACTCCACGCTTTATCTTTTCGTCCGCACAAAGCAGTTCCGGGAGTAAGGGATGTGAGGGGACACGAGCACGGACCCGAAGTCATGCAGGACAAGCAGTACCTTGACCCTGACCATGTGCCTCATGGAGAGAAAGATATGACCTCTGTAACTCAGGGGTCATCACAGAAAGCAGGCACAGAGTCCGTCTGCCCTCAGATGGAGAAAGCTGGTGCAGACTTGCAGTTCCCCTGTCTATTCTGGGATCAAGGATTATGTAAAGTAAAAGGAAGAACGCTTGAATGGGTCAGAAAAAGCTGGTAACAGTAACTGCCATTTCTTAAACGTCCACCCCATGCCGGGCAGACTCTGTGCTCAGTGCCACACACGCATCCATCATTTCACAACCACCCGGAGAGCTATCCGGCCTGACGGTGACTGTCCCTATGTTGCAAGGGCACACAAAGGTTCAGCAGGGCTAAGGCAGTTGTGCAAGGTCACAAGCCAGTAAGGGGCACCGGTGAGTGTTACCCTGCAGGGCAGAGCCTGTGTTTTCTCACCTGCTCCCCCTCCTCACCATCCCAGGCACGGAGATGCCAGAGAAAGGCACCAAGACAGCACTGGCTCTGCAGGCAGCGCCGCCGCCTGGCTACTGGGCAGGCTTGCCCCCCACCGGCTTCCCGGTGCAGTGACAGGAGGGGCAGATGCCAACTACAGTGCCGGGGGAACTACCTGCTGCCTTGGTCTGTTTTGCAGGGCAGTTCTGCCCTATGCCAAGTGGTCTCCAAGCCTCTTGTTTATCTGTCTCCCTCTTTAAATGTTCTCTCATTGACCCAGCTACTGAATCTCCTTTATCCTTGCATCTTTCATTAACAACAATTAGCAGAATGGCTCTCAAGCTTTGGGGTACCTCAGATTCACCCCACATATGGGCACCATGATCCTCACACTTTAGTTGCTCTCCTTTCAAATATCTAGGGTGAAGCCAAGCATCAACATTTTTAAAAAGTTAGGTAGGTGATTGCAAAGCACATAAGAGGTTGAGAATCCCTGGCCCAGTATGTGCCCACTCGTACTCCCAGCCAATCCTTATGAATGAGTCTGGCATTCTATAAAATACGACTGCCACAAAAACAGAAATTGCAACCTAGCCTAGGAATTCACTGGAACCCACCCTTAAATTTCTGAATAATAATAAGAGATGAAGCATATTGAGTTCTTTCCTGTCCCTTTTACTGATGAATTAAGATATCCCAAATCTCATTACAATTTTACAAGGTGTACATTTGGTTTTTCTGAAAACTGTCAAGTCATTTTGACTCCAGTGGATCAACACTTCCATTAAAAGAGTATTAAACAGCTTTGAGATTTTCATGCATTCATAAATGGGGACAGATGCCCCCCCCCACAGACACACGTGTGCCCTGCTCCGCATGCACACACGTTCACAAACTCACACACTTTGCCACAGCCAGCTGCAACAATTCCTCTGGGGATAGGGGAGTTAGACGGCTGGCAGGACTCAAAATGGGTCTCTCCTCCTCTCTTTCCCTCCTGGCAGCTGCTCTGGACGGTGAAAGCAGTCCTGCAGAACAGAGACCTGGAGAGCAGGGCCCCTTGTAAAGTAAATCACCATCGGGCCTTCCATCATTCACACAAATCACCCCACGGCCCAGATTCTGTGGGTGGGCTCTGGAGTCAGACAGCTCTCCATGGGAGTGCAAGGCCTCGATTTGAGTTCCTTGCCAGCCCTGCGAAACTGACCAGATATTTAACCTTTCCAAACCTCTCTTTCTGTGCAATGGTGATGAAAATAGCTGTCTGTTACTTACAGGGCTGTAAGCAGATTAAATGAATGAATAAATATAGTTTCAGTGCAATGACTGAAATACAGTTGTCACTTTCTAAATGGAAGTTTCCTTCCTCCATTTCTCTCTGGACTCTGAATCTAAAGGCTTGGTTGATTTTTACCCTGGGCTAGTGCAGCCGAGGTCTCGAGTTCAATCCTCCTGAAAGCTTGTTAGTCTTGCTTACTACTGTCCTTGGGCACAGCCTCTGCCTCGTGTCCCTGGACACCCACCTCTGCTCACAGATGAACTGGACCCAAGCTTGGGAATGGATCTGTGCAAATCCATCTCTGTGAGAAAAATAGTCCGACACCGATTCTCTGCTGAGTGTGACCTCCCTGTACAAAGGACATGCAAACCCGGGGTCCCTCCTCCTCCACAGACACACACGTTCAGTTCCAGGGAGAAGGTAGGGGAGCCGACAGCATGAACACGGAAGGAAAGATCAGAGGCAGAGAATGTGCAGGAGAAGAGGCAGTTTCCTACATTCCTATGATTTTATGTCAAGGGAGACAGACAATGTAAATGAACCAGAGAAGAATCTTAATACCCATCAAGGACCTATATTTAGTGTAGAGTTTGTACCCCTTCCCCGAAGTCCTTTCCTATCTACTAATTTGTTTCAGTTCAACATGTATTTAGCAAGTTTCACTATTAATTCAATTCCTCACTCACATATTCATTTATTTATTTACTTGAAAAATATTAATTAACCAAGTGCCATATTAAAAAAAACAGTTTGCTAAACACTGTCGAGGGACACAGAAATGATTAATACACGTTTTCTGCCATCAAGGACTTCATTAATGTAGTGAGTCATTCCTCAAGCAGTTACTAGGCACCTCTGATGAGCCAGGAACAATGGAGTGCACTGGGATACACAGATCAAAGGCCGGGTCCCCATCCCAAATCGTGGTCTGATAAGAATGACAAGTAAACAATCCATGGCATTTGGTTTGTCAATTTTTAGAACACAGCAAGAAAAGCCATTATTTACTGTGCATTTAGCAGCAGTCAATGAGCCAAGCACTTTATTTTTATTATTTCACATCATTGTCAGAAAAACTTAGAGGCATTGGCCTTATATTAATCCATGTCGTAGATGGGAAAAGCAAGGCTCAGGAAGGTTCAATACTGTTCGCCAAACTCGCCCAGCTAATGCGGGGCAGAGCCACGGCTCAGGCGGCTCAGGCGTGGTGCTCAGATCCCACAGCTCCTGCTAGGACCTCAGGGCATCACCTCCACCCTGCGCGGCCCCGGCTGGAAGGGCTAATCTGCACCCACATCCACAATCCCAGGCAGACATGAGAGGCAGGACTGGAAAGCTGAGTTTTAACCATAGGCTTGGGCCAGATGGGTAGCGGATATACCTTGGGACATGCAGCGCTGGCCTGTTCCAGAGAGGGGAGCACAGAGACGGAGAGCAGGAGTGCAAACAGAGACCAGGGAAGCAGAAGAGCAGAACAGCCACATGGCGGCTGATCCATCATTTACTACCCCATTCATCCCTATTTCATAGATAAGATCGGTGAGGCTCAGGGAAGTTGAATTGCCAAAAACTCTGCAGAAGATAAATGAGGTGAAGGGGCGCCTGGGTGGCACAGTCGTTAAGCGTCTGCCTTCAGCTCAGGGCGTGATCTTGGCGTTCTGGGATCGAGCCCCACATCAGGCTCCTCCGCTAGGAGCCTGCTTCTTCCTCTCCCACTCCCCCTGCTGTGTTCCCTCTCTCACTGGCTGTCTCTCTGTCGAATAAATAAATAATCTTTAAAAAAAAAAAAAGAAGAAGATAAATGAGGTGAGAGCATTCACTCATTCATCCAACCATTTATTCAGCAAATACGTACTCAGCAGCTGGCAGGGGCCAGGCTCTGTGTTCTGGCGATACGGATGTGAACAAAAGCGATGATGGTGAGGTTCTGCTCCATGGAGTTTATACTCATGAATATACAATCATGGCTCTGCAGGAAGGAATGTGGTCCTTGAGGGACAGCCTCCCTGAGAAGGAGAGGGTTAAGCCCCAGGCTAGGAGAAATTTTACATACGAATGGGCTCAAGCCATTCCTCCCTGTTAAATTCCTGTCCTGGCCCTCAAGGTCCCCTGCCTGAACTCACTGCCTGACCTCCCCAGCTACCCCCAGCCTAGCTCTGGCTTGCCCACTTCATCAGCAGCCTCGGCCTCCCTGCCTACTCCACCACGTTCAGGGTGTCGAAGATTCCCACCACCAGCCAGGACCATCCAAAGTGTGCTAGCCCTGCAGAGCCTGACATTCCCCCCTACCCTGGCCGGCACCTTCTCATCTCCCAGTTTCAACAACAACACGGCCTCCAGATTTCAAGTAACCCGGCCCACCCTCCCTTCAGTCATCCTTAATTAGCCCTGTATTTCTTTCACTGTGCTTCTCAAGGCCCACAAGTATTCTGTGATGTGGTTGTTTTCTTGCTTCTCCTGGTGCCTTCCCTACCAGAGGGTGCATCCCTTGAATGCAGAAGTCCCCACGGTTTCTGGAGCCAGTGGCAGAGCCCAACACGCGGCAACACCCTCCAGGGGCAGGGGCGCAGGGAATTAATGAATGATGGGGTGAATACAAAGAAGTGAAAGTGTGCGACATTAGAAACAGCAATGTGTATGTGCGTGGTGTTTGTATGTGAGAGAGAGAGGAGGGAGGGCGTGAGAGAGAGAGGAGGGAGGGCGCGAGAGAGCAATTGCCAGACTGAGTTTAAAGTTTCAAGGTCATAATTATAACAACATCATTGACGGATAACAAAAGCAGAGACGAACTACGTAGATACTTCCCTTAAGAAATGTAGGTAGCAAAGGAAATGAGAAAAATGATATGGAGAGATAATTGGGTCAAGGGATAGAAAGTGGCCAGGTATGATAGGAGATGCAAGAGAGAGTCGGCTGTGGGGCAAGACTCTATGGAGAGCAAGACGAGTCGGAAGGACACATCGGGGCAGAGAGTTTAGCTGTGCTGCTGAGGACACACCCACTGCAACACAGGAGTGAAAGGGCAAAGAAGAGGACAGACTGAAGTAGACCCGGGGGGGTAAGGAGCCTGGGCCACAGGGCTCCGACTTGGCTAAATTAGATTGGAGGTTATGGGCTGAGAGTCCGAGCCAGGATGGAACTGGGTGCCTGACAACAGGGCAAAGGGTTCTGGCCCATGATGATAGATGAGTAAGAAGACTGTGATGTTGCTCTGAGTCCCTGCTTGAATTCTAGAAAGAATACCCATCAGCAAGTGTCCTCGGGATTCTCCCCAGCTCAAGGAAGCCCCAAGAAGCAGAGAAGCAAGCAGAAAACCATTATGAAGCTTGGGAACTTGGGCCACGCAGGAGTGGTAGGAAAAAAAAGGGTGAGGACTCAGGGGTGACTGTGAAATACTTTCATAAATGGCTTCATGGGAGGTCTAAGCTGGCGGGGGGGCATATGAAGCTGGGAAAGGGACAATGGATTTGGTGGATATTGAAAAATAAAGTCAAAGAATAGACTCTTTGGGAGGATGGAAAGGGACAAGGAGAAGCCAGGGAAACTGTGAAGAACTTTAGACCTTGAAAGTTTAATGGTGAGATGCTTTTAAAATACACTGCCATCAAGGAGTGGCCTTGCCGGTAATCGCCTAAAATTGAGAACTGGAAGGTATTGGTGAACTGAGACATCTGTTAGAAGGACAGTTAACGTGTATGTTTCTTCGTTCATGCAGTCAGCAAAGAACTACCGAGGGTTAATTATGTGCCAAACACTACACTTATCATTGGGGAAGCAAAGTCAAGTAAGACACAGCCCCTCTTCTTAAGAACCAACAGTCCAACGAAGGAACCAGATAAGTCAATGGGTTAATTGATTCCTATGAGGAAGCAAGAGGAGGAAGACAGAAAACAAGATTCCAAAACCAATGGCTTTATCAATTGCATATATTCTGGGAAGTAATGACGGCCATGCAAACTAAGGGCAGATAAATCAGGGCGACTTCTTCTACGATCCCATTCAGTGGTTGCTGGTCAGCCCGAATCTAGTACAAGAGCTGCTCTCAACTGCAGCATGCATCAGAATCCCCTGGAGGGCTTGCTACAATTCGAATTGCTGGGCCCCACCTCAGAGTTTCTGATTGGGGCTGGAAAATGTGCATTTCTAATACGTTTTCAGGAGAGGCTGATGTGGCTGGTGTGGGAATCACACTTTGAGAACCTAAACTAGCAGCGCTAAGCCTCACTGGGCATCAGAATCACCTTGGGAGCTTTCCACCAACCACACCACTGCCAGGTTCAACCCCAAGGGATGTCTGATTTAATAGGTCTGATATGGGGTGTGTCCATGGATATGTTTCAGTACATCCAAGGAGATTCTAATTTGCAGCCTGGATAGAGAATAGCATTGCTTTGTGCCTGCACTGAGACAGATGCCCAGAACACAGAGCGCGACGACCTGGCCTAGGTCGTAAGGAGTTCATGGTCTAAAGAGAGAATTACACGTAGGCACACATTTACATAATGAAAGTGAGGTGAACAACGAAGGTTTGGAAAAGTTCGGGGTTGAAGCTGAGGGCAAGCAGGAAAAGCCACAGAGTTGAGGAGAAGGAGGTGAGATTTGGAAAGGACACTAGAAGAGAGGAAAGGCTGGATCCTCCCAGGTTGGCAAAATGGAGGAGGAGGAAGTGGTGGCGCTGGGACAGGTGAAGTTTGATGATGTTGGGGGTGGGGCAGGTGTTCAGGAACGGGAAAGAGCCTGAGAAGGCTCTGCTGGCTGATGCAAGCGGTTCAACGTGGCTGATGCACCAGGGACAGGGAAGGTCAAGCCTGGGGTGGAGCTGGCCGTGCTGGCAGGGCAGGGCAGGAGGCAGCACTCGGGCCAGGCCAGGGGTCATGGGGAGCCCCTGAAGAATCCCCTCCAGTGCCCCTGGCATCCCCACTGGGCTCCCACAGTTATAGCCTCCCACTGAAAATCATCACAGCCCCCGGCTTTTTCTTGTTATTTTTCATGTAAAAGACAGATAGGAAAAAGCAATTTGGTGCCTCGGTCTTGTTAGACTTGCAGTAGATTTCAATCCCCTTTACTTATTTATGGACCTATTTTTCCCAAGTGCTTCTTTTCCCTGGTATATTTGTAAACACCATTTTTATTCCTCTTAATCCGTTTGGCAGCATTAACTCATTCTGCACGCACAGCCCTTACCTTCCCTATGAAAAACATTCACAGACATAGTTAAAATTCACAGATTTTTGCTGTAGGTTGTTCTCTCCCCCAAACTTTTTCTGATTTGGGCTTTGGGAATGTTTCCTTGCCTGGGCCAGGTTTTGCTGAAGGCGACTCACGCAGCAGCTCACGACACGTTTCCCACAGTCTGCATCTCAGCGCTCCTGCACTGTGCGCACAGGCCTTCCTTGCACGCGCACAAGCCTGGGAAGTTCTCCCTCTGACCTTGGACTTGGGCACAGTGGTTGGGCAGCCTCGGTCCTCTGGACTAACAAAAGGTTTCAGATCCCCGTGGCTGTCCCTCCTGCATCTCCTACTGGCCCCAAATCCACTCATACAAATGACAGCTGCTGGGCCTGCCCCCGTTGGATTGTGCCGCTGTAGAATGTTCCAGCCAGAGCGTGATCCATTCTGTCGAGCTGACTGCCAGTGGAGACTTGAGGAAGTCCAGCGATTGTCACAGCCCAGCCAGAGGCAAGATAGAGAAAGACACCACAGCGGACGGGGGCTGTCCTCCGTGCCTCATTGATACTGTGAAAGCTGTGCGATTTCTGGGGTCTTTCAGCATTCTCCAAGATGGGGCCTTTATTCTCCCTCCACACTGCTGGTGCAGCAGCCGGGAACAAAGGCTGAGGCTCAGTAATTGTTCAGTACAGACAGCAAGGAGAATGGAGTGTTTGAAAGTGCCATTCTGCAGCATTTGCCTTTTGAATTCCTCTCTCTCCAATTTAAGTGATGGGGGATGGAAGCATGGCTCTGGGGAAAAGGAAATGGAAGGCCTTTACCTCCGTTAGAACCATCCAGAAATGAGAAGCATTGCCCGGTAGTTAGGTTGCCATCATGCTGACAGCTGACAGGCCGGAGTCTTTGGGGAATATTGAGATGATCATAGACTTCAGGGAAAAACTGGGTTTTAGGTGACCACAAAATCCAGTATCAAGAGACCACGTCCCTCGCTGCAAACCCACCACCGCGTGTCCACTGAACCACTGAGAGCCTCAGCTCCCAAATCCCAGAGATTTCAGAAGACAGGATACTTGCTGCTTCCTTGGGGAGAGCATTCTATTTTGAGATGGTGTTAAGCATTCAACACCTTTCTGATTTGAATTAAAATCTGCTTCCTCCTAATTCGTACCTATTAGTCCTGGGTCTGGCTTTCTGGGGCGAAACCAAGCAAGGCTAACTTGGATGCTGCAGTTATTAGCATGTCCTCCCTTCCCTTCTCCTTCTGTAGACTGAACACCTCCAGGCGGTTTCCCCAGGCCTGCCGAATGACACAGCAGCCTCTGGTCACTCTCATCTGGACGCTTGTCAGTTTGTCACCCAACAGCCCAGTCCTAAAGCTTGAAAGCTGTGACAGAGCCAGCCAACATACCATAGAGCAAAACTGTCACAGCCTCCTGACCAGCCTCAGCCCTTAGTCCTGCACACGTGGGTCCCACCCACTCAGTGCCAGACCTAAGACGCGGCAGAGAGAAGAGCTGTCACACTCCCTACAAGTTTAGCACCTGGGGCAGATGCCGAGGTGAATGCCCGTGGTCTTACCACTCTGTCCGCTGCTGTGCGTGCTCAGGGCCACCACCCAGAGCCCCACCTCAGGACCCAGGCATGCATCCCCCAGGCGCTGGGAGTGTGCCTGCTGACGACCTCCCCCGCCCCAGGCGCTGCCCTCAGCTGAAGGAAGCTGCTTTGCCCAAGGTAGGCCTTCTCTGGGCAGGGGGCATCCAGGGACTGGCCCTTATGGGGATCAAAAGTCCAGTCCCCTTGCCTCAATTCGGACATCTCTAAAGGGCTGTCCCAGCTCCTGTTGGCCTGGCACAGCGTTTGTCGTCACTGCCTGGCAGGTAAGCATCTCCTTTTGCCTAGTCTGCTGCTCTCATTCCCTCATAGTTGCCGCCCCTGAGGCGAACTCTCTCCAGTAACCACTCCCCTCCCTGCCCCAGACGCCAATCCAGTGTCCTGGGGGGGCTCTGCCCTCTCACACAGGCCTCAAGTCCAGCTTTCACGCAGTGGTGAGGAGGTGACGGTGTGCCCCTTCCTTCCTCAGTTCTCACCTTCTGCTTCACACCTGGGGACTTCTGCCCTCGGACACCTGTCTGGCCTGGAGAATCACCTGTTCTGTGCACACCAAAGGCCTCACTCACTTTCCCCTCCTAGGAGCAAAACAAAGTGTAGATCACATGAAAAGCCTTTTCCCGGGCAAGGAAACCTCAGCAAGGAGGATCCAGAACGCCTCCATAACCCTGCAGAGCCCTGTCTCGGCTCCCGCTGTTCTGTGCCATCCTCCTCCAGTGCTGTTCTGTCCTGGGCTACCCCACCAGCCCCGCTTTGTTATGCTTTTCGTCCCACGCCCCACCCTTGGTCCCCTCTTCCCAGGTCTCAAGATCACTGCAGCTTCTTGTTTCTACGGTGTGATCCCTGCTCTTGGCAGTCATTGTACCCTCACACACTTGGCTGACAAAAGACCAAGGAGTCAAGGTGGGCCGAGTGGACCAGAAGACCTGAAGGGTGAGCTCCTGCTTTCGCCATTCCCCTCCACAGCTTGTTGCCCCTACCAGTTCCCTGGGATCTGCCCCAAGCCAAGGAGTAGCTGCTGGGCATCCCTTCTTCCTTAGCACCTCAGTCCTCTGCTCAAAGCTCTGGGAGCCAAGAGTCACCCAACTTGGACGGTTATCAGCCACTCCATTCTGTCTCTCCACGGTACAGCTACTAGACCTTTGTTCTCCATTAGCTGGGCTAATATACTCCCAAATTGTAATCTTGAGTCCTAGCTCTTTTATTGCTTCCGTCTCTCAAATGCACGTGCTTGCGCTCTCTCTCTCTTTCGCTCTCTGTATTTTTTCTTTCCATCCATGCCATCTCCTGAATAAAAGAGGACCTGCCACGCCTCAGGAAGACAGGGAATTTTCTCTTCTCATTGCAGAGATGGCCAACCCCAACCTTCACCTTGAAGCAAGCCCGGATAAACTCAGCAGGCTCGTGAGCAGGGAGGGTTGGTTGACAGGTTTCCAGGAACGGCAGCTGAGATCTGGCTCCTGGCACCGCCTCTGAAGCTGAGGCTCAAACCTGCTCTTTTGTCCCTAGAAGGATCGTCTCCCTTTATGAACACCTTCCAGCTTATTTCATTTTCCCAGACTCATCTCCCTCCCATTTGCCTTCACAACATGTGCGCTCTCTATGGACAGAATGATCAGGAAGATGATAGAACGGCTGCCAGGTCCAAATAGGAAATAAAGCTAAAGATGGTGGCGAACCACAGGAAAGGCGTTGTAATCTCTTCGTAAGAATGAACACGAAATCACTACTTAGAAAACAAGATGGAATGATGGAGAATAGTAAGACTGAGAGAAAGTGGCCGTGCTGATGTGGACAGTCCGACCGAGGGTGTGCTCTGCCTGGCACGTACCTCTCTGTGTGGAGGCTGCACGGGGCTGAGTAAGAAGGCAGTTGGCTGTAGCACCGTCAAGGTGCAGAGACGCCTGAAAAGATTCTCTAGCTGTCTGAGGTCAGAGGGAAGTCAATGGTTTGGACATGGAGAGAAGGAGAGAGCCCCAAATGTTTGTTTTTCAACCACTCCTATATTCATTAAGCTCCCAGGACACATCAAGTCTTTTTGCTCATATCACTCGGTACAGTCTCATGGCTACGCATGTGAATTCTGGAGCCAGACGACCTGAGTTCAAAACCTGACTCTGCCCCTTATTCCTCCAGTGGCCTCGAGTAAATCACTTCACCTTTGGGTCTCCTTCCCTCGGATGTAAAACAATGATAATAACTATATTCACCCTAGGGGATACTAATGATAAAGTAGTACCCACCTCACAGGATGCTGAAAGGTTAAAGGAATGAAGAAGTGTCAAATCACCACGCTAAGTACTCGCAAGTGTTTGCTGGTATCGCTGCCGGCTGGCCTCCTGACTGCTCCCTATACTGCTGGCTGCACCATAATCTAATGGGGGGTCATGCTAACCTCCTCTCCGGATGGGGCAGTGTCCGGAGACATTTTTCATTGTCCCAACTAGGGGGCTGGTGCAGGTCAGGGACATTATTAAACATCCTACAACACAGGACAGCCCCCACCCCCCACAAGGAATTGTCAACCTAAAATGTCGGTAGTCTTGGGTTTGAGAACCCCTGATCCTTCGTAGGAGTCATCAAACGTGTTCTGGGAAGGGCCAGATAAAAAATATTTTTGGCTTTGCAGCCATGTGGTCTCTTGTTGCATCTATACTCCACTCTGCCTTTGTAGCAGAAAAGCGGCCATGGACAATAGACAACCAAAAGAGTACAACCGTGTTCCAATAAAACTTTATTTACAAAAACAGGTGGCAGGCAAGCTTTGGCTTGAGGATGATAGTCTGCAGATCCCTGCATGAATGCCTTCTGTGCCTTCCTGAAATACCATCTTCATCATCGCCTCCCTGCTCAAAATATATTCCACAGGCTTCTCATTATCTGTTAGGTAAAATCCAGACCCCTTGTTTGCAATTCCAAGCATTCTGGCCACTGCCTACCTTTCACTCTTTTCCTCCAGGCCTCGCCTATCAGATCCACTGCCCACAGGAACTTGCCTATCATGCACATTCTCTAACTTGCAGGTTCTTTCCTTCTCATCCGCCCTCCCTCAACAGGTGCCTAATGGCAGTGAGAGCAGTTAGGAAGATGTTAGCAATTGTCGAAGGTAATGGATTGTTCTGGAGGAAGGCTGTAGCTTTGGGAATAGAGAGGAACAGCTGGGCTTGAGAGATATTTCTGAGAAGAACAAAGGATTTGGGGACTAACGGGGTGTGTGTGAAAGAGAGAGAGCAGAAGGTAATTGTGGGAGGAGGGTCATGGAGAACGACCCCCAAGTTTCTCATCTGGGAGACTGAGGGATTGTTGATGCCTTTTATACAATTCTTCACACAAGACTTGTGGGAGTTAGAGCGGGTTATCAGGGCAGGTGTGGGTTTCATGTTCAATTCTGGACAAGTTAATTTGAGATACTGGTAGGAAATCCATGAGCAAATATCCAGAAGGCAGTTGGAAATGGAGCCTGAAACTAAGGAAAGAGATTCACGCTAGATACAGATTTAGAAAACACAAGCATACAGATCATGTCTGACTCTCTGGGAGAGGGGGAGATCACCCAGGGAAAACAGACAGTCTAGTAACAGAAGGGAATCAAGGACCCTGCCAAAACCTCCAGGAAGGGGTAGGAATGGCAGAGCCTGCTCCTGGGGAAAAAACTTCAGATGCTTAAATGGTTGACCTTTGTTCAGGAAGGTTTTAATGGGAAAGCAGAGGGCCAAGGTCTCACTTGAGGTTATTTGCAAATTAAGAGACATTAAGAAAACAGAAACAAAAACAAAACCTCTTTTCCCTAGGTGTAGTAACAAAGCAATTTCCAAATTAATTCCTGACTCCTTCAAGAGAACTTGGCTCTGGGTATAAACCTACATTCCATCCAAACCTAAATGTTTTTGAGAGTCTCCAACTGATGTTAATTCTACCCTTGGAAACGAAGATTGGAGGCAGCATTTATTCCTTGAAGGAATCTAAGAAATACAATTCCATTTCCCTCTTTGCACTCTTCAAAGATATTCTGGCTTAAAGATCTTGGACATTCTTCAGAGCTGCAGTTAATAATTATATGTATATTCATATGCCTGGCACCAACACCGCCTCATGGGTACACGCAAAGGGGCAAGAGGAATAACTCACTGATGAAGGAAATCAAGATTCAGCATTATGATGCGGAGCCCAGATGCAACTGACTATTTATACAAATACACACATTCTCTTGTCTGTTCAGATGAGGCTAAAATGATCGATTTCATGTATAAGGAACACTGGCTGTGACAGTCACTCTTTTGTTAAAACAGCGAGGCTTCCAACAATGAAGTATATGCAATGTCTACAATCATCAGGGTTCACACTTTACCAACAGAGAGGTCTCAAGCACTTTATAGGCTGAAATCCAGGAGTAGCAAGGGGTATTGCCCCAATTTGGACTTCATCCTGACCCACTACGGAATTGGATTTGGGAAAGCAAAGTAGATCTCCCACGATTGTACTCACATAGGGTTATCAGTGTGATGGGGGAAGAATACTGTGGTAAGACAGTTCATTTTGCTGTTTGGGATTTGTATTACCTTCTGATTGACTCCAGGTTTATGCATTCAATCTACTCTTATTTAGCAACTTTTTATCCAGCCGTCAAAGGCATTAGATCTAATCACTGGCACTTTCTTTACAGAACAGTAACCTCTGCAAGGAGATATTTTTTTTCCTTTTCAATGGTGGCAAAAGAGCCAATTAAGCTTCATCCTGCAGAGGTACAATGGCTTAACAGACAAAACATAAACCTAGCAACTCCATTAAACTTTTGCATTCGTATCCCTGGAAAAATGAAATAGGGAAAGATGATGTCAGCCACTCCGGGTCTCCAAGGTTCACTTCTTTTCTCTAAAGAAAGAATAGGTGCGGCCCCTTCCCTCCTGTTTATTTCTTCTCCCTTCCTACAGAGCACAGGAGGAGGAGGAAGAAGAGAAAAGGAGAGAAGGGGTTAGCCAGGACCATAATTTTCGCCAGTAATGGACGAATAATGGCTCATTCCAGGAAGACAGGGAAAATGAGCTAAATTAGAAAACATTTCACAATGCCGGGCCTCAGTATCAAGTTGAGCCAAACTCAATCTAGCACAGCAATTTCCCACCTCCCAACTGTGACTGCTTGTGCTCAAAGCTCCAATTATATCAGCCTGAATGCTTCTCCTAAGACGACCACTTCTCTTGTCCGCCTCCCCCTGCCCCCACCCAGAGCACCCTGGCTCCAAAAGGCAGTTTTGACAGTCAGGGATTTGGGCTCCGTCCCCTCCTTCAGCTTCCTCGAGCTGCCTCTCTCTTCTCCAGCTTCCTTTATTAAAAATGCTAATGCTACCATTTTCTGCCTGAATTTCCAAAAAAAAAAAAAAAAAAAAAAAAAAAAAAAGCAGTAAAAAGGAGCTGAGGCTGGAAGGAAACACGAGAGCAGAAATGATCAGAACCAAAGGAGTGGCTTTTTATCTGGCTGTCCCTCAGCAGCCGCTCCCAGCCCAGAAAGCAGCGAACGCACAGCAGGGGGAGGGAGGAGAGGCTGCAATTTTTTTTTTCCTTTTAAAATTAAAACCCCCTAAAAAGAGAAAATGCTGTCCTTGTAACTTGGGCAGGGACTTGCAGCTTTTGTTCTCTTTGTCAGAGTGGCAAATTTTGTCTTCTATTTTGGAAGGAGAGAGGAAGAGCAATGGCCCGGAAACCTGGGATACGCCAGGTACCAGAGAAAGACGAGCAGGAAGATGGGAGGGTGAGAATAACCAGAGGGGGAAAAAAAGGCAAATCAAAAGTGACTGTGAGGATGAGGGGGACAGAAGGCAGTAAGACGGAAAAAGGGGGAAAAATGGGAAGAAGAGCCTGGAATGGATATAAATGAACAGGAAGGGAAAACAGAAAGGGCAAAGAACACCCTGGAAGACAAATGAAGAACTATGGTTATTAAAGAACCATGAAAATTCCGAATAGAGAAAACTATCTAGGTAATCCCCGGGGGGTCAGTGTCACCAGGAATTTCCAGAGTGCTCCATCCAATGCAACTTAACCTAAAGCACGCAACGCAGAGCCCTCCACTGGCCCTCCCTTCACCCGCCAATAAATAAATATCAGCATCACATTTTCAGCCTAACTTCTTTCTCCTTCTCATGGCATTTCCTAGTTATATCCCCTAAATAACTTCCCTGCCCTTTCCTCTGACATTTATACCATTCAGATATTAACAAATGACACCACATCCCATTTACGTTTGCTTTATCCAAATTACACATTGCATGATTGTTCTTTTCATCTCTCCCTGTAAACTAAACCCTTCACTGCCATAATTAGTTGTGGTGCTCTTCCCTAAAGCACCTCACTTCTCTGTGCTTCAGGTAATAAAGCGCCTTCATCATTTCAATTGCCAGCATTGGTGAGCAATAATGGTGGCTGCCTAAGGCTGGGAAGAGAGAGAAGTTGAGAGTGGAGAGGAAATAAGGCAGGACGAAGTCAGAGACAGGAGACCAGATCCCTAGACCAACTCTTACTACCAGTCAGTGGTGTGGCTTGGGCAGGTTTATAAGCTGGGCTGAATTACTGCCAAAGCCCATGTTAACTCGACCAGTCTAAGACCCGGTCTTCATTAATTCTGCAGTAGAGTGGAGGCACGGGGACTTCAGCGTCCGGCAGTCTTGGGTTCAAATTTTGGCTCTACCACTTACAAGCCATTTGACCCTGTAGTGATTTACTTGCCTCCTCTGATCCTTAGCATCCTCAGAGATAAACCTGAGAAAATAATGTTCCTAACTGGGGACACTGTATGAAGCCCAAACTCGCTGGGCCCCTCGTACCCAAAGGGACATAATAATTTTCACAGCTCGTCCAGGTCCAAAGAAATAGCTACTAGTTTCATTTATGGAGTAGTAGGTTCAAACAACTTAAGTATTATTACTATTTATGTAGGAACAATTTGGTGGTCATTTGAAACAAATAATACCCCTATATTGAAAATAGAAAGTAAGGTATCTGACAGGTATTTCTGTTTCCTCTGACGATTTAAAATATCTCATGGAACCCCTGTAAGATTGCTGTGGTGCCCCATAGCCCCCTGCCCATGTGTCATTGGGAACCAATAAAGTGAAGGAAGGGTAAGTGAGGTCCTTGGCAAGCAGAGAGAAATGACAGCTGTTTCTTGTCCCAGTCAGATCACTCCTCCAGCATTTAACCTGGACCTGAGGGAGTGAACTGAAGTAGATCCCAAGCAGATTCATTTGCTTCTCCAGACTATTAAATATAGGTTTGGGGGAGCTGAAAGATAACCAGAGAAGTGACCTCCTGGGTTGAACCCTATCTTTCAGAAAAACGCATGCCTTGAACATCAAGAACGAGTTACAAATACAAGCTTAGAGAATGAGAATTCTGCATCCAAATTCATTAAGGACCCTTGGCTGGACCCCTGCGGCTCTTGCCAAGAAAAGGCAGGCTAGATGAGGATCAGAAAGGATCCTTCTCAACTGTTTAGAATGAAATGGCAAAAGAAACCTGTCTCCCTTCCTCTCTTTCCAATAAGATTTAGTATCTCTTTTAAGATGATCTTCACTGCAATCTCTATCATCTGGTATTACTTTGGTGGCAGGTACAGGAAAAGAGAGAGACTCAGAAGGGCAAGAAAAAATTGTTAATTTCCTTCTTGAAAAATGACTAGGGTGGAACTCTCAACCAGCTGGCACAATTTGTTCATGAATTCAACCGTTGAGTTCATGTTTATTGAACACCTACTGTATGACTAAGAGATCCAGGCATCACAAACACAAAAAGACAAAAACAGAGCCAGTAAAGGGTATGGTCTGTGTCCTCAGGGAGTTTCCCACCGCTGTCCAGTTCAGTGGGAAAACGGACAAGAATGTCAGCATAGCACCAAAATGAGCACTCATTGCCTTTGTGCAGGTGCTAGGGAACCCCGGGGAAGAGTCTTCTCAGTCTTATGTGGCAGACACTAGGAGCAGAGCGAAAGCAAGAACGTCCTGGGACGGGTTTTTGGACCAGTTGTTAGAGGTAAATAGGAGCAGGGTATTTATCCTTGAACACTACCTATCCCCACGGCCAAAAGAATCTTGGAGCTCTCCCAGAAACACTCTCTTCTTCCAGAAAACCACCTGCTCTAAAGTCTGGCTTCATCCACCTCCCGAGTATGCACTGGGTGGCCTGACCTCGGTCAGCGGGGACTCTGTCAGCTTGTCATCTGGCTGTGGCGACTCATGTTAGCACCCCGGTTATCAGTGGAGCCACTTCGGGACCACTCTGTTCTCAGTCTTTGGGATGCTGCCTTCTCATTCTTCAATTCATCTCAAATTGCTCATCATTCATTCATTCATTCATTCAATAGACTATTTATAATCAGTCTCCAACTTTGTTATATACAACTCTCTCGTATCCTGTACTTCTGCACTTTGTACGTTGATTGATGCCAAGTGGAAATTTTCATAATACTGAGGGAGATCTCTCACTTCCTCACTTGAGGTTGACCCCCATCAGAGCCTCACCTGGGTGGTAACATGTGGGGGGACCAGGGATGTGAGAAAGAAGTGAAGAGCATGGGCTCCATTCACTCTAACATTGTGGATGTTCACAGAAGTTGGCACCTGCCATGAGAACCAGGACCCTGGGAAGAATCAGCAGGTACATTCCTCTCCCCTCCTGCCTATCCTCCACCCTCATGGACGGTTCCGATGTACAAATTTCCACAAGGCCTCTCTAGACTACATCCTGTGGGTCCAAAAACTGGCTTCTTGTAATGCTGTGGCCAGCTTACCATTTCAGCACCTGACAATGCTTTTCCTTCTTCCTGTCTCAGTGATCTCCCCCCGCCAACTCTGCTCCCCTGGGATTAATCCTCCCTATAAAGCCTTAATATTGAAGCTTTGTTTCTAGAGCACTCAGGCTAGGACAGGCTATGTTCTTCAATGTCTTCAACTGTAAAATGAGGGTAGACAGTAATAATATCTCCTTCATAAAGTTGGTGTGGAGATTAAATGAGGAGATGTTAAGTGCTTTGAACAGTGCCTAGCACATAATAAACCCGACATGACTGTTGGCTATTATTATCCATCTTCCTTTTTTTTCGGGCACCTAACACAATCTCTGAGACATGGAAGGTCATCGATAAATGTTTTTCAAATGAATGACTCATGAACGTACACTGCTTTAGTGGCACTTGGAAGAAAAATGAGTTAACTGAGAAAAGAACACCATGCCAAATATTAAATATAAATAAGCTGATTTCTCTTTTGTGGATAAAGAGACCTGAGCACAAAGAAATGCTCAGAGAAAATCATACAGAGGTTTACACAGGACGTGCACGGAGAACCTTACCAGCAACCATTCACTTATTCATTCAACAAACATGTATTCGATGCTTAATTTGAATGTGACAGGAAATGCCAAAGGGTTACAATGATGAATAAGACATGGGCCTGAACTTGAGGAACCTGCAAGCTGGAAGAGCAGGGGCCATGGCAGAGTAGCGAACAGATGATTAGAACGATCAGATCATTATTCGATGGTGTGAAAGCAACGGCAGAGATTGCATGAGGCGTCCCAGGGTCACCGAGGAAGGCCCCTTTGTAAAAGCTGGGTGGCATCAGTTAGATATCTCAGAGAGGGCTACCTAAACACTAAGTAGGGAACAGCCAGAAAAGCTCGGGAGTGGGCTAGGGAAGGGAGTAGGAAAAGCCACTCCAGGCGCAGCACCCTCCCCCCCAGGCAAATGCCCAAACACATGGTAAGCACGGTGCACACACAGGCTGGCCAACAGAATCAATGTCATTGGAACATAACAATCCGCACAGAGGAGGACTGGGGTGATAGGACTGACGGGGTTGGCAGGAACCAGGTCAACAAGAGCCTGCGGGTCACCTTAGGAAGGCCCAAATGTATTCTGCAGGGCCACAGGTTTCAGTGTTGAGTTTGGGGGCAGCGTACAAAACGAATAGCTCCTCTGGGTAGATCTTTGGGTGGCTGGAGAGGACGGATTTGAGGACAAGTCGTGAAGCAGGTTGCCAGGTGAGAAGCCTATAGTGGGACACAGGTGAGGGAGAAAGCGCTTGTCTCGGGCCAGCGGTTCGATAACTGTGGTGAGGAGGAGGACATGCTCACCGCCGACGCCCACTGGAGCAGCCCTCATCCGCGGCCCCCAGAGGTCTACACTCCAACACTCCCCTCCACCCCTCAAGAATCCATGATGGAGTGCCACCAACCAATCATCCAAAGATAAGCCAGGTGAGTTTGGGCGGAGTCCTTGGACATCAGCGCTGAAATAAGACCCAGGTTCATGCCCAAACCAAAAATCTAGGCCTAAGTAGACGTTTTTGTTAAACGTTCCTTCATTCACAATAGTCACAGAACTTCGAAGGGATCAAGAAACTGAAAGTCAGAAATAAACAGACAAGTAAGAGGTAAAGCCAAGATAAAAATCCAGGTTTGTCTGATCAAAGTGGAGGGTCTCTCAGTCTCTCTCTCTCTCCCTCCCTCCCTCTCTGTCTCTCACGTGCGCGCGCGCACACACACAGAATTTTAACTTCACCGCAGATTCCTCATAGTCATTATCAGGTACATTTTCAATATCTGGAGGCTCACAGCCACTGTCTCCCTTCCCAACTGCCATCTCACAGTGCCTTAGATTACCAACTGGAACCTTAACCATGTCCTACATTCTGCATCCCTGGACCTAGCAAGTTTAATTGCTAAATTGGTTGAAACTGAAAGAATGGGGAAAGGTTTTGCGATAGCATCACCAGCCCTCTCCCTGGGCCTCAGTTCAAAGGAATCACGGTTCAGGGCCAGAGGAGAGAGGAGCAGACTTAATGCACTTGTAGGCTCTGCTCTCTCCCTCTGCAATCCTCTGGTGCACAAGGGCACAGCGGGGGTTGCTGGGAAACAGAGTCTTTGATGATGTGTGCTCCCTGCTGTGAAGACTAATGACTTCAAAGAGGGCATCCTGCCACACTAGGGGCTTGCGTGGAAAATCCGACTGCAGTGTAATTAGGAAGAGGCTTGAGTGTAGGCTTCTATGTCCAACAGCACTCCCCTCTGCCCGCTAGAAAACGCAATTTGGGGAAGGGAGAGACAAAGCTTTTGATGCTCTGATGCTGATAAAGAGGGTAAAAAAAGTTAAAACCAAACCAAGCCAACAAACAACCCCCCCCCTTAGCCTGGGCAGGAACTGCTGGTCAGTGGTCAAAATGGAGAGATCTTAAATAATGGAAGCAAGACCTCCCTCCTGAAAGCCGTCCCCCTGGCAGGTATCATGATGTCTCATGCTGACCTCCATGTTAGATGTTCTCACTTTCCAGAATTCTCATTTACCTCTCAGCACCTTATGAGGTAGGTACCATTATTATCCTTCCCATTTCACAAGAGGGGAAGGTACATCACAGACAGCTTAGGTAATTTGCCCAACGGAAAGGGGTTGGGACTCAAGGGGTCTGTTGCACAGTCCTAACCAATATGTTCTATGGACTCAGTTCTTCACGTATTTAAGCTCTTAATGGACTGGACCTCATAGGACTGTTGTGAAGATTGAATAGGGTGTTTGGCACAGAGGAAGTCCTCAGCGGAAGTGATGTGCTGTGAGTGGTATCAGGAACTTCCCTCCTTCCTGTCCCCCAACATAAATAGCTTTCCTGTTAGTCCATTTCTCATGCTTGCAATCTCACCGGTAGCTATTCCGTTTTTATTGAGCACCTACCATATGCAAGGAAGTGTGTACTTGAGAATGAGACTCAAAATTCAGCGCCTGCTCCAAAAGTCATACGGTCTACAAGGGGTTGAGACCTACCCAGGGATAGAAATAACTAGGCACAATGTGGCAACTGCCACAAGGTCTAAGGCACCCTGAAGGAGGAAGAGATGTCTTCCAATTGGAGAACGAGGGAAGATTTTATGGAGGATCAGGGATTTGGGCAGCGCCTTGGAGAATGGATAGAATTAACTAGGAGGGTAATGGAAGGAGTAACTGGAGAGGAAGCTGTGTCCTGAGTAAAAGTAGGGAGGGTGTCAAGTAAAAAGTAAGTATGGTCAGGAGGCAAGCGAGTTCAACCAGGCTGGAAACAAATGCAGAGGTCTTGAGTGCTGGGAGGGCCTTATCCTGAGAGGCCACATGGTGGCCATACTTTTCCTCATCCATCACACTGAAAGCCTGGACACAGGGTCAGACTGCTGGGGTCATTCCATCTCCTGCCATTCATTCCTACCATGTGCTCTTAAGCACGTTATTGGACCCTTCGTGCCATGGTTTCCTCACCTGCATGATGTGAGGAAGGAATGATACGAACACTCACCAAGCATTAAAAATAATGCCTTCACATAGAAAGCACTCAATGAATATAACCCATTATTATTTAAGTGAGGTAACAGATATAGTGTGTTAGGATGTGATGATGTAATGAAATACAAGGCATTATTTGTGCCCTAGTGAAATTTCCATTCTAGCAGTAGGTTATTTTTTTTTTTTTAAGATTTTATTTATTTATTTGACACACACAAAGAAAGAGAGCACAAGCAGGGGGAGCCGCAGGCAGAGGGAGAGGGAGAAGCAGGCTTCCCGCTGAGTGGCGAGCCCAATGCAGGGCTCGACCCCAAGACCCTAGGATCATGACCTGAGCTAAAGGCAGACGCTTAACCAACTGAGCCACCCAGGCATCCCTTGGTAGGTTATTCTAAACCCAACCTGCGAAGCGGATATTAAGATCACATCATTTAGTGGCAGTTCAAAGAACATACATGAGGCCATGTCCAGTGCAAAACTCAATGCCATCACTTATTGAAAGCTTACATATTTTATTTAACATTATTGAGTACAACATATTTTAGTTATGTTTTCCTCATAAACCTTATAAACTCTATGAAGTAGATACTATTATTCTTAATTTTACTGATGAGGAAATTGAGGCTCAAAAAAGTTATGAAGTCAGCTCAAAATACAGTGCTTTTAAATAGAAGAAGTGAGATTTGAGACCAAATCTCAGTCCAGCAATACGCTCTTCCCACAGTGCTCCGCTGCCCCCTATATAGATAAAAATGTGAGCAGGTGAGCATTAATCCTCTTGGAAGTGAGGGATCCACTAAAGAGTAATTAGGCTAGGAGGCAACTGGGGCTTTGAGCAGCTGTCCAAGGTCCTGCACAATTGAAATTTGGGATCCTCCTAATCCAAGGGTCTTATTCAAAGGGCAACCTTTACTAGGAACAATGCTACTCTTGGTGTGGACAACCTCATGGGAAGATTAATAAGCTTGGCGGAAAGGAGACTGTAAGGAGGGAAAGTACTATCCCAATTGTCGAGCTACATCATGGTTTAAATAAGAGCCTAGATGTTGGCATCAGGCAACAAGAACAAGTTCTATTCACAACTCTGTGACTCTGGTCATCATACTACTGAGCCTCAAATAATAGGCATCATTCTCATGATACATACATATGTATACGTGTGTGTGTGTGTATGTGTGTGTGTGTGTATAAAACAGAGCAAGAGCTATAACAATATGATGTGAGTTTTATTAAAAAAGGATTATATTTAAACAAACAGAACAAAAGGTCAGAATGAGCTCCCTCCAGGGAATGGTACTTCAGGTGGCTTAGATTTTCTTCTTTTTACTGCTCTGTGTGTGTGTGTGTTTTCCCTAGATTGTCTACAAATTATATACATTCCTTCTATTAAAAGGAAAAAAATAAAGTAAAAAACAAATGTGTAGTGACAAAAAGTTTGCTCTCCAATTTCCGAAATTATATGAAGTTAAAATTACAAAAAGACAATTACAGCATGAATGTTTGAACAAGAATCCAAAATAATCTAGGAAGGCTACACCCTAAGATTATTTTTACTAAAATTGTTTTCACAGGGGCACCTGGGTGGCTTAGTCATTAAGCATCTGCCTTCAGCTCAGGTCATGATCTCAGGGTCCTGCTCAGCAAGGAGCCTGCTTCTCCCTCTCCCTCTGCTGCCCCCCCGCTGTGCTCTTTCTCTGTGTGTGTCAAATAAATAAATAAAATCTTTAAAAAAATTTTTTAAATATTAAATTGTTTTCACAGAAATCGTAGGTAGAATAAACACTACTAACTACTTACCTCTTAACCAGTTTGTAGGATTTTTATCAAGATTAGTGATATTTAAAAAAAACAAAAGACTGAGTCCAGCATTACATACTTAATAAATGACAGCTATTAATCAGCATTATATGAGGGGTCGCTCAAAGTCCTCAGTGACATTGAAGTTACAGCACTAAACACTGTGCTGAATGTGAGGGTCCCTGCTTACGGTTCATCCAGCCCTTTGCTCCCCAGACTTACAGAGACATCTTATTGGAGTTTGACCTGAATGCTAGATCCCGAACCACTTTCTTTTTTCCCCCCAAATCAGGTTAAAATTGGGGGTTTAGTGAAACATTAAGAATAACTTTCCCAGGGCAAAAGTTTGGAGAATGTACCACAAAGATACTTTTAAAGCTTCCTTCCTTATCTTTTGCCTCCAAATTTTGTGATTATAAAAGTAATATACACTTATTGTTAAATTATGAAAGAGAACAAAAATACATACAGAATTGAGGGGAGCAGGGGGAAGCAAAATTTCTGATGCATTGCAAAAGAAATTGGGAGGAAATGTGCCAAAACGGTAATGGTAGTTTTCTCTGAGCATGGGATAATGAGTGGATTTTTTTTTTTTCTATTTATTCTAAAGAGAAAAAAAAAAAAAAGATAAATAGCCAAGATCTCCAAAGCCGGGAAAAATGACAGTACTCTCAAACCTGGTATTCTTAGACCGAAACCCAAGGAAGCTGAAGGTCCAGTGAGCATTCCTAGTGGAAAATATCCATGCATTCAGTAGAATATATAAATTCAGGACACTATCTGGAAAGCATGGGCAAGACATAAAACATTCATTTCTATAAAATTGAAACAATTTATCTTCCATTCTTGAGCAGATGGGAGGGTAAATTGAGGTTGATTTTTTTTTCACCCTGGTGGTCATGTTGGAGGAAATATGAGTGTTCCCGCCTCCGGCACTGTTTAAAATAAGTCTCTTGGTGCCGTGACTGGACTAGTCAGAACACTGTGGCAGCTTCACCCTCCTCCAGGGGGTAGGCAGTACAGGAGGGGGACTGCAGACGCTTGTCATTTAGGAAGGGTGGGATGAGGAGGCCCTTCGGTCCCAGGGGGAGGAGGATGCAGAGAAGCAGGTGGGGACCACAGAACATCAACCCCTCATCTACAGCTGGTAACTGACTTCTAGAGTGTTCCATGCTCTTCCCACTGCACTCTCTTTGAAACCTGTATTTACCTGACTGATTGAGCTCCAATACCCACCCGTCACTGTCAAGCTTGGCCCCCTGCTCTGTGACCTTAAGCAAGTTTCTTCACCTCTCTGGCCCAGAATTTCCTAATCAGTAAAATGCAAGGATCCTATAGGATGCACTCAGCCACAGTCTACAAACCCATTCCTATTTTCATTGCAGAGGAGGGTGGTAAGAGGGTGCCCTCCTGAGGGGTCGAGACTCTGCGTCCAGCTCGGGAAGGGTTCTTAAGTCTGGCTATGCTTCAAAATCATCGGGGGAACATTTTGTAGGTACAGAATCTGGACCCTCTCCCAGACCCATGAAATTAAAATTTCTGGAGGTAGAAATCAGAAATCTATATTTTAAATAAGCTCCCTAGATGATTCTTAAGTATCTGCTCCATGCACAGGCATCAGGGAGTCAATTATTAATGGCAGATTTTGCTCTGGTATCTTCTCGAGTAACCAAGAAGGTTACAATTGCCTCTAAGAGGGGAGCAAAGGGCACCACCTCAAATGACCACAGTCAGGGTCAGCACAGCTCATTAAGTGCCTCCGTGCAAATTAGAAAAAGGTGCCCATCTGGACAAACATATCCTTTGTCTCAGGGTTTGCTTGCCTTGGCGAGCACGGGCTAGGTTTCAGCCCTTAGCTGCTCCCCTAGCCAGATGTCTATCTGCAATGTACAAGGTCTATCACTGTATTCAGCTGATTGACCACACGCCTTTTGTGACAATGGGTCAAGTCAACATGCTTTCACTTGAGAAAATCCCTGAGGACGAGGTGCAGAGTTTCCCAAGCCAAGTGGGGGACCTGATCCCATTACACCTGTCTGAGGAGGTCCTGGTGGGTGGAGATCCATGTTGGACCGCTCGGTTCTTGCTTGCTTATCCGGGGAGGGGTCAGTTCTTCTTCCACAGGACAATATTTTGTCCAGAATCAGCTTACAACTGGACTTCTAAAGAGAGAGAGTACTAGGAACTGGAGGCTTAATTCTAAGAGCTAAGATGCCGATCTGACATTGAAATGGGCGGGAGAAAGGACAGCCACGTTGCCACTGACTCCTGGGGGAAGAGGAGGAAATGGAAGCAAAGAAACAAGGAGGAGAGAAAAGAAGAATGAGAAATAAGGGGCCAAATAAATACACGGGGAACCCTGGTTAGGAATACGGGACTAAGTTAGGAGTAATTAGAAAGAGTGACACACGCGCACACACACACAGAAACAGAAAAGGAGAACAAAAAGAGAGCTAATGGGAAGATAATCCCATTTGTGCATGGCATGGCAATGACAGGCGCTGGCACAGACAATACAGACAGGGCTGGAGGGCAGGGGGGAGGGCACCCAGAGATAAAAAGAACAGTGCCAGGCTGGCCTGCAAATCTTGTCTGAGGGGTTGGGGGAAGGTGACTGGGGCATCGGTGACACAGAAACCAGTGACACGTGGGTGGGAAAATAAAAACCAGACGATGAGCTAGAAATGGACAGAGAGAAGTCTGGAAATGTCATATGTCACCCAGGACTGTCTGACTCCAGCTGAGTCATTTCTGAAGAGACTTCAGGCAAGTCAAAGAAAGCCAAACACTGCCCAAGACCCAGACTTGAGATCTGAGATGCACCCTGGCATTGCAGTCACTGCCCTCCAGTGGCTGGACATCTGCTCTGTGATTGTCAGAGAGCTGAAAGGAGGGCTTTGCTGGGTTGTAGACGGCCAGGAGGTGAGGACGGGTTTGGGATTCCTTTTGAGTACTCTGGTGAGTCTGGTTTCTCCTCCATACCTAGAACCCAGAGGCAGACACATCCTCTCCACCGGGCTCTGGTCATTGTAATAAGAGTTGTCTCCAGGGAAATATTGCGAATGGCATCATTCAGGCATGCCCAAATAAAACTACCGCCATCAAGGCCGTATTGTGAGCATGACAGAGGGACTGAGGCCAACCATGACACTGTCCTCATTCTTGGCGTAAAAAGGAAACTGGATTCTGTGGGGTGGGACATTTGCTCCTTATATGGATTTAGAATCCCCAAGCAGTCACTCTTGGGAGGGGACAGCAGGGAGAAGTGGTAGAAATAGAAGAGAACAGGAAGCACCTGCCACAATGGAAGGGACAGATTAAGGCGGCGTGGGCCGTGTGCAAGAGCGAAAAAGCGCGCGTGCGCATGCACGCACATGCGCACATGTGTACTTATCTGGGGATACCATGGTAAACGTGTTGCCTCCTGCGTAGGCGGTGAAAGAAGGTTCTGATTCCTGACAACAGCTTCTAAAGCCGTAGAGAAACACCTGTTCGTTTCCCACAGCCAGCTCTTCCCGTCTCATGAATTATCACTTGATCACCACTGTTCAGCACTGAAATCTAGTGATATGTGAGAGTCCTTTAGTGGGAAATCTCCTTGGTGTTGCCTTCTGCACCTGAGATGCCAGCATAAGAAATCAGACTATTATTTAGAAGGAATCTTCAAATGCATGAATTTTATGTGATGTGGTGTTCTGAAAAATAGTTGCTAGAAGCCTTTGGGGCACACTTTTAATTTAACAACAACAAAAAACTTCTGATAGCCTTTCTTATGAATCTCCAAAGTAGCTAAATAAATTTGTTTTTTCTCCTCTAATATGTTCATGTAAATCAATCTCTCTTGCCTCCTCCACCCTCATTTATTGGTTTCATTCCTTGTCTGCGAGAATTTTCAATTTGTACTTCTTGTCCTAGTGAACAAATACTAGATATATACTCCCTAATAGTCCCAGTCTGTGTCTATAAAACCAGAGGGACAGGAGGCTGAGGAATTTCTGGTGAATTCAGGACAGGTTAGACAGAAGACCTGGTAAAGCCCCATGCTGGGGTAGGACGCTTTTATATCCTAGGTCCTCTGTGGGACAACTGTGTCTCCAGGGATGCTGTGGCAGGAAATGATTGATTTTGTTGCCAGCCTCAAAGACCAAAAATATAATCTCAAACATCCCATGTTCTTTTAATAACTCATTAGAAATCTGTCATCCATGACTTTGTTTTAATCTTTTTGAAGCTATTTTTTTACTTTTAGTGAATAGGAGCTTCTTGCGTAATGAGTTCAATAATTTTACAACTGGTGACCTGATCCTGTCACCTGGGTGCACTACAGTGACTGGCTTCACCTCCCAGTTCCACCCACACATTTCTCAACATGGGCATTTTTGGCAGAACCAGAGGCACCAAAAAATGGTTGCAAGCCCCTTGACTCACATGCCTTACATATATGATCCCTGATTCTGTCATTCTTTGCTGTTTGGTCTTAAAAACTTTTATCTATAGAATAATTTTAGGATTATGTTTTACTTACAGAATCCAGATAAATACAAATTTAGATAGTCTCAAGAGGTTTTGAGTGGGTTTGTTTTGTTTTTTTGTTTTCTTTTTAGGGTTATTTTAATTTATCTAATTTTTTAAAAAAGAGTTTACTTATTTATTTGAGAGAGACAGAATGAGAGAGAGGGAGAGATCACGAGAAGAGGGGAAGGGTAGAGGGAGAAGCAGACTCCCCACTGAGCAGGGAGCCCAATGGGGAACTCGATCCCAGGACCCTGGGATCATGACCTGAGCTGAAGGCAGATGCTTAACCGACTAAGCCACCCAAGCGCCTTATTTTATTTTGAAGGACCCAGAACGATCATATATAATGAGGGATTATCCCACCAAATATACAGACAATTTGGAGCTTCTCCCTCCTGCTAACAATTTTAGGGGCACCTACGTGGAAGTTTGGTGTCCAAAGCCTTAGAAAGCAAGAGCTCCTCAAGAGCTAGTCTTCATTATCAGCCTCTTCTCCTGTCTCTGTAAACTGCACTCTTAAGCTACAATGGGCTATTTATTTGCTAGTCCCGGAGAAGTCATGCTTCTTATGTCTACAGGCCTTGGCATATACTGTTCCCTTTGCTTAGAATTACCTTTGTCAGCCATTAAATAGAACAGTTGAAAATCTAACTTCTCCACGACATCCCATTCTAGGTTCTCAGATGTCATCTAAGTCACCCCTTATACTGTAATCACATAGACCTTTGCTCACACCTTTCTTTTAATAGGTTTTAGAATTCATTGTCATTTTTTCGTTATGTGCCCATTATCTATCTAGACTATTAGTTCTTCCAGAACAGAGACCACATCTTCTTATAAGTAGCAATCTAGCTTATCCTGGTACAATAGGTAATGGAGTGAGTATTTGCTGAAAACATGAATGAATGAGAGCATAAATGATGGTGTACGGGGCTGAGAGGATTTGTATGAACAAACCAGCTCATTCACACACATATGCACACACCACGCACACGCATGCCATGTACACAGATGCAGCACCCACGTGTGCACGAAGGCGCACATGCACGCACACGCAGGTCTCGGTAAACTGGAGCGCCAGGCAGAGGCTGGGTAAAGTTGCAGGTGTAATTTTTTGTATTAGTGTCCTTAATCAATTTTCTTCCTTGTCTGAAAGTCATGAATGCTTATTGCTACTTTTCTCCTCATACATTAACCTAGATTTTTCACAGGGGAATTCATTTTAAATATCACTGGCCTGGGATTTGCTTGTTGTACTTCAAAAGAATGTTCAGCTATTTTTATGTACGCAGTACAAGGATACTAGGTGAAAAATATAAATACCCACACATGCTGCTTCCCTTCACCTTCTGGAACAGTAAATATTCAGGAAAATCAGGCCCGCCATCGATTTTTCCATAATACCCCAATACGTATCATTAGTTGGCAATCTGTCAGGCCGGTTTCAATTCAAGTGACAGACTTCACGTTCAAATCAATTTCGATTAATTTTGTAAGCATCATTTAGAGAAACGTGGCATCAAACCCCCATTTAAATCAAGATGTATGGCATCCTCCACTTTTCATTTATCTTGTCATTTTATGAGGAAAATGCAGTCTTTTGTCTGGTGTTTTTTTATATACATATAAACCCATGCTGCTTATCACTCCTGGTTCCATGATCCCCAAGATAGTCACTTTTTTTTCCCCTCCTAACAGTTGCTCCATTATTTTATTAGTGTCCAAAACGAGACCTCGCAGACAGTGATGATCAGAGAATAATGGAAATTAGAGATGGAAATGACAGATTAGGCCTCCTTGTCTGTTTCCTGGGGCTAATGTTCCTGTCAGTCTGCAACTCGGTGCTTTAGCCTGTCTTATTTTAAACGACACCAACATGGGGCCTCCACCAAGTCCCCAGAGGCTCTTGTCTACATCCCAAGACTGCCTGTACCACGCAGCCGGAGGGGATGACGAACCCTTGTGCGATTACTGATTGAAGCCAGGCCCGTCCTCACATGATCTGTCTGCAAGGCGAGGGATGTGGAGGCTTGAGCGATTAGCCACCAAATCCAATCACTGCAGAAGGCCAGCCTGGATCATTCAGGGCAAAAAGCGAAATGATATTTTGCCGTTGTTTTCTTCAGCGGCAAGTTTGCAGGCTAAGAGATAGAGAGCTGGTTATCCATCACCCTTCGCAACGTTCTACTCAGTAAGAATCATCACCAACCCAGATGCTCGGCCATCATGCAAGCTAAAATCCTGGCTCCCCATCCGTGATGCAAACATTTCAGGGGACGGAGAGTGAGGGGACTAAGGTGACTCTAAATAGCAAACAGCACTCTGTATTCATAGTCCACCTGACATCTATTAGCCAAGTCCTCGGTCCTCCCCACCCATCTTTCAACAGCACGCCACCTCATGTGTATTTATACCCTTCTACAAACACCGTCCTCCAAATCCGGGGTACTGCCTCTCTGATAGGATCTCAAGTTCAATGGAAACAGAGCAATCCTTCATTTTCACCAACAGAAAAATTTCATGGCATTTTGACTTCCTCAAGTTTTCTGACCTGTGACTCAGATTTCCTTCCCCTAACTTCATTCTCTCTTGTCCTTATTCCTCAACCTCAACCCGTTCCAGAACATTTGCCCTCTTCTAACGTCGATGGGCATCTATCATGCCTTGACTTAGTCATCAGCTGGCCAGTTCTCCGAGTTGAGTCCTTCTATCCTTCACCATAAATCACTCCCTTGGGCTCTTCAATCATTTTTATTGCTCTTCTCCAAACTCTCACCCATTTGTCTCCATATTTATTGCTTTGAGAGTCCAGAACTACACTCCCTATTCTAGGCTCAGTCTCATCAGAATCCTACCTCGGGGATAAGAGTCCTCCATGCCAATGTATGAAATGATGGTGGTGCCTTTTTCCCACCTTGTCAGGCTGCAAACACATTTCCAACCTGCACAAAAGCAATCGCTCTCAGGTGGCTTGTGCCTTGATTTCTTTCTAGTGTTCCCTGTTCCATCAACTGCTATTATTAGTTAGTGTTTATTGATCCCATTCTCTTCCCACCCTGCTCCATGAGCAAGCCAATGCAGAAAGCAGCTTTCAGCACCCAAAACAGAGTAGAAAGATGCCTCTAAACTGAGGGCTTTAGAGGGGAGGGGGTGGGGGATTGGGATAGGCCGGTGATGGGTATTAAGGACGGCACATATTGCATGGTGCACTGGGTGTTAATAAACAAACAATGAATCATGGAACACTACATCAAAAACAAAGGATATATTGTATGGTGACTAACATAACATAATAAAAAATTATTATTAAAAAAATAAAATAAAAAATAAAAAAATAAAAAGCAAAGGAAGATGCACAGGGCTGATGGCTGCCTGGCAATGTGAATGATCTTCATGCCACTGAACGGTGCACTTCAAAATGATTAAAATGGTCAATTTTATGTGATGTAGATTTTATCACAATAACTTTTTTTAAATGTAAAAAAATTAAAAGAAAAAGGCAAGACAAGGGAACTCTCATCCCAGTCATGTGTGCTTGGGGGAAAGCAAAGGTCTCAGAGGGAAAGGGTGACTGGGGATCTGGCAGAAGTACCCTGACTCAGTATGGAGCACTCCCGCATGTCACCCTGGCTGACGGTGGTGGGGGAAGCACGTTTCTCCTCATGTCCGTCTCTCAGAGCCCCTCAAGCTCTGGGTGAGCCACACGGGAGTCTAGGTGGCTTCGTGCGTCTCCAACAAAATCCTCAGCTAAGTTCTGCCTGTGGAATCCTGGTGGCTGGCGGTGGAATGAAAAAGAAGACAGGGACAGCTTGATTTTCAGATCCCAGCTGGAGGCTGTGGGGCTGCGAGTCAGAGGCAGCATCTCTGAACTCGTAAATGGAGAAAAAGATGACACGGACGTCACTGGAATGGTATAAATATGGAAATGCACGATGACATTTTTACCCATTCGCGATTCAGAATATAACCAGCCTTTAGCTCCGTTCCCTGCACGCAACTGCTCCGCGTCTCTTCTGCACGAAGAAGGGTGACATCTGGGAAGTGGCTCACTTGCCATTCCCTGCACTTACCCCTGGTTTGTGCCCCATTCATTCCGAATGCAAAGGTGCTTGTGTACCGGATCCTTCATGTAACCTTCGTAGCAGAGGCATTCCCCTTAGAAGCAGGGTAGGAAGAAGAAACATGAAGCAATTGATTAACATGTCTGTTTGAGAAAATGAATATGAAATGAAATGATCAGATTAAACTCCGACTCTAATAGTGGTGTGGATGAAATGATAAATCCCATTATGTCACACATCCCCGTCTCTACCGCCCACGTGAATGAACACACCCTCAATCTCTCCATCTTCTACTACGTGCTAATTTTCACTAGTGGAGAAACCGAACATTTACAAAGAACCTACTGTACGTGCTCTGTAAAAGCAAACACCGGGAAGTCTTTGAGCAAAAGGACTTTTTCATCCTTATTTGCGCAGTGCCTAGTCTCCTGCAAGGCGCATATTAGGTGATCAATGAATGTTTAAAGAGCTCCTAAGTGACTTATTTCATCAAATATTTCTAAGAAACTTGAAAAGTAGGTATTATCAGCTATGCTATGCTGATAGAGGAAACTGAGGCTCGGAAAAATGAAGAGATCTGGGGACAATTTATAAACGGCAGTTAACATTTGAATCTATGACTCTCTGACTCCGGACCTTTATTCCCACCATGCCATGCTGTTAGCCCACAGAGCAACTACATGCTTAGAGGAGGCCACTTATATCCGTTACGGTTTTAGAGGAATTCTGTGTTTTTGTTTTTTTTTTAATGAAAATGGCTAATGATTTTGGAGCTGTTAAACAGAAGGACCATCCACAATTCTCTATTTGTTTAGGATAGTACGATGCTTCATTACCACTAGTTACTCCATTAATATACCAAGGGGTTCACAACCCCTCTGGAATTGTATGCAAAACCGTATATGTGTGTATGTTCATGTTGCCACGGCAGGATTCCATAACATTCATCTGATTTACAAGGAAACTCAAGACCCCCCAAAATTAAGAAGCATTGCCTGACTTACCACTGATCTTGAAAACAAATTGCTCCTGTTCCCTTATATTAATAATTCCTTATGTAATTTATATATCCCTAAACTGCAGAGACCAGTCCCACTCTTTCACTGGCTGGTTAGTTCGTAGGTAAAGAACAGGGCGTGACTTCCTATAATCTGTACGTAACAAAAGTGGCTTGCCCTCAGGAGACCAGGGGCATGCAGTTTGTTCATCTTTCTAGCAAGAGACACTTAAAAAAGGATACACATAGAATAATAGCTTTGAGTGCTGTTTTCTCTTTTCAAAGACAAAAACCAATAAAAATGAAGCAAAGTGGCCCCACAGTTATGAGGGAAGGGAGTGGGTAGGTTCTAAAGCAATGAGTTTTTTGTTAGGATCTAAGCTTAACCATTCCTTTCAAGATGGACCTCTAAGCTACTCCCCCTCAGGACCCCACTACCAGATAATGCTCATTTTCTTCCCCCCAACACCTGCTTAGCTCAAGGTGCTTAGCAGCTTCTTAGTTTGTGGGGGCTGTACACAGAGTATGAGGTCAGTCCTCTGTCTCCTGTATGGGACACTCAGGCTTCACATGAGCTAGATTCGCAACAGGCTCAAATCCACGGGCTCCAGGGGTGCTGAGCTGTAGCTAGGAACGGTCAGGGAGCTAGGGGCGGAACATAGGAAAAGGAAGCTTGAAATTAGATAGGTGATAATTAAGCTTTCAGATGAAGGCTGTTTCTTTGGGAAAAGGAAAGATAAAGAAGGCAAGTACCAGAGGCTCATAAAAGAAGAAAATCACCAAGGAGCCAGGCCGCCTGTTTACCAAGTTCAAGGAAAGCAGGGGCTCAAGACTATAAGCTACACAAGGGCAGGAACAAGTTTCATTTTTCTGCACGAGTAGGGATTGTATACATAATGTGTAATGGAAAATTCATTAATTAACTTAAAATTTTGCCCTACGTTTATAGTTAACACCACTACCATCATTCTCAAGACAGAGAGATCGAGGGCAACTAAAGGGGTCTAGGGCACAGACATGCTTCCCCCTTCAGAAGATCATCTCCTGATTGTCCTCGTGGACATCAGGCCTGGGTGTGACGTTAAAAAACAGGAAGTAACCTCAAGAGGTTGTCAGAGCCATCACTCCGACTCTCAGAGGGTCTTGGCTGGAGGCCTTGCCCTAGAAATGCGGACTGACAGGAAAGGAAGTCCTTCCACATTTGATATCTAGTTACCACAAAACATGTAAAAATAAATGCACTAACAACTCAGAGTTCAAGCAGAGCCTGATTTTCCTAATGATGGCAATATGCACCATTTGTAGAGCACATTTACCTTTCTCAAATTGCCTTCAAAGTCATTATCTCCTTATGCGGTTTCATCACTCATGACTATGTGGGGACACCACCGACAACAGAGAAAGCTTTCCTCCATATAATGTCATGTGCAGCCCAAAGTCAGAGCAACAGAGACATTTTCAAACATATCAGGCTAGAGTTTGAGGATATCCAAAATCTGCGTCTCAAATGATCCTCATTTCCGGAACCCACCAAACGTCCCCCTTCTGCATTCCTCCTCAAAACCAGTTTGGCCATCTACACGGAAAGGAGTTTTGACTTGATGAGGGAAGTTGCTATGGCAACCAAATGCTAAATCTTGACTTTAAGAGGGGTTTCGTGCAAGCACAAGCTCCGACTGTTAGCTGTGAATTTTAAAGACCCCACAAGGGTGTTGGATGCCCTCCTAAGCTAGAAGTGTTACAGTCTCTGCATCTGCTGTGACAGATGGCGGGGAACACATGACGTGCCGACTCGGTGGCGGTGTTTGCAGGAATCCAATGGAGAGACGTGTCACGGCCACGGAGAAGTGCCCAACCGGGAGGGAGTGTGCCCTGCAGGAGACACTCACGGGCAACCACACTACCAGAGAGCAGAAGCCCACCAAGAGGTGATCCAGGGAGGGCGAGGAAATGGCTACCCTTGATTTGTGCTTGGTACCCTGAGGTCACATGCCTTGAAGGAACTTGTATGGCGCCTGTGCCTTCCCTCATTGCCCATTCTACAGGTGAAGGACTGAGGTGCAAATCTCATCAAAGGATTAACGAAAGACCTTGAAGCTAGGGCTCCTCAGACATGACTGGGCTGGACTTGACGGGGCCAAAAGCCCCGAGTCACCTATCCTTCAGGTTGCTGTTGGCTTTTATTAAATGGAATTGGGTGATGACCTCCCTCTGGAAGACATCTGGACTTGGGTAATATCTAACTGCCCGGCCTCCTTCCCTGTGGAGACATCAGGCAAGAGGCAGGCCCAGAGTCAAACAGCCCTGCATGACTCTGGGAGGGCAGACAGAGGGAAATACGCCAAAGTACGTCCTGAAGGAAGGTGTTTTAATTGAGCCGCAAAAGGGAGTTTGGAAAGAGTGGGCAATCCACGTGGCAGGAACAAAATGGGAGCTGTTCTACCCTGCCAAATTGGGCTCGAGAGAGAGAGAGGCAGTGGTTCAGACCGAGGAAAGGGGAGGAGGGCTACACTGAGTCTGGAAAAGTGGTCCAATACCCCTTGCCAGATTTTACATATTTCTTTGTAGTTAGGACTAGCTTCTAGAAAGATCTGGGGTAGAAGGAATTTCTGTGGATGGCAATCTTGGATGGCAATTAAAATTTGATTTAGCTTGGGAGACTGTGCTCCTTGCAGACCCATAAAAGCTACATATCTTGAAAAGGGCAGTGAGGGTCTGTGGCCAGGGCTGACGGGGGCTGTGAGATCAAGCAGGTGTGTGCAGCCCCCGCAGTTGCCCAACCGGCTGAACACAGCCCGGGCCTGGAGGGGTGAGAAACGCTAAGGATAGCAGTTAGGCTGTGGTTCCCTCAAAAGCCAAGCAAGGGAGCAAACAGACAACGGTAAGAAAAACGCTTAGAAGGCACAGGAAAAGTCAACCTCTGGCTGGATCCAGCCAGGGCACTATGCCATTCAACCTCAGTGGTCTGCTGTCAGCCCACTGGAACCAGAGACACACCCAGGTCATAAACCTGGGAGGATCTGGGGAAGAATGTCAGTGTGCGTTGGCCAAGAACTTCCAGGCACTGGGCTCCCAGTTCCAGGTACGTTACATCCCCTCCAGATAGTTTGTTGCTAGAATGTAGACAGGAATCTGCAACGGAAAACAGACCAACAAGCTCCATCGAGCGCCAGCTCTTCTGTCGACGCCTGACACATCTTTGCATGGTCTAGGGGGCCACCTCTGTAAGCGGGGCTGGGGAGCTACAGAGGAGCGTAACGATGCTTGTCCTTTCTCTGTCCTTTTCTTCCTGCTGTTTCTACAGGTGCCATGACAATGATCACAAACATAGTGGTTGAAACAGCACTAATTTATTATCTTACAGCTCTGTAGGTCAGAAGTCTGACTAAGTCTCACGGGGCTAAACACAAGGGGTCCGTAGGGCTACGTTCCTTCTCATGAGGAGAATCTGCTTCCTCGCCTTTTCCGCCTTCTGGAGGCCACCCCCATTCCTTACGCCGTGCCCCCCTCCTCTACTTCAAAGCCGGCAGTGGCTGGTGGGGTCCTTCTCACGTTCGTGTCGTAGGATCTGGTCTCTTCTTCTGCCTCCCTCTTCCACTTTTAAGTGGGCCCACCTGGTTGATCCAAGATACTCTCCTCATTTTATTTTTTTTAAAAGATTTGTTTGTTTATTTATTTGAAAGGGGGGGGAGAGTGCACTAGAGTGAGCAGGGGGGAGGGGCAGAGGGAGAGAATTTCAAGCAGACTCTCCACTGAGCAGGGAGCCCAACTCAGGGCTCGATCTCACAACCCTGAGAGCATGACCTGAGCCAAAACCCAGAGTCAGACGCCAAAACCAAGAGTTCACCGACTGAGCCCCCCAGGCGCCCTACTCTCCTCATTTTAAAGCCAGTTGTTTAGCAACCTTAATTCACCTTCGCCATGTAACGTAACTCATTCACAGGTTCTGGGGATGAGGAGGAGAACATCTTGGGGGGCCCAGTATTCTGCCTACCACAGCTGCTATTCAGGACCACTGTGCAGGTGATGAGTAAAAACACGCTTAACTCTGGAACCCTCTGGAAGGTTGCCTAAGGAGAGCTCCAGGCCCCAGAGGATGCTCCTTTGCAGTGACGGAGCGTGTGTGTTTGTGTGTTTGTGCAGCGTGTATGTGAAGAAGTACACACGTGCACTTGCACAGTTCCGGATCTCCATATGGGCAGACCCCTCAGCATGGCTGGGAAAGCACATGTCCCAACACTATGACATTTCCAAGTGAGTTAGCTGGAGGGTTGCAAAAATAACGTCGGCTTGACTTGCAGCCAATTCCCACACTCAGCTCTTTGGAGAAAGGCTCTAGGATGGAGTGTGGGAGGCGATAAAGTTTCTCACTGACGAGCATGTGGGTTGACCACATCATCCCATGTGCGGGAAGAAGCAGGGTGGGAAGGGGGAGGGCTTCCATTTCCAGCATTAATGAAAATAAAAGTCTCTGCAGCAGCATTTCTCAGCTGCTCCCCCCAAATGAAGATGTTGCACCTTAGCTCTCTGGTGTGGCATCTGGGTTCCTCTCTGCAGTCTCCCTCCTGGTCTTCCAGTTGGATATTCGGTCATTGTCACAGATACTGGGAAGCCACTAGCAGAGGAGGGCTTCCCAAAGTCATTTTCAGCAAGGATTAGAAATGAGACGTCTGGGAAGACTGAAGAGGCAGGTGATGGGAACTTCACTGTGGACAAGCAGCCGGCCCGGCTCCTGGCTCGGGAAGCACGCTCAGTAATGACGGCTGCTTGCATAGTCTTCAATGACAAATATGTTGGATCTGACATGTCTGGGGAAATCAAGCAACCCTTGATAACCCCCTCTGCTCTGACTTCATGACGGATGGAACACAGACTATGCCTTAGGAAGCCGCGGGGCTTAGGGTGAGTTATGTACATTCTTGGGGGGATTCACACATTGGTCTAAAGGAGGTCATTTCTCTCTAAGACCCCTCCATGCTCAAAACACCAATCCCTTCTCCCCACATGTAATTGAAAGTGCTTCCTGTTCTTTGAAACCTCAGTAGAACCTTCCAAGGCCCTCTGAAGATCAGGCTTGGATCAGAAGTGAGTTTAAGCACTGAGCTTGTCCCAGGATCTCTCACTCCAAGTCAGCCGGGGGGACCAGAGACCAGCTCTGCTCATGGAGAGGCCCCTCTTTGGAGATGAGCCCTTTTTCCTTTTTCCCAAGCACACTGGCTTTTGGGCATGGTGCTCAACCCATCTGTTTGATTTGGTGTTTGCCTGACAGCGTGGGAAGAACAGTAAGTAAGCACAGTCTTAGATATCAGATGTTTGAAATGCTGTACTTTCTTTTCCATATGGGGGCCTGGAATCCCGACGATGGGCCCAGGTGAAAACAACTCTTAGACCTAAGAAAATGAACTCTGAGTGTTGCAGCCACCTGTTACTCTTCCAAAGACACACAGAAATGCATTATAACAGAAGCAGGGCTCTATCTCTTGGACTCAGTCTCTACTAATAGCCCTCCACCCCAGCACCTGAAGAAAACGCATCTGTAGGAGTGTGTGTGCCTGTGTGTATGTGTGCACGTGTGTGTGTATGTATGTGTGCATGTGTACTGTGTATGTGTATACGCATGTGTGCACGTGTGTGCATGTGCGTGTACTCGTATATACGTGTGCGTGTGTGTGTGGTGGAGGAGAAGGGGCTGTACCTGAGGCACAGGGAGCTGGAGGAATTGGCCCCCAGATTCCTACACTTCCCTTGGGGGTCTTAGCTATCATTACATGCCTTCCTTTGTTCTAAGACATTACACGACTTCCCTGGGAACGATCTATCTGTGGTACTGAATCTACTGGACCCAGGTCCTGATGAAGACTGTTGCAGGTAAACCCCTTCTACAAGGAAAGTGCACAGCAACCCGGAAGGAGGGGCCCACACTCCTCAGGATCGTGGAGCTCACGAAGCTGTGGGCGTGGCACCATGTGTGCCGTGTCCGAATGTGGACCCTCTCGGGGAAGCCCCAGCCCCATCTGATAACATGACAGCCTGAGAGATGTCTCTCCCCTTGGCCCCAGTAATCTCTCTCCTAGAATTTACCCGAAGAAAATAACTTCATTTATGTGGAAATGCATTTATGTGGAAAGATATTCATTTTGGTAGTATTTATAAAAATTAAAAATTTAAAGCATCCTAAATGTCAAATAATAGGGGACTATTTAAATGAGCTATGATATGGACGTACAATGGAATACCAAATAGCCATTACAATTATGTTATTGAGGATTATTTAATGGTTCTGGAAAAATTTCATGATAGAATGTGAAGTGAAAAAATCAAGAAAACGCTACTGGACTTAGTGTGCTTATAAGTCTCTAAAACTCATGCTCAGATAAAAGATCAGAAGGCAGGACAATACAATTTTAAAATGATTTCTCCAGGAGATAGAATTATAGATGATCATTATTTTCTCCTATCAACTTTTCTAAATTTTCCAAATTTTCTGCAATACACATGCATAAAAAGTCTAGCCCCAGAAGCTGACTTCCGCTGACAGGATGGCAAATGGATGGTGGAGGTCATCCTAAACTGGCCTGTCTGGGGTACAGAGTAGGGGCTACAGGTAGGATTCTTCCAAGGCTTCCGCCAGAAGATGACACGTTTTAAGTCAACATGTTCAGGGGCCCAGCCGCACACTGGTAGCTTGCACCGTCTAGGCCCCCAAAGGCAATGGAAACATCGGGAGAGGTGGTCTGGGTTTCCAGAGGGGTGATTGCAAGAGGCATGAACTCTGACAGTTACCCGCTGCCCGGTGCTCCTGCCTACCAGTTTCGGGGTCACATTGGTGTTCACAGGGGTCCAGGAGCCGCCGGGCACAGAGGTCCATGGCCCAGGGCCCACTGGAGTTCTGCTGAGAGAAGAGGACCACTTGAGCGGGGTTCAGCCAGTCACTGGCATCCAGCTGGCTCCCCTCCAGCAGGATGAAGCGGCTCCCTGCAGGAGAGAGAGAGGAGGCGTGCCTGTGCGTGCACACATGCAACACACACACGTGCGTGCACACACGTGCATCACTCAAGACACAGTACGGGATGCTGCACAGATTAGCCCAATCCGAGGTCAGTACTCCTACCAGCCCCAGCCTGTCATGAGCCCCCGAGCAAGGGATCCGCAGATGGAGGCTCAGCCACCACGTGGACCTCCTGCTGCCCTTGCTCCATTGTTCCCTGCTGCTTTGCTCCACCCCATCTCTATCAGGGTGGGCCTAGGGGATGCTGGGACAGAGCAGCTCTGTGATGGCCACGGCATGGCTCCATCAGACCCAGCCACAGGCACTGGCATTCACCCAAGGAGCAGGGGCCTGCTGCCTGGTCTCCTCCACTTGCCGTGAAATAGCAGGCCCTCTAATAGCGCGCACAGTCCCCACCTGTTTTCACCCTTCTAGCAGCAGAGAGAAGAGACATTAACAAGTCAATTAGGTGCTCTGGGCCTCACGAACTCAGGGCCTCCAGAACCTGTACTGCTCCCTCATTATATTGGGGTCCCCCTGGACAAAAGGAAATTATTGCTTCAGAGTTCTAGGCTTTTAGCAAGTTCCTACAATTAGGAATTTCTCACCCGGGCATACCAAACCGAAGCATGGCTGATTCTTAATCACCTCCACTGCTCCACTTAGCTTCTCTCTTCCCAAAAGCCAGAGAATCTCTCGGTGTCTATCTACCTGTATCCAGCATGCTCTGTATTTCTCTACAAAGACAGGGGCTTATTTTAAAGCAAACAGAAATGAGAAATTGGAATGGGCATAGAGAAGAGGAGGTAATCTGTTCAATTTTTTTTTTTTAACCTGCTTTCTGATTTTGTCTGTGGACAATCCAAATTTGTCCTAAGCCTTAATTGTCTGGGTTTCTTTGCCCTCACTTACAGTAATAAGTAACAGTGACCCCTGGCTTCTCTATCTTCCTGACCCAACATGAAAACTTCCCCTTTGGGGAGGAAGCCGCACCCACGGAGGCGAGCTTACCATCGGCGATCAGGTGCTCAGGGACGTGCAGTGTGATTTTGACAACGAGGGGGCAGCTGACGTGGGAGGAGCACACAAGGCCAATCACGCAGCTGGTGATGCTGATCAGCGTCAAGGTGGTCTTATTCACAGGACTTCGGGGAGAGCCCACTGGAAGCAAGATACAAGCAAGACACGTGGCGGTAAGAATCTTGGCAGTGGGAGGCCGATCTGGCCTTCTGCTGCCCAACCCAGCAAACAGGGGAGGCAGTGGGCAAACCTAGCCCTGGCAGGGAATGTTCCATCCTCATGGAACACCATGTCGGCAGCTAGAGTCAGAGGGGATTAGCCTACTAGTGGCCCTCGGGGTCAACAACGGTCAGTTGTGTGCAAGTTCTCTGCACTCTTCCTGGGACAGGTTCACAAAGAAATGAGAAAGGAGGGCATTCTCCCCCGCTACTCGCCTGGCTGAGCTCCAACCTCTTGCCCAAAGGTGGCAAGGATGCTTCTACCACGTGCTAGAACTCTCTGCACTTCTCACCGCTTCTCACAGCGGGCGCTCTCAAAAACCAGGTCCTTCCTCCCAGGTTCAAACTACTTCTCAAACTGCCTCTTGAGAAACTTCCTAAGTTCTGTGGGTGGGAGTCCTACAGGTGACTCTTTGTCTATAGGACCGACCAGGAAGGAGGAAAGTCTGCTCTGTATGTGTAGAGGATGCTGTCATGCCTGAAGGGTCCCGCCAGCCCTGCAGTCGCTGGGGTAAGATTATAAATGGCAGCCTTGTGAGCAAATAAGGATGCCGAGAAGACACTTGCAGGCAGGTGCGGACAGAAATAGGAAGGAAGGTTTTCATGGTGTGTCTTTGTTTTCGGTTTTTGTGCAGAGGATAAAATGGTAGTAACAAGAGGGACATTTCATGTGGAGGCAGAACAGATGTGGGGAAGTAGGAAAGCAAGGCAAGTGGCCAAAAAAATGTGTCCTTTGTCATTTTCTTATGGTCTGGTCTGTGTTGGCATTTACGACTGATAGAAATAAAAGGTATCTATTACGTCGGACAGCGGGCGAAGTGCTTTGTATACATTATTTTCTTTTTATTATTTGCTTCCTTAGAATAAATCTAGGAGTCTGGATAGTAACTACCCACTTCACAGGTAAGGAAAATCAGTCTCAAGGAGATCAACCTCATAGTGACAGTTAAAATCTACGAAGCGTCATTATGTGTCAGGGCCAGCGCTCAGGCTTTGCGTGGCTCGTGTCACTTAACAATGACCACGGTCTGATGAGGCAATGCCCACAGAGGGACAATCAAAGAGGTGACAGGGCACATCCAGGGTCAAGCTGCTACTAAGAAGCTGGGATGGAGGCAGGGGTCCAGCTGAGGCGACAGCCCCCAGACAGGGCGCTACTCAATCTTTGGGCCCAGGGGAGTCTTTGGAACGGCTGTTCTCAGGACCACGGGACGGTCTGGGTCCGTGGCTGCACCCATCCCATCCGTTATGGCAGCAGGTGCTCTGAGCTGCGTGCTGGCAGGAGCTGGGGGATGAGACACCGCAGGGTGGCAGACGGCCTCGGGATCCTCTGTGCCTTGCTACCTGGAGATATTCTTTTCACCTTAGGAACCTTTCACCAGGGGGTTTATTTCCCCACACTTACGAATCTCTACTCCCAGCGCAAACCGGGCCTGAGCAGCAGATCTGCCACCAACCAGCACGTCCCCCGGGCACTCGAAAGCGAGACTGGACCCTCCCTCTTCCTCCGATTTCCACCACCGGAGAACGGCGCCCTGAGCTACTTGGTTTCTCCAGTCGGAAAACTCCTGTCCGACCCTGCCCTCCGTGATACAAGCCATGCCCTCCCTCCCTCCACGCCATGAAATCTGTTTCCAGCTTCTGTCCAAAGTCTCTCTGGCCTTCATTTTCTCCATCCCAACCGCGCCCAGCACCGCACACCTGGACNNNNTCGCGAAGCTGAGCGGACCAGGGGGACGCTCTTGGAAAGCCTCCAGATGCGCCAACTGAAGCGTTAGGTCTGCGTCCTCTGGTCAGGGCGCGTGCTGTCTCCTGACCCCCCAGCCTTACTTCCTAAGCAAACCGCAAACCCGCACCAGACGCTTCATTCTAGTAAACCCTTTCCCACTCTCTGACTAGACCGTTATCGTTTGTGTCTCTGACTTTGCACATATCATTTCCTCCTCCGCAGAATGCCATTTTGTCACCTTGTCAGCCTGGTATACACCTACTCTTCAAGTCTCCGTGCCAACAGCATCTCCTTGTAAACACTTCCCTGAAACCTTTAAGAGCAGATTCTCACTCATCCCTTGTTGTTCCTCTAGCCCTGGTGCACCCTGCTGTTAAAGCTTTTATCACACGGTGTTGTCACTGTTTACGGGCACTTGCCGCTGCTCTCCTGTGACTGCAGTAACTTGCTACTCATCTTCCTGCCTCCGTGGTCCTTCCGGATCATCCACCCACCATCTAGCATCTCTACCTGACTTCGAAATGTCCAGTGGGCCTACAGAACCAAGTGCAAACTCATGGCTCAGGTGCGGTCCTTGGGGAGACGGCCTGCTATCCATCCCCATCCCTGCTGCCCCGTGGCCTCTGTTCTTACACTGCCATACAGAACTGCTTTCACGTGCTTAAAAATACCATGTTCTTTTGTGCCTTCGGGGCTTCCTATATGCTGTTTTCCTTACTAGGATGTCCTTACCCTAGATTCTCCTCTTTCAAGAAATTCTATACATTGTATATAACCCAGGTCTAATTATTTTCTCCTTCTTTGTCTCAAATTGCTGCCAGGTAGAATGACCTGTTCTGCCCTCTGAGTACTCATTTTACTTTATTTACAATATTAAATTAAGCCTTATCACTGTGCCATGTTTTCATGTTTCTACCTCCCATCACAAAGCCTGACCTATGGCAGGTGAGTTATAAAATTTCTTGCCGGCCTGATTGATGTATTCAGTTCAATTCAACAAACACTTACAAGCATCTATTATAGGCAAAATCCTTCACTGGGCACTTTGGAAAAATAAATTAGACATGCCCATCCCTAAGAAGCTTACAGTCTAGTTAATAGCAATAAACAGTTGATGTACTAGGAAAGCTTGGTATTTTAAAGGAACAGTTTTGTGCTGCAAAGAAACTCATTCTAATTCATTACTATGGATTTTCTTAAACAGGATTTTATTAAAGCAGAACACACCCGCTCAGGGTTGGATGGGCCGAGGTTGACTGTCTGCTGTATATAAATATGTAAAGAGGACCAAGGGATCTACAGTCTCACCTCAGGGATACTGGGGCATCAGACGTTAGGCCGTCCAGAGCCCCACTGATCTCTTGAGAAAAGTGGTGGGAAGGACTTTTGTCCCAATAGCCGCAAAGCTTAGCGAAACTGAAGAATTAAAAGGGCTGCTTCCAATTTCTGGGAAGAACGCCCTCAGTGTGGAAGGAACTCAAGTAGAGGTAGGAGAGAGCCAGACTGTAAATGTCTTTTGGGGGGCGTTGGTTGATCACTGGTTGGGGAAAATGCCATTGGGTATAACACAAGGGGAGGCCACTCAAACAGCCTTCACTGTATCGCAAGGGGCCCCTGTCTAAAATTTCTTAGGGTGGAGTATTGCACAAGCCTGAGGCCGCACTGCGGAGAGGTCTGGGCCCACCGACAACGGGGACCGCATAGCACTCTGCCAGTCACCCAAAAAGCACATTTTAATATAATTTAATGCTTTCAGGAGCCCTGCGTGTGAGGTCTTATTGACACACTTCCTACATGAGGAAACAGGCTCAGAGAAGCTGTTGTTCTCCTCCAATATCACACAGCAAGTAAACGGTGAAGCCTACTGAACCCAGACCTCCCTCAGTGACAACAGTGCTACCAGCAAGGGGACGGGCAGTGGCCCCTCATCTGCCACAGTCCCACCTGAGGATCGGGGCCAGTGGCCCAGGGAGTGTCTGCGCGGAAGGACAGCTCTAGCGGTGCCAAGCACAGTGCGTGAACTCACCGGGACCCTGCCAGGAGAAAGAGGGGACTTGGAGGCTTGGGTCCCGTGATTCCAGGGGGGAGGGGTTGAAGGGTCAAATACCGTTACACACGAATCGCAGGCCATAGATCATTCCTCAGTGACCCCGCCTCCCAACCGCTGCCTCGCCCAGTCCCGTGGCCGGCGTGGCTGGGTGAACAAGGGTATATATACCGTCCACATTTTCACATACAACACACTTTATCAACTTTATTTCCTGTGTCTAAACAGCAAAATAGGACTCCTGAGGCTTCCAGAAGGAATTGAGAGTCTTCTGACCAAGAAATAGCCTTTCAAACAACTTGAAAACTTGTTTGAGAGTGCCATTATCTGGGAGAGATGATTCTCGGAAATTTTCCACTCTAGGCTCTTCTTTCTTCCTTAGGAGGAAACACCAGCTGTGGTCCAAGGACGCTTCCTGCAGAAACTGGCTTGGGTCCACACAGCCCCCAGCCCGACCCAGCATCTCTGCAGCTCCTTGCCTCCCCTGACCAGAGCCCCGCCACCCGCGGTGCCCCTCCGACCTTCCCACCTCTGCTGCGCCTCCGGCTCCGTGAGGGGTCAGTGTAGAAGGTCAGCTGGGGGTCGTTTTCTGTCTCAGTGCCAGAATCTCCTTCAGGGTTCAGGAAGGCGGAACCAGCTATAATGAAAAGAAGCACAGCACAGTCGACATCTCCACTTTTTTCTTCATGACACCAAATCACTGGGCAAGTTCAAGAGAAAAATCGATAAAAACAAGAGCGGGTTGACTGACAATTTGGGAGGAGTAGACACGAACACTGGAGCTTCCTGATACACAGATTTATTGGAGAAGTGGACCTTTCCGTGACAGCGGTCACTGGAGCCCACCTCCACCCAGCCCGGGTTCCCCCCGACTTGGGCCCCTCCCGGTAGCACGGCCAGAGAGGACCTTCACGGATGGTGGGTGGAAAGGGACGGAAGGAAAATTTGCCTCCTCAGAAGTTAGGATATTATATTTTTGCTTTTCTCTGGTCCTAGAATTAATATACATTCAATGGGAAAAGGGGAAAAAAATAATAAAGAGAATGCAGAGAAACGTGCAAAGGGAACAACCCTAATGTCCTCTAAATCCTGTCAATCAGAGAAAAACTCTGTTCACACTTGACGTATATGCTCTCTGACTTTTTCTGATACAGAAATAGATAAAGGGTTTTTAATCTCCCCTTATAAATGGCATTTTGCTGTACCTTCAATTTTACAGCCTTGGGTTTTTTTTTTCCATTTAATAAATGGGTGGGCAACTTTCCATATGAACAAATATGGATCTATCTTATCATCGTAAATGGCTGCCTGATAAGCTGCTGGACGAGAGACAGATGTGCAGGTAGTTAACTGATTCCCTATTGATGGACACTTAAGCTATTTCCAATTTTTCGCCCTTTTAAACGATGTTGTGATGAACAGCCTTTTACACACAGCTTTGCACAGTTGTCCAATTATTTCCTAAGGATAAATTCTTGTTTATGAAATTACCTGGTCAGAAGGTTTGTACATTTGAGTGTTTTGGCTAAGTAACACTCAACAGGCTTCCAGGAAGACTGGGCCCAAACACCCAGACTCCAGCCATGCCTGCGCGTCGGGCGTCCAGGATATGAATGGTCCTGCCTCTACCACTATTAAGGAATCCGCCCCCCGCAAGCCCTCCCATCACACACAGATACCTCTTGCTTTGTTGTTGATCCGCTTCCTCTGGCTACTGGAGGTGTGCGAGAGCAGAGTGGCCTGCTGGTGGTTGGAGTCCACGGGGCTGGTGGCGATGATGTTATCCTTGTATTTGTTCATCAGCGACAGCTTGGCATTGTCACTTCCTGCAGAAGGAAAAGTCAAGGCAGGTTCTTTCAGAGAAAAGTCGAAGAGAAAGTGGGAGCCAGGAAAGCTGCATGAACCACATACATGGAGTTTCACAGAACTGAAATAAGGAACCTTTAAAGGGAGAGATTGGCAGAGACTAGATACTCCTCTGATTAATGCAGGGCTACAAACTGAGGGAGGAGAGAAGGAGAGAGATGACAACTGAAAATCCAAGTTAACTGACTCCGTATTGATCAGGGTCACCACGTGTGGCCCGCTGGCTAGAGACAGAAAACAGACTCCTTTCTCTGGGGCAGCACAGAGCTTTAAAAGAAGCTGAATTTGAGTGCGTTCAGGCAGAACATGCCCTCTCCCTCTTCCATCCCAGTCCGCACCATTCCCTGCTGTCTGACATCCAGCTGCTGCACGTACTCGCGACACCTGCTGCTCTGGAACGCACTGGAGTTTGCAACCCCGAGTATCACAGGCTACCTGGTGGGCTTAGCAACGCGCCAGGTGCTATGGGGAATATAAGGCATTGAAGGCGTGTTTCCTATCCTCAAGGAGTTCCCAGACTTTAAATTTCATTAAAAAGTGGCTATTCATACAGGATCTCTTCTAGATACCAAGCAGAATGGAGACTTATTTTTTTTCTCAAGATTTATTTATTTACTTGGCGGGGGAGGGTAGAGGGAGAGAATCTTTAAGCAGACTCCCTGCTGAGCGTGAAGCCAGATGAGGGGCTCGACCTCACGACCCATGAAATCATGACCTGAGTCGAAAACAAGACTCAGATGCTCAACCAACTGGGCCACCTAAGCGCCCCAGCATGGAGACTTCTATTGAAAAGTGACTTCCCACTTTTCAAGCCCCACTGAAAGTCTACATATCTTAAGCAATATTCGGTATGAAAAATGTCTTCTTTAAAGATAATTGAGCAGTTTTTTGAGGGATCACTGTCTTGGGGTTTTACCTAGGAGGAGTTGATTATTTATGGAAGTTCCAGAGAGAGACAGGAAGGCCACTATAAAAGAAAAGTACGGTCATTTTCTCTCTGCATTTGGTCGACCCTGATTTGGTTCAGCCCGATCAGGTCCAGGTCTTTAACACCCAGCATCTCCGTAGAAACACAAGGCATCTAAGGTCGGACAGCTTGATTGCATTCCTAATCTTCTTTGAAGAAGTACAACCTTTGTAAAGACCACAGAGGCATGGACAAGACAACACAAAGAACGACACCCACCCCAGACCAAAGTCTCCAGAGTCATAGAAAAGAACAGACACCTCTGTCCCTTCCACTTCGATGGATAATTAAATCGCCTAAGTAAACATGAGAGTACGTAAACATGCAAAAATGCCATACACACACGTTGATCTTTCTTGCTAGCTTCTTATTTCCCGGGGGGACTGCTCTATTATGTATGAAAAAGGCTCTATCTAACCCATCCTTCTGTTGGATGTAAAGTATCTCTGCTTCCAGTGCAAAGGGGCAGTGGAGAGGGATTCCATGGGTACTTGTTCTTCTGATTTCCCACATAGAAAGCAGCTCCCATTGTCTCAGGAAAGGGTGGACCCTTCTGGCCCCCCTGGGAAAGGCCACAGGTACATGCCATCATGCACGACATCCCGCTCCAAGATTAGAAAAGCTGTTCCCTGCTCGCTCCCTAGTTGCCCAAGAAGAGGAGCGACTTGCCCACCTGGGGTGAGGTCCATCCCTGCCTTCTCGTTGCAGCCCTGCAGGGAGTCCAGGGTGCGGGTGACCTGGCTGGCGAAGTCCTCCCCTCCGTTCATGCACTCCCTCTGCAGGTGGTGGCGCAGGTCGGTGATGTCGTACTCATAGCCGTCCAGGATGGGCGTCTCCCGGATGCTCAGGGTGCCGCTGGAGTTGTGGCCCTGCACGCGGGCGTTGCGCAGACTCTCCCGTCCGTGCCCGCCGATCAGCACGGAGGGAATGTAGTGAATCTCGTTGGCCGCCTCGGCGCTGGCGCTCTTCTGGGGCTGGGGCACCCGGCGGCGCTTGCACCAGCGTCGGCGAGTGTACAGAATCATCACCAGGCACAAGATGGACAGTAGGAGAGCAATCATGCCACCCTGCGAAGAGAGGACCGCAGAGACTTGTGGGAAGGTGGGTGAGCTCCTCCCACCAAAAGGCATCGCCCCTCCCCCACCACCATCCATCGCTCACTCATTCATTCATTCATTCATTCATTCATTCATTCATTCAGGTGCGGGAGGCGCTTAGAGCAAGCAGCACTCAGTGGCAAAGGCACTGTCTGTGGTGAAGGGTGTTTAAGGGAAATGGAGAAAAATGGAACTGTGATGACCAGTGCATGATTTCAGTGATTCGCAGTCGTTTCTGGTTTAGCAAACAATGGGAGAGAAGTGTGTGCGTGTGTGTGTGTATGATTTCAGTTGTAGAAATAGCGGAGAGGGTTAGTTTGTTAAGGCAAATCTGTTACACATAAAGCTGGCTTCCTGCCAGTTTTTAGCAGCAGAATGGCATCTCGTTTCTTCCTGTTTCACATCATAAAATCAGCCACGTATAGATTCTAACTCTGGCTACATCAATGATCGGTGGGTCCCCCAAATCTGAAACCTCAAATTCCCTCTCTGTGTAATGGAGAAGGTGCCACTTAGCCTGGGAAGGTGGTGGTAAGGACGACGTTAGGGAACTGTGCAGTGCCTAACGGAGTATGTCAGGTAGAATCAGGGATGGCCTCAGCCTGACCTTAAATGTCCCCATCAACCAACCCAAAGAGAAGTTTATGTCCATTAGGGATCTACAAGCAAGTGTGTGGCAGACCCTCACATCTGAACGTGACCTTTTGGATCACTATGGCTTTAGGGGACAGCTTACTCCCACTCCCGGGGTCCCGAGTGATCTCCCATTCTTGCTCGAGGGAAGGACTGAGACCCATGTCCTGGAGTCAGGCTGGCAAAGGAGTTTCCTTCTGAACCTTCTCATGTTCCCAGGCTACCCTCTGAGGCCACTCCCTAAACACCAGGACTCCACTCCATTGTCTAGCAGAGGCCAGGATGCCATGCTCGGTGACACCGAGCCCCTCACCTTGACATCCAGGGGCACAGGGTTTGGAGGGAAGGCCCTGCACAACCGTTGCTCCCCAGCGCTCAGCGGACATAAATCTTCCAGTGCACAATCTGTATTCACTCCCTTTATTTTGGTCAGTATCTCTCCAAACCTATTTCATTAGGTGGGGTTGTTCCAAATGGTTCTGCTCTCGACTTGGGCTTCAGTCACTGCCACCCATCCCACAGGTTAGAGATGAAAACCCCTTATTAATTCCCGGGGGGCCCATGCACACCAGGCTGGGTCAAGATTATTCCCTCAAACACACGAGCCGGGGCTTTCTCCAGTCTTGTGAGAATTAGATCTTGAATTTATAAAGTTCCTTTCCTGATAAACTTTCCCATTTACCTTCCCTCCCCCACCAGCACCGTGAGCAAAGCAACACACACACACACACACACACACACACACACACACACA